>NC_053518.1:6361500-6664250 GCF_016920715.1 Anopheles arabiensis
GCTAATCGACCATTCCAAGCCAAAAATAAACAAAATAGAACAGAAAGACAAAAACCGCCACATCTGCAAGATTGGTACGCATGCGAAACGCGGAACCCACGCACCCCACGCCGCTGTGTCTCTCACGTGTTCCTGCCCTTGCTAATGCTAATTCCATCCATTAGGCACACACACACACACAGACAGACAGGTCGGGAGGAAGACGGCTGGCGCACATGCCAAGGTCATCCGGGTGATCTTGGGAAGGGCTTCCAGCGGCAAGCAGAACCTTTATAGAACCGCCTTCGGCTACGCCTGGCGTTGCCCTTGACACACGTACGCCATGTCGGGATGTCCTTTTCGGCGCCGCGGTGTCTGTGTGAAAGCGGCTTGCTCATTCTTTGTGCGAAGTAGCTCAACATTGGGTTTTTTTCCCCTGCTTGTAGGGAACGTGTCTGCGTAGGAATGGGCTGTATGGCAGAGAACAACCCCGCGACTGCCGACTGCTTTGGTAGGTTGAAGCTCCGTGAAATAGATTTCATGTCGCAAAACCCAGACAAAGGGACAGTGGGTTTGTGGGTTTGCAGCAGGGAGGGTGTGATGTTTTTTTTTTCTTTCCTTTCGGCGAGTGCCTAGGGATGGATGGAATGTGTTTGATAGTGTTTTATGTGTCAATGTTTATAGGACCGAAGCGGAGGACCCCTAGAGCCGGTGCGCGCTACGCGCTAACGGGCCAAAGTTTGTGAGGCGCGCATACTGTGCTAATGGTAATGGGGAATGGTTCGGCTAGATAAGACCGAACGAGGGAAATGGGTGGTGGTTTATCGTGACCGTCTGGGAAGCGGAGTAAATGCCCCGTGAAAGTGAAGCTTATTACGAATTTCTTTTCTCATTTCGTTCACTCATTGCTTTCTGTGTAACGGAGTTCTAGCGAGCAGCTTTAAGCAGAGCATTAACAAAAATATCCATCTTTTGAAGTAGAAAGAAAAACTCGCTTCCAGCCAGTGCTGTTTTATTCACAATGCTATAAAAATCTGTGGTGGGCTGCTCTCTATTGTGTGGGCTTCTTCAAATTGGTCCACCCGCGCTTGGCTGTATAATCCACTTAACGAAGATGGAAATGGATTTGGTTGACGTGCTGCACACTACTTACTTGCACGAAACCGCAAACCTTTATCCCCCTTTCGAGCAAGAAGAAGCCCCCCAAAGAGCGGGCAAATCGAATCAATCGAAAGAAGCGCAATAAAAACGAAAAAAAAACAACGGACGAATGCGGATAGAGTCTGATATACGCGCTCTACAACATCGACCGTTCAGCAACGGATCCGGATTACGATGGGCCCGGCCCGAGCGGCGCAAGTTAGTGCAAGCGTGAACATTAATGCCATAAAAACGGCGCTATCGTTGATTGGCCATTTTGCCGGAACGGCTGCGACGTGAGCGAGCGTGACCGAGGTTCTGATGATGGCAGAGCGGTGGACCGTCGTTGGACCGTTCTCTTTTCCCCTGCAGTGATAGACATATCGTACACGGGGAACACGTTAGAGAGAAGGTGGAGGAGATCGAGGCTGGAAGCGTACGTCGAGTTTTAGCAGCCGATGATGTAATGGTGTGTCCTTGGGACGTTGGTATCGGTGACACAATCCGCACCATGATGAGGCCCTCGTTAAGCCTCGTTGTTGTTCTTGTGCGAAAGTTTTTGGGCAAAATTCCGCTACCACTCGTGATGATGTTTCGCGTCAGATTTCGCGTAAATCGTTTTTATGAGGTCATCCACGGACACGGACCGCTCAACTGTGACCGCTAATTGAGTGCACAAGTTAGCGCAGGTTAGCGCATACCGTTCGGCATCGGCAAGAGCATCCTCCCTCTCTTTAGCTAAGCAAAACATTCCAAACTCTTGATAAGAAATGTTCCACCCCTCGGGGAAACCTCACTAGCAGCACCTACTATCGAGTTCATCCGCCCGTTGAACTCGCAGCATGGCCAATAAAGTGGAAAGCCATTATGATGAAGAGAGCAGCACTTCGGTTGGTTCGATTGCGGGAGGTATGGAGCTTGTTGGTGGTTTATGGCACAATGCAGAGCCCATTCATTATCCAATGCAAACAAAACATTGTCTAATAAGTGGCAAACATTTTGGCGGTGTTGGGGGGAGGGGAACTTTCCCACTCTCTTGCCGTTTTCTGATGAACGTCTGGAAAGTTTTGAACCAACAATAAAACATACGAAAGAAACTGCTTCAAAGGTTTTCTGGTATCGTTCGCACGTTTAGACGCCAAGGCACGAAATGAAACGAGCATCATGCCGGGTATTAGGTGAGAACCTTTTCATGATTGCGGGCTCTTTGAAAAGTGTCCTTGCATTACCCATTATCATGGTTTTGTTTGCCAAAATCACAACCTCTCCTTCTTTAGTGTGGGTTCAATCGATTTTATCGCAAGCGTGTTGTCTTTGCTGACGATCGAAAACGAGTGTAAGAGTAGGGCAACTACGCCGAAACCATGCCACTACTGTTTACCTTTCCCACATGTGTCCCACCGATTTCGGAATGGATGGAACGTGGCAGCAAGCGAGAGCCTTAAGCTAATCACACGCACACGAACGCCGGCTCATCGGGGTCGCAGGCACCACCGGGTGAAGCGGTTTGTACGAGGATCAACGCAAACACAATCATTTTGGCCAACGGTATAATCTCTTCGTCAGTGCCTGTGAGCGCATCCCCGGGGCTGCTACACGATGGTTTGATGGATGAGGCTTAAGCTTATCTTCGTGAACCGGATGGAAAATGGAAAGAGAGAGAGAGAAAAAAAACGAAGCAGTTCTTTTGAAAGCGTATTTGATTAATTGGTCGTTCGGAGTACCGCTGGTGCCGTGACCAGGATACAAGCTTTTTTGGCGCTTTTTGGGCGCTCGGGTGAAGGAAAAAAAACGAAAAAAGAGCGACGACGCCATGTAACAGATAGCTGTTTGTAATGTCCTTGCCCAGCATGGTGACACTTGTAACACGAGCAACGAAAGCATTTTGGGTTACAGTTCAATCGTTCGCAATTAGCACCCTTTTAGAGTGAGAGAGTGTGAGGCAGAGAGTAAGATGTTACTGATCCGTTTTTTCGCTTTATTCTTGATGCATCTGCTGACTGATTGCGATCGAAAAGTAAAGCAAAAAAATGGTGAAATAGAAACGAATGAGAAAGGTTCGACGGGCAAGTGTTAAACGTATCGCACTTCCTCCCCATATCCTTCTCTTCCTTCCTCTTTGTTGGTGTTTACCCTTCGATGTTGCAATCGCTCCCTCCAGGGACGGGGAATTATTGTTGGGTTTGGAATGATTCCATTATCACCCCGATACATCTTCTGCAGCAGCCGTGCGTTGCAGTTCGTGAACCCTCCCTGTAGATGCAGCAACAATGCAACCTAACATCCCCTGTGTGAGATGAATTTATTGACGAGCTAATATCCGTAACATGTGGCTAGATGGCTTTGCGCTGTGTTGTTGTGGTGGTGATGAAGGCGTAAAAGAAATGAATGCACTTTTCCAAAAACAACACCAACCAAACCCATAAGGGGAAGCGGGGGTTGTATTGTGCAAGTATGGTGCTTTAGTTAGAAGCGTCATGTTTCCTTTTTGGACAATTTCGTGGCGCCGTGAACGGAGGAAGAGGACGCTTCGGTGCAAAATCCCGCTGCTCAGGATTAAGGTGGTAATGTTAGACAAATCCTACACGCTCGTATTACCCGATGTGCGAATGAAGATTGCTAAGGATTTGGCAACGAAATCCCAATAATAATATTTTGCATTTGCCTTCCCTCTTCGGTGGTAAGCTGCAATGGGGCGGCACGCGAGAGCTCACTCCCGGGGAACGAAGAAATCATACAAATTTATCGTTTCGAGCTGCTTTCTGCAGCCGCTCATGCACGAAACGAAGCTAGAGTGAATTCCAAAAGCAATCGCTCGGCTGAGTTTTGGGTGGTGAAAAACAAGAACCGTTTCCCAAAAACCTACCGTAAGGCTTCCCACCCAGCCAGAGCCCTGGTCTAATGTGCCTGTGCTGGGTGACGTTTCGTAACGCAAATGTTGAATTTACATTTCGGGTAGATCGGGTCTTTTATGTTCACTTATTTGTGGTGCGATGGTGGTCCATGCCCCGCTCTGCCATTCCGAGGGACGATGGTGACGCTGATGGTCAACGACCAAGGTCATGGTTTCTTTGTTTCTTTGCGCCGGAAGCATGTCAAGTGAGAAATGGCAGTTGGAATGTTTGTTTGCAGGGCTTTTTAGGGCAGCGTGTTGAGGAAAACTGATGCAGCAATGGGCTGTTTTTGGAATTTCCCTTAACGAGCCAAAGTGTGCGTTTGTGAAAAGCCTTCCCATTAAACGCCATTCAAACAGCTTTATTCCTGTTTTGATGCTCAGCAACCGACCCCGGGGGAGACCATGAACCCCTGCAAAGTTTACATGCTCTGTTTTTCTTGCCTCCCAACATTCAGGCGCCCATTTTGGAGGTACAACCTTGTTGTGGAGCATTTGTTTTTTTCATTCCATTTTGCCACAATCTCAAACGCTCGCCCTCGGGTTTGTGGCAATCGCTTACGCAATCATTGAAAATCGATAAGCGACTCGAGGTGCGTGCGGTAATGATGGCAGGGTCGCTTTTCATGGCTGCGTGGCCGATACGAATGGTCTGGCGTGGCATCGATCTTCTTCGGTCGTGCAGGATAAAACAGGCAGAAGGTATATACGCGTTGTTGCTTTGCGTTGCTCGATGGAGCGTTGGAAAGTAAAAATTATACCCCACGGGTTTGCAGCTGAACCTGCCACCGGAGGCCCAGCGTTTGTTTGTGTGTTGGTGCCAGTGTGAAAGATACAAAAACATGTTTTTTTTAACTTTCCATTTGCTTGCCTGAGCATTTATTTCGCAAAGGGCAAAAGTTTACGGAACACGCTGTGAAGGGACCTGGACTGTTTACACAGTAACGCCATTTAACGCACAGATGGACAGCCGGCAGCCGAGTGTTTGCTAGCGCTAATGCAAAATAGGCAGGATAATATTTTTTAATAACAGTTTCTATTTGTTTTTTTTTTTTTGCTGGTTCGACAATTCCCACCATCCGACCGGGCCTGTCTTCATTTTGCGCACTCATTATTCAATCAACGTTTCGGAGATCAGAAATCCGCGTGGGGGTTTCCGCTATTTGCCTAATGAAATTGACCCTTCGGCTAATGCTTTTCTGATGATCTCTCGTCTTGCTTGGAGAGTTGATTTTAAAAATTAAAACATTCACCATCAAGGGTCGATTTGTTTGTTCCGCAAATTATGCTAAACAGAGAGATTTATTGAGACCTTCTGTTCAAGCGAAGGATATGATACAAAAAAGGCGCAGAAAAAGTGGTGGGAAAGTGATGCGCTGTATTGTTTTTTCGCAGCACCACAAGTTTAGCTCAAGCCAAGGTTGAAACTTTCCGTACCGTTGTCTTGAAAAGTGGATTTAAAGCAGGTGCAGCTTGTGCTAAACTTGCTAACAAATGCTGCTGCACTTTGCTGTGGCATTGTTTTGTGGTTTACAATCTCTTTCTTTTGCTGAGCGCGAGACGATCGTATGCATTGTTAATGAACAAATAGACAGCAAAGGATGAAAGTGGAGGGATGAAAAGGAAAACTTTTCCAACCACGATAGTCCGCTGGGGTGCTGCTTTTATGCAAACGAAACATGCATATTGATGGTGAAACAGGAAAATCAGAGATGAGCTAATAATATGCACAACAGGGTTTTGTGAGCATTTTTTTTTTTTGCTAATAGTGTGTTAGCTACGCTTTGGAGTCAAACAATATCCATTTGTCCAATCACCTTCATTCTTCGTGGCTGGCCACCTAACACAGCCGTGTACTTTAATTTGCAGACGGAACAAATCGTCACACATGTGCCTGTGATGCGATCCGATTTGTCGACTCAAATCGGATCCCACACCGTTTTCGCCCCTGGTGTTCGGTTCCCCGGTTCCGCCCGGTTCCTGGTGGACTCGGTGCCTATCTGTGCACCACCCTTCCTGCTGGCATCGCTCGATTGAACTTTGATCGGATCGGGCTTTTCCCCCTTGGAATCGATAAAAGGTCGCCTTTTTTGTTGTTGAATTGTTGGTGAATTTCGTTCCAGTTTCTCTCTGTGGCACTGGCACAGTGTGGCTCGTGTCCCGGTCGCGTGCATGTGTGTGTGTGGGTTTTTAAGAGCCCTAGAGAAGGGTGAGTGTATATGCACGGATTGCATGCCGCAAGGGAGAAGAAGGATATGATATGCACAAAATAATGCGCTTTCATCCCGACCGTGACCTCGCCCCGGGCTTATGAGCAATGTGTTTGTGTGTGCGATCTGTTAGACATAATGTTGCAGACCTGGCAGGCATGAGCAGAACAGTGGGATAAGCTTAAAAAAAGGAAATTTTGTAAAACTTCTATTGATTCTTTTCTAAAAAAAAATAATAATTGTATGATCGTGCAAGTCTACATTTACTTTGGTAATTTTTGAAACAAAACAATAAAAAATAATGGGGACAAAACAAATCAAATGTCAAACCATTATCAAATGTTCCCACAGTTCCACTCGTGTACTAGCCATAACGCTCGTTTGTTGCATTCGCTGTTGCACTTTGGCGACCTGTCAAGACTGCGTGCCACACTGCGCACATCGTGCAATGCCAGTCGGGCGGTGCATTTTGTTTGGAAGGCACGTTTTCCGGCACCACGGAGCAAGCACTCACTTTGTCCGTGTTCTGCAAGTCAGCTGACAAATATTTGGTCGACAAGCGTGTGGCACCGCCACGAGGAGACGGATATAGAGACAGAGAGAGTAGCTTTTCGACCGGATGGTGCATCGGAAGCAGATCGGAATGCGAGACCCTTCCACAGTGCGAAACTGTGCGGTCAATGAGCGTCCAGAGCAACGGAGGACATATAACGATGACGATTGGAATCGGATTCCGGCTCTGAGGGAAGGGACGGCGAACGGTGATTGGAAATCACCGGAGCGGCATCGATGCGATGCAAGATTGATTATGTTTTCCGCTGCCGATGGCCGATGGCGCGGTCGTCCTTGTTCGTTGTCTTCCGTTCACGTGGCCAGGGGACGTCGGAGCATTTTGGGTTTGAAAGGTTCACTTCCTTTTTGCTGCTGCTGCTGCTGCTGTTCGCTCTGTAGTTTGAGTATGAAAGCCACCTATACACACAAAAAGGTTGGGCTGCTCGGGACCCTACCACACACGGGAAACCGTTGGTTGAGCGTGAGCCAGGAATCGCTTGGTTCTCGGGTTCGCCTGTGGAAGGACACACGGCGGTTTAGTGATGCGAATAATTTGCTTCTACTCTCCTATGCTACTCCCTGCTGCCGAGGTTTAGACACTCGGGTATTTCCGACCGCTCGAAAGAATGATTACTGGACGGGTGGCATGATTCTCACATTCAATGATCCTTATCGTGGGGACGAAACTCAGTGTTTGTGTGTGTGTGCCTTCTCTAGCTTACAGCCAATTTGTGCACAGTAGCACGATACAGCGCGGTTCGCGGTAAGGATTTGAGGTAAAGTTTGTTTTTGGTTCGTTGTCATGAAGCCATAACACACACACGTGGTTTCGAGTTGCCAAGTGCTACGATAATTGTCACACGACCTGACAGCTGGAACTCCATCTCTCCATCACAGGTAATTTCCCACTGCTTTCGCCGGGAACTTTGACAACGTCTCCGATGCATTATACAGCGTCTGCCCTCTTTCCCCCCAACATTTTCCCCCTGTTAAAATGAATTGATAAATGATGTATTTTTCCGCCCGAATGCATTCCCGATCCCAAACAATCCCTTCAATGCTAAAAGCTTTCCCCTGAGAAAACAGTAACAGTTCCGATCGTACAGGAATAGGCAAGAAGCTGGCTTGACCCCAAACGAAAGATAATCGATGTGCGCTTGCGTGACAGTTGACTGGCAGCTCGGGCAGATCGAGTCGTCGAAGCCGTCAGCCGGTCGTACAGCACACAGGCTGAGCGATATGATAACAGTTACAGTAGCAGTTCCGCTACGACATCTTCCAACGCGAGGATCGATCGATTATCGGAACTGGGTCGTCCGGGTCACACATCTGGCCTGCTCAGGGGCTGGGCGATCCGATAAAAACGGGACGGCACCGAGCGACTGATGACAATTGAAGCGATAAATTGGTTAATTGAATAAAATTTATCGACCCGATAATGTGTTCTCCCTGTGCTGTTTTTTGCTTGTCCTGGGCACTCACTAAATGGTCGGTTTGGGTGTGAGCTTGGGTTTTTATTACGACATACCAAACAGACAGCATACAGCAGACACAAAACAATATTTGATAAACATAAAGTATGGAAAACACTGAACTGCTGGTGCGTGTTCTAACGACCCTGCATCGTTTGTGTCAGCTGTTGCGTTTTCTGTTACGCGAATGTCTGGCACACACACGCACACTTCACAGTACGTAATTGAGTGACCAGAACGTCACGTTTCTCGGTTCGGTTCAATGTTTTGGAAAATACGCTCAGTGCGAAAGCCAACTTGAGTTGTATGTACGGCTTTCGAAACCGGGTCATTGTCGTACTCGAACTCACTGGGAAAAGTTTGTCAGGATGCAGCGGAAGAACGAACCGTGGATCAAGCGAGCGTGCAGCAGCCGCCTGCTCGTGATGGTAGCGCTTGTAATGGCTAGTGTTGTGCTGGGCAACGCCCAAGCTCATCTAACCGCACCGGCTGCCAGCTGCTACAACGTGTCCACCGTGCCGGACTATCTGTGCCCACCGGATGTGGCTCGGTTGCGGCTCGAGCACGACACGTCCTGCACCCGGTACTACGTCTGCGAGAACGGCAAAGCGACCGAGATGTCCTGCCCCGGGCGACGGTTCTTCAATCCGCGCACGCAAACCTGTAGCCGTAGTGTACGGCCGTGTCAAACGAACGCCCGCACGCTAATACGACACGTCGCCGAGTGTCGGCAGGATGGGCGCACTGGGACCGCTGCCGGGGACGTCTGCGGGCGCCCATTCGTACCGTATCCAGCGGTGGGCCAGCCATCCAGTGTGCTCGTGTGCAACGTGGACGGTTCTGCCTTTCTGGCCCACTGTCCCCGTACGCCGACCGGGCTGCAGACGGTGTTCGTGAACGGGAAGTGTCGGGTGCGGCAGGCAATGCGTGGCCAGCACAAGTGGGCGAAACTGTTGCAGTGCCCAGGACGCTATCCACCGGATGGGCCGGCGGTGTCCATCAATCGTGCCCGTGCTGGTATACGGCCGTTGGATACGGTGAGCGGTGGCGTGAAGGGGGGGAGCGTTTGCTTGAACCATACGATGCTAAATATAGAAGCTCCGGGCCGGGTTTGATTTGGAGGTAGCGATGAAAGGCAGCAAACCACTGGATTGGACGCAGCGGATTCGAGTGGGAAGGTTAGATTTTTGACTTTGATGTGGTCAGGTGAATGTTCGGAAATTGAATATAAAATGATTCTACGAAAAAGTGCAATTCTGGAAATCATATCTCAACAGATTTTTATGTTAGAATTGCATAGCATTAGCGAATGCCTAATTAGGTAAATGATGATGTTAATGACAAATAAAAGAAACTAACCGTTAATTGGACTAATACTCTGCTTAATCGATAATGCAGTTAAGGAAAAGGTAGCAAATTACGAATCTCGAAACACTCTTTGAGAGGAGCCTAACCAATAAAACACAAAACGCTTGATTATCTGTTAAATTCGATCCCACACACCTACAGGAAATACTTTGCTACACGTTCGTATTGACAGCAACGTGTAGTGTTCCAGTTCCAGTACCACACGTGCTACGCCACCGTATCGACATTGGAATGGGCGATGGAATTAATTCTCACCTTCGCGTGAAGTAAACCAAATACGCTAATGCGAATAAATTACACGACGATTGCCGGTTTCATCCGAAACCGAAGCGTGCGGTATGGTGCTTAATGCGTGTGTGTGTTAGTGTAAATGAAAGCCGCAAAGTATGTTTTGTTGTGATTGATGTACTCGCTGGTGATTAAACATTAATCTCTACATCGGCTGACGGCTGCTACAGTAGATGGATGGATTGCTAGATGAATGGATGGATGGATGGATGGATGGGATGAATGGATGCATCCGGCGTGACACGCATCCACGTGTAGTTGATAAGCTGTGATCAATTTATAGGTTAGAGTAACCCATTTGCTAGCAAAACCATAGTGTTATGCTTTATGAACCTTTTGTAAAGATTCAATTTTCAATGAGTTTTTAGTTGACGGGTGATACGATACTCGATTTGAATATCGAAAGATTCATTGAATTCATGTATCAAGTATCATGAAAATTCATGTATCTCTAAAGAGTGCTGGATCTCTAAAGATTCACGAATGTCAAGCGATTCTTGAGTATCTAAAGCGTTAACATTTGCAGAATTCATCACACGTGTGGATGTGATCTTCGGACGGGTGAGTCCGCGCACACGATAAGCAATGGTTTGCAATAATGTAGCACTCCAGTGTATAGTTTTCTATAGTACGCTGGAAACTGATACGCTTACTACGCTCTGCAATAGGCAAATTGTAAGCGATCAAGCACTTCAACCAGTGTGTGGTATGTTAAAACGATTTTTTAATATACGATGACAAAAGCCATGACTAATGCCATGTCACGCAGCGTGCCGAGAACGTTCCCAAATTGCTCATTTTTGTATTGGATTACAAATTGGACCGAGTAGTGGGTCAGCTACACAAAAGTTCAGTCTGGCGTTAGACATTAACGAACCGATGTTTCAAGTGCACACCTTTTCAAGGCGGTCTATCGCAGGTTTTTCTTCAGCAAGCATGTTTTTAGTGTAATTAGTCTTTATTTTTGTATATAATCTATCCATGCCTCGGTTTGATCTATTTTTTGCATCATCTCTAGGAAGAGTTTTATTTGCTGCGCTTCACTGCTGCTGCTAGTACCGTCTTATGGTGCAGCGTTCCAGTTTTTGTGCAACAGCATGACGTGTACCATAACGAAGTGGTCTCCCAGCGAGGAAGGCTCATTTATGCTTGCCCATATCCCGAACGATACTGTACTATTGAAGCTTATCAATCTTAAAACCAACACATTCAACTTGGACACCATCGACTTTGTAAAAACCAGTGGAATCGGAGTCGAGATAGAACGATCTTCCGTCAAAAAGGTGGTAATGCCGGTGTCCAACATCATAACACGCTTGAAGCTGGCGCGAACGTATCTCAGCGACATCGTGTTCGACGAGGGTAATGAGCGGTTAGGCTTTCTTATTATTTCTGACAGCCGGCTTAAAAGTGTCCCGAGCACCGTCGCGCACCTGGCAGCGTTGGAATCGGTCGAAATGTCAAAATCGTCCATAGAAATGGTCAACTTGAATCTGTTCGGCAAGCTGGCGCATCTGCGCCACATTAACCTGTGCGATAATAGGATACTGTCTCTTCATCTGTCCAACGCAGCGGGTGCCGATTTTGCGCAACTGAGTGATCTGTTTCTGAGCGGCAATCTGCTCACCGTGATCAACTTGAGCGGGTTCAACGGTATGCCGTCACTGGAGACGCTAGATCTGCAGAACAATCGGATCCGGCGTGTGCAGGGGACGCTGGAGTCAAATACGTTGAAAACCCTCGACCTGTCTTGGAACCGTATTGATGTACTATACTGTTGCGAATGGAATCTACCCAGTATGGTCCGTTTCACACTGAGCCGTAATGAGCTGTCGAGACTACCGACCTGCCTATCGTTGGCCATGCCCAACGTTACCTATCTCTTACTAGACTCCAACGCACTGACCGATGGTGATTCGTGGTACAGCATTCTCACGCTGGAAGGTTTGCAGCAGCTAGACATTAGCCACAACCGGCTGACGAGGGCAGTATTCGATACCCTTTCTCGATCGTTGTATATTCTCAACCTGCAAAACAATAACATAAAAGTTCTAAGTGTTCCGGTAGCGGGAAAAGGTTTGAAAATTAATGCATCCTTAAATTCGATCGATACGTTCGATATTAAGAGTCTGTCGCCGAACGTTTCGTCCTTGGAAATGTTTTGCAACCCAATCGACTGCTCGTTCGATCGAGAACGTATGCCAATTGGGCAGGAACCGGTGTGCAGCAACGCACAGATAAGGAGTTGTGATACGTCCTAAAAGGTAAAATAATTAGACGGTGGCAATTTGAAACTAAAATAAATCAAACAAAGCCAATAAATTGCGGGAATTTGACCGTTTTGTTAGAGCTGTTTTGAAGCGTCGTGTCATCACTTCAAAGGCATGACAGTAATCAAACTCATCCATCCTTCTTCTATTTGGTGTAACGTCCTACGCGGACATGCCGGCCTATACAGGCTTTCGAGACTTAATTCATTACCACGCAGCCGGATAGTCAATCCTTGCTACGGGGGGACGGTCCATTATAGGCTTGAACCCATGATGGGCATGTTATTGAGTCTTTCGAGTTGACAACTGTACCACGGGACCGCCCCATCCATCCAATTGATAGAACTATCCATTGGCTGGGATGTTATGTGGAATTCTGCTTGCGTTTGCATTTTGTTAGAGAATCATTGGGTTTGGATTTTACGAGGAATGTTGCTTACGGGTGCATTTGATAATCTGTTTTGATTATCTGTCGGGTCAAACAGAGCAAGAAAACATGCTCATTTTGTTTCTTGGAACCACTCGCACGCTCCGCATATCTCCCATGACCATCGCGATGATCACCGACTGAAAATGTCGCGACCAAGTGACTGACCAACTGACCAAGAGTTGGTTGCACACCATGTCACCAAGCATGAGATGGTCGCACCAACTGTTTGAGGCTCGCCTCTGATCATCACAGTAGAGCTCGTGACGCTGACACGATTTTGTTTCAGCCGGAATTTGTCATGACTATGTCAGTGACATTTTGCAAAACTGATTACAGCAAAAAAAAAAATCGAGAGATAGTGACTGACCAAGCGATGGTCGCAAACATGTCATGAGCACAGCGTGCCGAGAACGTTCCCAAATTGCTCATTTTTTATTGGATTCCAAATTGGATCGAGTAGTGGGTTCTGATACGCAAAAGTACAGTCCAGCGTTAGACATTAACGAACCGATGTTTCAAGTGTAACGTAGCTGCGGAGGTTTTGCTGCAGCCAGCATGTTTTCAGTGTAATTAGTCTTTTTTGCGTATAATCCATCCATGCCTCAGTTTGATCTATTTTTTGCACTCTTTAGGAAGAGTTTTATTTGCAGCGCTTCACTGCTGTTGCTAGTACCGTCTTATGGTGCAGCGTTCCAGTTTTTGTGCAACAGCATAGCGTGTACCATAACGAAGTGGTCTCCCAGCGAGGAAGGCTCATTTGTGCTTGCCCATATCCCGAACGATACTGTACTATTGAAGCTGGTCAATCTTAAAACCAGTACATTCAACATGGACACCATTAACTGGGAAAGAGCCAATGGAATCGAAGTCCAGATAGAACGATCTTCCGTCAAAAAGGTGGTAATGCCGGTGTCCAACATCATAACACGTCTGAAGCTGGTGCGAACGTATCTCAGCGACATCGTGTTCGATGAGGGAAATGAGCGGTTATTCTTTCTCACCATTTCTGACAGCCGGCTTAAAAGTGTCCCGAGCACCATCGCGCACCTGGCAGCGTTGGAAATGGTCAAAATATCGAAATCGTCCATCGAAACGGTCAACATGAATCTGTTCGGCAAGCTAACGCGTCTGTACCATATTAACCTGTGCAATAATAGGATGCTGTTTCTGCTTCTGTCCGACGCAGCGGGTGCCGATTTTGCGCAACTGAGATACCTGTTTCTAAGTGGCAATCTGTTCACCACGATCAACCTGAGTGTGTTCAACGGTATGCCGCTACTGCAGGTGCTCGATCTGCATAACAATCGGATCCGGCGTGTGCAGGGGACACTAGTGTCAAGTACGCTCAAAACGTTCGATCTATCTAGGAACCGTATTATTATACTGCACTGTTGCGAATGGAATCTTCCCAATTTGACTCGTTTCACAGTGAGCCGTAATGAGCTGTCGAGATTACCGACCTGCCTATCGTTGGCCATGCCCAACGTTACCTATCTCTTACTAGACTCCAACGCACTGACCGATGGTGATTCGTGGTACAGCATTCTCACGCTGGAAGGTTTGCAGCAGCTAGACATTAGCCGCAACCGGCTGACTAGGGCGGTATTCGACACCCTCTCGCAATCGTTGTATATTCTCAACCTGCAAAACAATAACATAACAGTGCTAAGTGTTCCTGTAGCGGGCAAAGGTTTGAAGATCTTGGCATCCTTCAATTTGATCGATACGTTCGATATTAAGAGTCTGTCGCCGAACGTTTCGTCGTTGGAAATGTTTTGCAACCCAATCGACTGCTCGTTTGATCGAGAACGTATGCCAATTGGGCAGGAACCGGTGTGCAGCAACGCACAGATAAGGAGTTGTGATACGTCCTAAAAGGTAAAATAATTAGACGGTGGCAATTTGAAACTAAAATAAATCAAACAAAGCCAATAAATTGCGGGAATTTGACCGTTTTGTTAGAGCTGTTTTGGAGCGTCGTGTCATCACTTCAAAGGCATGACAGTAATCAAACTCATCCATCCAATTGATGGAACTATCAATTGGCTGGGATTTTATGTGGAATTCTGCTTGCGTTTGCATTTTGTTACAGAATCGTTGGGTTTGGATTTTACGAGGAATGTTGCTTACGTGTGCATTTTTTTGGTAATTTTAATTTACTAGAAATATCTGTCCGCTATGACTAAGTTTACAGTCACCTGACGCATGAGGCGCATCAAAGCAATTTAGCAATAAACGGAGGAATTCAAAGGAAATTTAAAATTAAACGCTTTAATGGATACACCGAAACCCATTAATGTAACTAATGCCACTTAATTGGGGTGAAGTGTTTTGCTCTTTTGTGGGATCTCGCCCTCCAAAAGCAATGTTTTCCTTTCTTTTTGTGTGACTATTGAAATGAAGTTGGCAGGCATAACGTTGCTGATAAGGTCTGTAGAGTGGCTCGTTCATTTGTAGTTCAGTTTAACGTTGAACTCAGAAATAAATGTATTTCAGTGTGTTCGTCCTTTTCATTCGGCCAACGATACCACTGCGCTTCCATTGTGACGGAGACTTTATTTGTAAAATATGGCACTGGAGGCCACTGGACGAGGGAGCGTTCGTCTTGGATCACATCCCAATCACACACGGGGCGATCGAGCTGTACAACTTTTGGACTACGGAACTATCGAGCAATTTGTTTTCCGATTTCGAGACGCAGCGTCGCAACATACAACAGATGCAAACCGCACTCACCGTGATCAGGTCCCCGTTGCGCAGTTTTGTGCTGGAGGACAATGCTACCTTCTACACGATAGGTTTGGAGAAAACCCAGCTTGATGTAATATCTTTTGGGACGCGGTGCAATGTAGAGACTTTAAAGATAAATTACTGCAAACTGAAACAGTTGCCAGAATCAATCAGTAACCTGAAGGCGTTGAAAATTTTTACACTAAGCCATTCGTTTATTCAGGTGGTTGATTTAAATTTACTAGCTGAATTGCCCCGTTTAACTTTGCTAGATTTGAGCAAAAACCGGCTACACACTCTGTACGACTCGAGTGCCGGGACAGCGACACTCTCGTACCCGTTGTTGGCCGATCTGTACCTAAGGGAAAACAAGCTGAAACATATCAACCTGGACGTGTTCCGGCCGATGGAGTCGCTCACTCGAATCGATCTATCCCACAATCAGATTAGTGTGGTATCGGGATCGTTAGTGTCGGCCAGCTTAAACTTGCTCGATTTATCCAACAATCGGATAGTGGAGATGGACTGCTGTGGATGGACTGTTCCAATGTTGTACGGTATGGACGCTAACGATAATCAGTTGCGCGCATTGCCAAAATGTCTGGAGCAAGCTTTCCTGAATGTGGTTCGTTTGGCGTTTGATAGCAATCAACTTCAGCCGGATGTAATGCTCCAGTTCGGTCGACTTACGAGTCTGAAGTTCCTAACACTGACGGAAAACAAGCTGACCCACGTCACCCTGAACATGAGTACCATCCCCAAACAGCTGAGGCATTTGAATCTAAGCCATAACAAACTAAAACATCTCGACGTGCCGTATGTACCAAGCAAGGATTTCCACATCGACGTTAGCTCGAACTGTATTAGCAGTGTAGATTGGGACAGAGTATCGGCGAATCTAACGAAAATAGGAATGGGAGAAAATCCGTTGGACTGTAGCTTTCACAGTATTTCTACTAGAGCGGACATTCGATCGAAGCTGGTGTGTAAAAGGCACAGAATTGAGCATTGTGATTTATAATGTACCGAAAGTTCATTTTAATAATGATGATCGGTACATTTAAAGCAATAAAGTTGAAAACAATTGATCACGAAAGGTATAAAACGCCGTTATTTGCACTGCGTAACAGTGCACAGAGTCGTCTGCAAAAAGGTCACTTGATAGGGTGCTAATTTTGGCTGTAGTTAATGTTAATGCGTTTGGATTCGTATTAAATGATGATGACATGAGGATCTTTCGTTAGACTTCTGTGTACCGGCTGAGTTAACCGATCGTGGTGTATGCGAACAGCGATACGAACAAGTAGTTATAGTTGTGTAAACGTTTGAGCTGTTTTATCATGCGTACAGGGTTGTGCATGTGAGTGTTTTTAAATACTAATTGACGTGTCATTAAATGACGAAGTATAGAACCTTCTTTATTTCCTTTGTTTAGTATTCTGTGTTCACTGGTAGCATGCGGAACGGTTGTGGCCGTCATGCTTGAGTGCAACCACGTCTGCACCATATCGAATTGGACTCCCGACGTAGAGGGTTTATCCGTATTAAATAATATTCCAAACAACATCCAGCACATCCACTTTCGCTACTTGAACATTACTACACTCCATTCCGATTTGCTTGATCGAGTGAAGCTGTCAAACGACGAAACATTTCAAGCAACCATCCAGCACTCCCCGATACAGCAGGCCTATCTGTCGTCACGCACCAACATAACAAGTCTGTTGCTGCTGGACACGAATCTTAGTGACATAGAAATTGAACCACACAGTCCTAAGCTCGAGATTCTAACCATTATGAAGAGTCGGCTCCGTCGTGTGCCGGACAGCATTAAACAGCTGGCCGTCGTGAGAGTTATTGATGTCATAGGATCTCTTGTGGATTCTGTTGACTTAAGCCTGTTTTGTAAGATGCCGCGCCTACAGATTCTCAGCTTAATGCAAAACAAAATCACCTTCCTCAATTACTCCCGTACGTCCGGTGTGGAATTTCCGAGTCTACGAGAGATTTTTCTGGTGAATAATCTGCTCACCACGGTTAGCATAACCGATTTCAACGGCATGAAGCTACTGAGGACATTAGATCTTTCGAACAATCGCCTCCACAGTCTGGAGGGTCAGCTACACTTATCAAGCTTAACAGAGCTGAAGCTATCTCACAATCACTTCACCGAGTTAAGCTGTTGCGGCTGGAACTTAAGCAGCCTGACGAATCTGGATATAAACAATAACACCTTGCAGCGACTACCGACTTGCATGGAAGACGCGCTGCCGATCGTGAGTTACTTAAGCCTGGTCTCGAACGTACTCTCCAACGACCACAATATCTGGGACAGGCTAGCGAGCTTGAGCCAGCTAACTCTGCTCGATCTCAGCTACAACCGTCTAACCAGTATGGTATGGAACAACGTAACCCTCTCAACGCGCTACATAAACTTACGCAACAATCCGATGAAATGTCTTAATATACCGATGGCCATAGATGGGTTCAATGTTGACATGGGATGCACCACGATGGAGCAGCTCGAGGTCAGTAGCAGGTCATTCAATGATACCCTCAGCGGGATTTACTGTATTCCGATACGCTGTAGCTGGCATGGTGAGCTAGCATACAATAGGAACCAGTTGAAATGTGACAAAATTATGGAAGAATGCAAAATGTGCGTTTAAGACAGGTTGCTGGGTGTGATGAATGAATCAATGATTCGCACTAGAAAACATTGCGCACAATAGAATTTCGCCGAAATAAAACGATTTTGTGATGTTAGGCAGAATTCTGCAGGCTGGTCAAATATTTTAAAATTGTCATCATTGGTTTCGTAACTTTCCGTCGATTGAAGTTCATTCCAAAGTTAAAGCTGAAGTTCCTAACACTGACGGGTAGCAGGCTGAAACACGTCCCCCTGAACATGGGCGCTAACAAACTAAAATACTTGAACTGTATGTGCCAAACGACATTAGCCCGAACTGTATTAGCAATGTAGTTTGGGGCGAAATGCGTGCAAATCTAACGAAATTAAGAATGAGAAAAGTGCTGTAAATTGCACTCGCAAATTGCATTTCGCAACAGTGCACAGAGTCGTGTGCAAAAAGATCATTGAACGTGGAGCTAATACAGGCGGTGGTTAATGTTAATGCGTTTAGATTCATGTTAAATGAGGATGACATGAGGATCTTTCGTTAGACTATTGTGTACCAGTTGAGTTAGCTGTTTGACCAACGTTTCTGCTATTTTTACCATGCATACAGTGTTGTGCGTGTGCGTATCTTTGAGTATTAATCGACGACCCCAGGCGCAGTGTGATTAAATGACGAAGTATAAAACCTTCTTTATTCCCTTTGTTTAGTATTCTGTGTTCACTGGTAGCATGTGGAATGGTTGTGGCCGTCATGCTTGAGTGCGAACACATCTCCTGCACCATATCGAATTGGGCTCCCGGCGTAGAAGGTTTATCCGTATTAAGTAATATTCCAAACAACGTCAAGTACATACGCTTACGCTACTTGAACATTACTACACTCTATTCCGATCTGCTTGATCGAGTGAAGCTGTCAAACGACGAAACATTTCAAGCAACCATCCAGCACTCCCCGATACAGCATGCCTATCTGTCGTCACGCACCAACATATCAAACATGTTGTTGATGGACACGAATCTTAGTGACATAGAAATTGAACCACACAATCTAAAGCTCAAGATTCTCAGCATTATGCAGAGCCGGCTCCGGCGTGTGCCGGACAGCATTAAACGGCTGGTCGTTCTGCAGGCTTTCGATATCGTACAATCTCTTGTGGATTATGTTGACTTAAGCCTGTTTTGTAAGTTGCAGCATTTGCAGGTTCTCAACTTAATGCAGAACAAAATCTCCTTCCTCAATTACTCCCGTTCGTCCGGTGTGGAATTTCCGAGCCTACGGGTAATCTATCTTGCGCACAATCTACTCACTACAATCGGCATGAACGATTTTAACGGCATGAAGCTACTCAATATACTAGATCTTTCGAACAATAGCCTCTACAGTCTGGAGGGTCAGCTGCGCTTATCAAGCTTAACAGAGCTTAAGCTATCTCACAATCGCTTCACCGAGTTAAGCTGGTGCGGTTGGAACTTAAGTAGCCTGACGATTCTGAATATAAACAATAACACCTTGCAGCGACTACCGACTTGCATGGAAGACGCGCTGCCGATCGTGAGTTACTTAAACCTGGTCTCGAACGTACTCTCCAACGACGACAATGTCTGGGACAGGCTGGCGAACTTTAATCAGCTAATAGTGCTCGATCTCAGCAACAACCGTCTAACCAGTATGGTATGGAACAACGTAACCCTCTCAACGCGCTACATAAACCTACGCAACAATCCGATAAAATATCTGAATATAACGACTCCCAAGGATATGTTCAAGGTAGACACGGGTTGCTCGAAGATCGAGCAGCTGGAGGTCAGCCGCATGTCGTTCAATGATACCTACACAGGGATGTACTGTATTCCGGCACGCTGTAGCTGGAATAGTGAGCTGGCGCAGTTGGAATGTGGCAAGATTGTGGAGGAATGTCAAACGTGCGCTTAAGCAGGGTTACGGGGAATCCCCTTTACGATCACTGATGTGGAGATGTGGAGCTATTTCATTAAAAAAAAACTTATGCAACTATCTAAACTAAAATATTCCGAGAAATGTGTACAATGAATCGCCTATTCACAGTTCAAAACTTTGTGCACAATCGAATTGTACCGCAATAATTCGTTTTTAATGGCGTTACGAAGAATTTTGCTAACACATTCAGATTCAAATAGTCATCGTGTTTTTCCACCGATTGAAGCTCATTCCAAAGTTAAAGTTGAATGGGTTTGGATTTGATTTCGTTCCAGTGGAATATTTGTACAAATGTGGAGAATTTGGTAAGACCCTCAAGCCCAAAACGTGTGTGTGCTGTTAAACATTATTTCACAAATGTTTTGGTTTTGTGTGTGTGTGTGTGTGTGTGTGTGTGTGTGTGTGTGTGTGTGTGTGTGTGTGTGTGTGTGTGTGTGTGTGTGTGTGTGTGTGTGTTTTTAGGGTACTGCTGGTGTTACTTTTAGACATCGCCCCCGGTGCACTAGCAGCAGCTCGATCGAGATGTGTCGAATTCGGTTGTTACGTATGGAACCTAAACCCAATCGAAGAGAGTTACTTTAAAGTATCTCGCTTTCCAGACCAGACGGGGAGGATGTGTTTTATCAACTTAACCATTTCTTCGCTCGACATATCGCTGCTCGACCAGATGGCACTGCTCGAAAGCTCCCTGATCATCAAAAATTCCTCTTTGCGCAGTGTACAGGTTTCCCAAACGTCCCACTCGATCCCTTTAAAGCTGCTGGTTTTAGAGCAAACTAATCTTACCGACATAACGTTCGAAGCAAACGACACGCAACTAGAAACGCTTAGGATTAGCAACAGCTTGCTGCAAGATATCCCCAGCACGGTGGTCCATTTAGACGCTGTGAAGCAGATCGCGGTAAAGCACGCCCCTATACAAACGGTCGACCTGAGCCTCTTCGGTGGGCTGCAGCGCTTAGAAAGCATTGACCTAAGCTGCAACGTAATTGAACGCCTCCGATACACCTCGCTGTCGGATGAAGATTTTCCGTCCGTAAAAGCGTTCTATATATCCGAAAACCAGCTCACTGTGGTCAACTTAAACTACTTCAGCCGCATGAAGCAGCTGGAATCGCTATCACTATGCAACAACAGGATCCACCGTGTAGATGGTTGGTTGGTTTTGAGCTACTTAAAATATCTCGACCTATCGCAAAACGCCATCTCCGCGTTCAGTTTCTGCAGTTGGAATGCTAGCAGTGTGATCACGCTGGCGATGGACAACAATACGCTCGAACATTTGCCGTCCTGTTTGGAACAGGCGATGTCCGGGGTGAAATATCTCACCCTGTCGCACAATGCACTACTGGTGGACGGTAGCATTTGGAGCAGGTTGGCCACCATACCGACACTGGAAATGCTAAACCTTGACGCGAACAGACTGACGAGTGCGATTGTCAACAGTACGTTCCCGTCGCTTATTCAGCTCAGCTTGCAGCGCAACCGCATACAGCAGTTGCGGATTCCATACGCAAGCCACGGTCTTAGCGTTTCCATCGGGTGCAATTTGATTGAACAGTTTGAGGCTGAAGATGTATCGCCCAACGTGACCCATCTGGATATGGGATGCAACCCGCTGGATGTAAAGTATGATTGTAACAGGTACGGATGGTACCAACCAACAACACCCGTTAAACGAGAATGTATCAAACGTATAGATGACATAACGGACAAATGTGAAGGATGTTTTATCTAGAAAAGAGCTGGTTGGGCCGTTTGATTGCAAATAAAAGCAGAAACATGGTTGAATATATTCCATTTAACAATGCAGAGCTCCGGGGGTACCGTTAAAGATCCTTTTCTTTCACATTCAGCACAGATCGGTCGTGTTACGAACTACTGGATTGCCTTTCAGCTTAACGCACACTGCCTCCAGCTCCAAAGCGTCACGGTTACGGATAACTTCTATGCGATTGTGACTAAAATTAAGTAAGACCAATCGTGATTGCGTGAAAGGAGCCAAATCTAGCTGCGTCAGGGCATTGTCGGCAATCTGGAAGGTCATCAGATTTCGCAACTCTCCCAAACAGTCGAACAGATGCTCGATCCTATTGTTGACCACATTTAGTCCCTTCAGCGACCCGATTTGCCATCGGCATAAGTCGATCGATTTGATGCGATTGTTTGACAGATCGAGCTCGGTCAGGTTGGGCAAATGGAGCGATCCGTACAGTTCTTGAATCACGTTGGATGAAAGCTGCAGTACAGTTAACGCTTGCATGCTGCTCAACAGTGCACAGTCGATCGTGGACAAGCGATTGAAGGAAAGATCGAGCAGGGACAGATTCCGGCAGCAGGTCGCGTTCGATGAGAGCTGTAGCCGTTCGATGCGATTGTAGCTTAGCTCGATTACGTTCAGCTTCTCCATGTTTCGCAACACATCGAAGCTAAACACCGGTATGTGCATCTGCCATAGGCGAACCGTTTCCAGCGCTGTTAAGTTGTAAAGCGACGGAAGCAGCGAGGAAATCTCACTGTTAGTGACGGATAGATAGTATAGCTGTGTGTTGTGGAACACTTCCAGTCTATGGATTGACGTTTGGATTAACGAAAGGCAATGTAGCGTACAGTTGGGCGGTAGAAACAGTAGGTCCGTTCGACATCTTTCCAGGATAAGGTAGCTTACGATCGGCTGAAACGATGATATCGCTTCCGGCGGCACCCGTGAGTCTATCAGCTTAATCATGCCAGCATCTCCGAACGAATAGGTCGCCAGATCGTGCAGCTGCTGGCTGGTGGTGAGTTGCTCAATCGTGCAGGTATAATCGTAATCACAGGCGATCTTGATCGAACCACTGCTTTTGATGACGGTGCGAAGCAGCAGCAGAGCAAGTAGCAGTTTCATCGCTCCTCTGTACAGCGAAATTTTGTAAGGCCTAACTTTACTGTGCACTTCGTATTGTGTTAGATAACCGTACCTGTAGTTTAGGTGTTTCTATAGAACTATAGAACCAGCTGATGGGAGCGACATTTGATGCCTAAACACAACTGTTACCATACCGCTAAATACAGTTTAAAAATCAATCAGAGGCGCAATTGCAAAACGGTCTGCCTTGTTGGCGGATGCGATTTAATGTAGCTCTGACTCAGAAAGGTCACTGTTTGAAATGGGAACTTGAATGGGCTTTTTCTCGGAACGGTGACATACTTTTTGTAAAATGCATTACAATTGTGCATGGTAACAAAGCAATGCGAGGAAAAGAATCGCTGATTGTTTTATTTATGCAAAGCAAGTGCAAACAAACACAAGCTTTGATCAAAACTCATAGCTATGCTCATAGCTGTTTGTTTGCAGTTCTTTCCCCCACGAACCCAGTCATCTAAGCACAATACAGAATCAACAGATCGCTATTATCATTTTTTAATGGGAATGTTATGGCTTCATTAATTAAAAGAATGGAATAAACTCAATCCTCTTCGCATACCGTTTTCCGGGGACGATCAAAGCAATGCCTGAAGGTCGCTTATGTATTGAAGTGTTTATGTGATGATTGAAATAATAAACGGACGTGTTGTAAGTCTTCTCCGTAATCTGCTTAAGGTTGTAACGTGAAGAACACAAAGTCTACCGCCGATGGGGGATAAAAATCTTTAGATTACTCTAAGAAAAATCCTCTTCTCACAGTAAAGTATATAAGGGCAAGAGAAGTGCCATTTTCTGTACCCAGAGGTACCTACAAATGCACACAAACAAACACACACACACATACACATTCATACACGTATACACTAGACTGGGTTAGGAGTGATACTAAAATCAGATTAGATTCGAGTCAGATAGTATATAACACTTTCCAATCTTCTCGAGTGACACTTATCGTTCGGTTTTATGGAAGGAGCGTCTGGCCACACGATACTTCTACCACCAACCAGCATTAGCTCCAGTTTGCTCCAACGGAAAGAAAACCCCCAGCCAGGACCGATCCTGAAGCTACCTCTCCGTGTTGATGTGTGTTTGTGTGTGTGAGAGAGAGAGAGTTTAATTTAATGTACTTGAAAGTATGCTTTATGAACGGCAATTGAATCGCCTTTAAGGGATTGAGAGTGTTTTTTAGAGAGTTTTTGTTGATAATAATGCACCATTAGAGGGCGAAGTTAGCGGGTTTCCTTTTGGTACATTATTTTTTCCCAACATAGACGAGAAATTAACGAAGCAGTAAACAATGGATAGGAAACTTCATCTGAAAAGAACTCCAATTTCATGCTAGTAGTTTCATTGAAACATGCCACGAAGATAACTGATATGTATCTAACCTTACTAAAAGATATATCAAAGCTTTATTATGGATGTAATGATATCGTAAAAATAATTACCAATTCTCACCCAAGTGGGTCGGACGTCTTTCAGTAGCGTAATAACAAAAGCTACCCAGACATTGTTAGCCCACCATTTCTTCTTATCTTCCGACCCCTCCGTCAAACTTCAAGTGGGGAAATATCCTAATAGACGACCACCAGGACCGGGAGGGGCTTGCAGAACAACAAAGACACAATAACAGCAAATACCGCACGAGCTCCTTTTGTCAGTTGAAGAAGCGAAGACCTTTCGAGATTTTCTTCATCATCTCAACAGCAGCGTGCCCTGATGGATGGTTGCTTTCAGCACACCATCTCTAGGGCAGTATGGCTAACAGATTCAAGGGCAAAAATCAATACACTTCTGTGGAAAGCATCCTCTTGTCGACAGGACGACGCTTGCTTTCGGTGCTAAACCAAGGCGTACAAAGCATCAACACACCAACTCTATTGTCTTGGTTACAGTTGCTGCAGTGTTAGGGCTCGGGTATGGATACTATGAGTGCATACGACGACTTGACCTTGACTCTCTTCCCAAGACGATTGGATAGATGCTGTTGGAGTACCGTATGGAACAACGGAGATGTTTCTGTATTTTGAATTTCAATTAAATCAATTGACAAAAACACACCGTTTTGCACTTATTGCAAACTTGCACAAAACTGTCATCGTGCATCTTGCGCCGTGTCTATCCCCTGACAGTTCATTAATATTTTATAGGCCTACTATGATTTACAATTCTAAAGGAACTGAACATACCCAGCACGGCTACTTTCTGCTTCCACATGTGCCTACCTTGTTGCTTACTTCAAAAAGTCATCGCAAATGAACGGCCCATTGTCCAGAGGTATTAGGAGTGGTGGAATGTATACCACCACCACAAACCCAAACCACATAATCATCACCACCATCATCCTCATCGCCATCATGGTCGTTTTGGTACGGATGCACTGTTGCAATGGTAGCTAGAAATGAAGCCTTGAAGGTCGGAAATGTAGCTAACATTACAACTACTGGTCTATTGTTTCTATTCCTTGCTCCAACACATCCCTTCCTGCTCGGTATGTCTTTTGTGGTTTTTACAATCCCAATCCGAATGAAGGACGTGGCGCGGGAGGAACATGATGACGTTTAACGAATCCTGGTGAGATGCTGGGTATGTAAATCGGATGCTGATATCCGGCCAGCATACGTATGTGGGTAGCTGCTGTGTGTTTCATTACATCTACTGCAGGAATAATTCATACAGATGGAGTGACCTTTTGTGTATGGACTCGTCATAAGAAGAAGGGTTGAAAACTAAATCAACACGTATATTTGTCTTGCTCAGTGCCCTTTACTTAATGCTTACTAAGCTGCAAAATGCAATATTTCCACCCGAACTGTGAGTGGGTGTGTTCACAGCACAGTACAATGGAATAGTTTCACCAATTTCCTCTCATTCTTTAACGAAACCCGGTCGGCCTTGGATCCATTCCGACAGTACCAGAACCGCTCCATTACAGCACCTGCCTCCCTTGCACCGTAAATTGTGTTCACAAATTTGTCAAGTATTTAATTACACTGCACACACACAGTTCGCTCACCGTTTGCTATCCCCTCGTCTCGTTTCGTTTCAGACTTTCGCATCAGCAAGTACTGCGGTGAGCATCTGATCGTCGGCAACGAGGTCCACTGGGAGCCGCTGGACGGCGACACGGACGAGGACTCTGGAGGCGACGGAGGCACCATTGCCGAAACGTCGTACCACCCGGAGACGGCCTTCGGAAGTTCGGAACCACCAGCGGCCGGGGATGGTGGTGGTGGTATCGCTAATGGAGCCGCTAATGATGCGCCCGGCCCAGGCTCAGCAGAGCCGTCCCCCGAACGGAACGAGGGCGGGGAAGATTTGCGAGACGACGATGAATCTTTGGCGGTGCTCAGTGAGGGACGCGCTGGGTCCCCGTACCGTCGATTGGTCAGAGCCGGTGCCGCGGTAGGAGAACCGCGTGCCGAAGCGCTCCAGGCGGCCACGATACATTCGTTTCACAATTTGAAAATCCTTAAACCCGTCGACGACGAGGAGGCTGAGGAGGAGCAGCAAGGTGGTGTGTACGAGCAGCGGCAGCAACAGCATCAAAAGCACCAGGACCAGCAGCAGCAGCAGCAGCAGCATCGGTACAACGACACTGAAATGGATCGCAATCAGCAGGAGACCGATGGGGCGACGGCAACCCGCAACCGGAACCGCCAGCGGCAGAAAGTTTTCTCCCAGGTAAGACTTCCTTCCCCCCTTCCGTTCGACCACGCAACGTAAAGTTGATCGTGTGCCCGAGACGAAAGGGGGTAATAATTGTAGAGAGAAAGAGCGACTGGAAGGCAGCTAAAAGGACAGCTCGTTTGGTCGGTTGAATTATAGATGCAATGCAATCTGAAGAGAGGATGACTGGGGTTTAGATTGTGGTTTCTCGTTTAGTGCATTGCATTGATGGGGGGGAACGAAACAGCAAAACTGAAACGCAAGAGTGGCCCGTACGACCACAAAGCGCCTACAAGTATGCAAAACTTCTAACAAAGTCTCGTTTTGAAGGTTGCGCTTTTGGAAATTGCTTTAAAAGAGCCAATTGGTCCTACATTTCCAATTATTATTCTGAGTTACTTGGAATTACGTAGTAGAGGTACGATGCATTTCATCTTGTGGTTTTGCACGTGTTTAAACAATCAATTTGCAACAATTGTGTACACATTGCGAAAATGGATGTATGAATTCCAAGACATTCGTGTTCATTTGCCAATTCTTTCGCCGAACTCTTCTCACTATTCCATTGTGCACTGTGTAGCGATCACCCTAGATCCCCTAGAAGATCTTCAGCAATACGCCGACACTGTATCACTGTGGTGGAACAGTCTGTTGACACAGGTTGTTCCACATGCTCTGTTTGCAGCATCGGTTGATGCTATGTACTACACGCACCGTTGTTCCAAAGAATGTGTACCAATATATGCCCGCGACATAGTCTTTTTACACAACTGCACTAAACTTAATCTAGTGCATTTATTATAATTTTTACACATAGTCATCTGTGATCTTACAGCGAGAAAACTACTCCACCCAAACTCAGGAACGCATTCTCGACCGCCTTGAACGTGCTCACTACATTCGGGGCGGAGCGCTCATCCATGGCTGTTTCCCAGTTAGTGAGAGCGTCCTTAAAGTTGGTTATCACTCTGTTCACCCTTTCCCGCGTGACCAACGGCAGCGTGGAGGTGCTCGACGTGCCAAACACTGGCAGCAGTTGGTACAGATCTTCCGACGTGGTGTAGAGAGTGTTTAGCGCCGTCTGATCTTCGGTGTCCTTGGCGAAGGCATTGTTGGCGACGGAAAGATCTCGCACCAGCATCAGCAGCTTACCGACCGTCATCTGCATCTGTACGACAGCGGCCGGTTTGGAGGACTGTGCCGTGCTGGCAGTCTAGATGGGATAGGAAGAATAATCGATTACAGTCACTGTGTTGCTACTATAAAGGTTTGTTCAACGGTACTGCAGCTTACCACCAGCATGAACACGGACAGGGCAAGCAGCAGGAACTTCATCACGGAGACACACGCGGCACAAAACTGTGGAGTTGGATGATCGTTCGACAAAGCACGGCACTGGGTTCATCAGAATGGCCTAGAGGCCGTTTTATTCAGCCATTCCGCACCCCGGGTTCTGTTCGATCATGGCATTGCGCACAGCACTGGTTGTAAAATACAGATGGTTTTTGTTTGCACTTGAGAATTGTGTGAGATATTGTACATTAGAGGGGGGGAGGAGGGATTTGTTGGAACTGTGGCTGGAGAGTAGAGGGGTGGTGATGTCTTTTTTTGGATTTATTTGGAGATGTTTTTTTTTTTTTTTTTTAATATTGGGCGGTCCCGATCAATCACACGCACGAGATTTTAATTTTGTTGCAAAATGTTCTTTTGTTTCTAGCTACTTAGTATAAAAGGTGAAACCCATTCGCCGTTGAAAAACACACTTTACACACAGCTAAAGTTGTTCAGTTATGTCCTAAAACCCCCAAGCAAATGGTCTGAAAACACGCAACAATTCCATCGGGAATGGTTGGCTATTTTAATTTTCTCCATCACTCTTGACCCTTCGTTTGTGTGCAAAAAAAAGCACTCGGAATTGTGGCCATCCAACGGGAAAAAAACCTGGCACGCACGCACGGGATGGGTGACAGATAAAACAAATGTCGCTCTATAATAAAAGAAATAGAAGGCATTCCATCGCATCGTCCGGCTTGGTGCGGGCTCCATAGGGTCATGGCCATTCATTTCCTGCAAAGCCTTCCCGATGCTAATGTGCACTCTGTTTCCCTTTCCCTGCCGTTTAAGGACTTTCGAGTGCTGAAAATTCTACCCTCCAATCTGGACGTGGTGGAGGACATCAAGCAGATTGGCAACGAGTACTACTTCAAGAAGGACGTCGAGGTCGTGGTGGACGATAGCGAGAACGAAATCGTCGATAGCGAAGGCGGCAGAAGAAAGGCCGAGCCGAACCAGCCGACAGTGAACTCTGCCGCCACCGCAACGACCGAAATGACGGAAACGCTAGACATCGTGGTGCTGCCCGCCCCGACGAAGGACATCGAAATTTATGACAACGAGCTGCTGGAGCCCGACAGCGAGGGCTTGCCGAGCGCACGGCCGGAAGATGATATCAGCGTAATTGGTTTGATAACGCCAACGCGACCAGCGGTCACTACTTCATCCATGACAGCTGCATCCGGCGGCGGCAGCAGCACCACCACACCGTCACCAGCGACCGTACCGGTAAGCGTCGAAACTACGCTCGGACATTGGGACGTCGATCGGTTGGATTTGCCGGAATCGGCGGAAGAAAACCGGACCAACTTGGCTGCTGGAGTGGACGAAAGCACTCCACCATCGTCGCCACCGTTCAGCTTCAACAATCGCACGTTCCAGACGATACAGGAAACGGTGCGGCAAGAGTTTGGTGAGAGTCAGGGCCCGTTCCCGCCGCTCGGTGGTAACTATGACGAAGAGGAGGAGGAAGAGGAGGAGGAGGACGATTTCGATGACGACGATGAGGCTGATGAGGGGCGATATCGGGGAAGGGGCGGTATCAGGACCTATGATGCGGATGGACGACGGCGGCTCGACAAGTCACACAAAAAGTACATGAGGTAAGTGGCAAAGTTCGATCGATAATCGAACAAAAGTGGCCCACAATCGAGTGTGGGGGGTCGTTCGAAACTTTGGGCGAGGGGACGCTTTTTATCATCCAGCCCATTGTGTTCGGCTCTTTTTGCAGCGTGCAGCGGACATTGCTGAAGCATCCACTGCGCCAGGGCTTCCTGATGACGCCGAGCTATCCGAAGTACTACATCGGGGACAGTACCTGCCGGTGGACGCTCTACGCTGGAGTGCATCAAAGGATTAAGCTGACCGTGCTGGACCTAGCACTACGCTGTAAGTTAAGATAAATCAATCGGGCAACAAAGAGAGGCAAAAAAGAGATCCGGAAAGGCAATATTGGCTCGCTAAGCTGCTCTCTACTCCTCTCGGTGTGTAGGCTATAGAAGCTTTTAATGCAACGAATTACTTTTTTTTTCTTCTCTTCCCTTTGCTCCACATCCGGACGGACGGTACGGGCAGACGACGAAGAGTGTCGAGATTATCTGCAAGTAGTCGATCTCAACACGAACCAGACGCTCTTTCACAGCTGCACCGAGAGCAGCCGTCCGATCGAGATCGTCAGCATACAGGAACGCCTAGAGGTGGGTACACGAATGAACCGAAAGTATGATTAATTATGTTACCGGCGCGGTGGCAGTCAGCCCCAGCTCGGTAGTGTTGTTTGCTGCAAGGCACTAAATTATCCTTTTCTTTGTTCGCTTTTGGTCCTGCTTTTGCGCTGCGAAGGTTTCTGTGCGAACGACAACCAAAGTGATCTATCCCAAGCGGGGTGTCCTGATACATTATACAGGTGAGTAACGGCAGAAGAAAGGAAAATTGTGGAATTATTTATCCATTTTTTATCATAAAACATTAGAAAATTGTTACATTACAAGTTAACTTGTCTCAAAAGAATGATTTTAGTTAAAAACTGTGCCGTTAATTTGAATTTCACATTTCAAACGCGTCGTTTGAAATGTTTCATCCCACGTTTCCATGTGAAATGTTTCGTTCAGTTTTAATTTCGTTGCAATGTTGACGCTTTCGTTAAGTCCAATCTGACGTATATCGCAACCCGTCGGGGGTTGTTTACGTTAGTTTTGGTGTGCGCTCCTGCAACGCGCGTGTAAACCGTCGTCTTGTAAAACCTTGTTTTGTCTCTCTGTTACCAGCGCTGGGCTGCGAACTACCATCACCCACGCCCGGGCATATGCGGCTGGTGCGAAGAACCGAACATCGCGTCAAGTACGTCTGTGATCCGTTGCACGTCTTTCCCGACAGTGGCGAAACCGTCCGCGAGCTGATCTGCACAGCGAGGCACACCTGGCACCGACCCCTTCCGGCCTGCATAGGTAAGTTGCAACAGTTACACGGGAACTGCATACACGGGTAGCAGCTGGTGTCTTCCTTTGTGTGTGCGTGTTGGCGTGTGCATTGGAAAAGGGAGTTCATAGAAAGGTCAATGGATGCACATTCTTTACGTTTCCATGACGCGTTTGTTGTTTGTTGCGTGTGTGTCTGTGGTGTGACAAAGAACTGTGTGTAATAATTTGATGCAGTATACAAAGTTAAAAAGGAAATTACTCTATACACAAGTAGAACATACTACACGTGGCGAAAGGTAGTCATGCATGACAGCGCCGTCCAATCAAAGGCCAATGCACTTTTAAAATTGCTTAAAATCATTCGCTAAAAAAACAACAACTGTTAATCCCATTTCTAATGTTTCGTCTTTCTTTTAGGAAGGTCTAAACTTTATTCGCTTCCACTTTCTTCCAAATGCAACTGCGTTTCAGTTATGTGTGGCCCCCTTCGCCACGACACGAAGTATTTGGTGCGTGAAGGGTATATTTGGTTGCGTGGTGCTCCAGTTAAAATTAGAATTACCCGAAAATGGAGCAAGGGAAAGGGCCCATTAGTCACGTATCCCTTATGCCATTTGAACAAACGCCCTACACACGTGCTTGAAGTGTGTTTAGAATTCAAAGAAACAGAGCGATTAAAAAAGGCTAAATATTTCACTATTTTATTCATTTAGTCTTTCAAAACTGATACGTTTATTAGTTAAAACTCTGATTGTGGTAAATGATCATGTAAAGTTTAGTATATTTTTCTGAAACAGAACGCTACATTCATACATACAACGTGGTTCTGTTATGTCGCAATGTCCATGTGGATAAATATAACCCCCGGTCGTCCCTGATTGACACGTTCGAGCGACGCAAACACCACACAAAAACGGTCGTTAAATGTTTAGTAAATAGCAGCGTTTGAAAATTTTAACACAATCGTTTACATCACAATCGACCAGACCGGTGAGCAACAGTCGCTGCCGGCGGCCACGTGCGAAAAATCGAACACGCCAAGACGTCAACCGTTTGCCCCCTGCCTACCGCTCTAGGCGCGAGGCAACTCTTCACCAATTGAAGGCATGCGAGATGTATCGTCATTCACACCATCATACCAATCGGCTGGGACGATCGTGTACCGACTCCTTGGGCATCTAGGGGAAAAGCGGGGCGTGAGTGGGGCCGAAGGTCTAATTTAGACCCCCATAAGGGAACGAAATTCATTCCACTAAGCTGGTATTGGTGATAGGCTTACTTTATGGCGATTGTACCGATTCCGTGTGGAAGAGTGGGATGAATCGTTCAATCATGTGAATTCCAGCACGCGCTGCACTTGAACTATGACGGCAACATAATCAACTTCCCTATCAACAAATCCAGTGCGCTCACGCACACAACATCCCTCCTTTCCCAGTACGTAGCGAGCCATCTTGGCTAAATGATAATATATTTCTTTGTCGAGAAGCATTATCTCTTGCCGCTGGCTGCTAGCTACCATGTCAGGCATTGCGCCAAGCAATAGGCTGGTCATTCGTTATCATTGTCCGATAGACCGTGGGGTTGATTGCATGAAGTGTCCGAAAGCAAGGCACAGACGACACACTTCAGTTTGTAATACGTCCCACATGGTACAGTTCCCATGCCCGGAGCAGCATAGCGTTTGATCCGTCCCACCCATTATAGTGCACTGCAGCTATAGTCCCGCTTTCGGGTGAGAGAGTTTATAAAGATCAAACAAAACCAAACAACCGGCACGCCGAACGCAACGCTGTCGGAATGTCGCCCCATCCCGATACAAATCGTTATTTATTTTGACTGCCGTGTTACTCAAGACAACACCCCCCCCCCCCCGCGTCATAGTGCATCCCTCCCTTACTGAATGATCTTTGCTTATTTTGGTGTTTATTTTTAGAAAAAAGAGCTACCGAAGGCAGCGGTCTTGTGTCACATTACGAGCAGAAGCGCAGATACGGCGATAGTGACAACATGTCGGATAAGCAGGCGGACACTGTTTACGGTAGGTGTTTGACTCATCTTTCTGCCTCCCCCAGCCCCACTTGCCATGGAAATGCAGGCTCACTAATGAACTACACTTTCACGCACGCACCACTCACTCACTCACTCTCTCTCTCTCTCACTCTCTCTTTTCCGCAGATATTCTCATTCCCTCGCTCATCATCGCGGGCCTATTTGTTGTTAATGGCATCGTGTTTGCGGTCATCATGCGGTACCGCAACAAGAGAAAACAGCGCCTTGATCTAGAGAGTAAGGAACTGGCCGAACTGTAAGAGTGTGTGTGTGAGTGTGTGAGTGTGTATCGTGCCCCAAACATCCCAAAGACCCTTCCACACCACACCCTGCATCATCTCTTCGCCAACAAACCGGGGGAGAGGGGTGGGGACCGTTGTGGCCAAAACGGAAGCATGCATGGCCTGATGATACACTACACCTACACTTGGTTGGTGCGTTGTTTTGCATGAGAAGTGCTTGTTGCAGCGAGTGGAAATGCCACGGCCTACCACAGACATGCACCGGCTGAGCCGTACACATTGCTCATGTTTCCGCTTTTCACAATCATTCGCCAAGATCGCGAGCTCGCGCGCGCCATACATATATCATCGCCCCTTCTTTTGCTCGGTTAGAACATTTGTTTTCTCTGTGACACGTCATTATGTTATGTTTCAGTTTTAAGCGTGTTATAAAAGTGCGTGTTTCGAATTAAGAGGAAATTGTAAATTCGTTTATTTAACTTTTTTCCGGGGCGGGGGGGTGGTCATCAGCTGAGTGACACCGATACCACCATCGTCCGCACAACACCGGCACAGCGCCTCCAAAGCTAGATGGTGAAACACTAGGAATGGTGTGTAGAGTACGCGCGTGCTGAACGACGTCACCCGAAGAGAAAAGCTCAGCCGTTAGGATTCAAACATTCAAAAACAGGATAACATCCGGAAGTGATGTTTTTAGGCTAATTTTGTGTGTGCTGGCGGAGTACAGTGCACATCTGGGACGTCATTCATTCACATTCATTCATTGATTCGCTCATCAACACGAGAGACTAAGAAGATGATTGTTTCTTTTTTGGTGGAAAATAACGAACAAATAGAAGCAGATTGCTAATAGCGCCATTACCTTGATATATGTGGGCCAGCCACGTTTAACAATTGTGCACCGAAAACAAAACGAAAGTGAATAAATCTTTTACTGCACGCTTTTACAAGCTTTTTTCCGAGACCGTTTATACTAAAATATTTAGTGTGGATGGAACGCTTGGCTGATGATGGAGGCCGAGAAGAAGGGCGGCAGGGGTTTACACATTGGGGAATGGCTTAGGTTGTGGCAGTAAGAGAAGCGTAGAGCACAACCTGCACTGTTGTACAGTTGAAAGTGGATTGATGAGAGCGAAACAGAATTATTGATTGTGCACAGCAGCAGCAACGAACAAAACAAAGTGGAATGGATGGTGGACATTGAACAAAACAAAAGAAAAAAAGATACTCCGATGCAAGACTGTAAAGTAGCTGAGACGAGAGAGGGAGAGAACATTTAGGATTTGCTGTAGAGTAGCAGGTGCAAAAAGGAATTATAAACAGTAGATGTCGCTTTTTTGCAGACATGGCACAGGATTCATTAGGGCTTAAACTTGGTCACTTGTGAAGCAAAACAAAAAACAAAAAAAAAACATGGCAAGATTATAGTTCAAGCAGGTTGATTTGTGGTTCCGGAGAAGAAGAAAATCACCAAAACTCAATTAACCGTAAGCTACGTTTCATCCAGAAGCCACCAACAGCCATCCCCGTTAGTAGATTGTACATTTAAAGTACACATACACACACACACACACACGACTTGAAAACCACCGCTACCGTAAATGGCACCCGGCGGCGGGCGCAGATTGCAAAAGCAAAAAAAAGAATGCACCACACCTTGAGACATGCGGCAACAAACAATTGCTATGCCAAAGATTAGAATTAACAAAACACTCCACACACACAAACAGACACACAGATAGAGCGGAGAAGAAGAGGGGAAAACAGCAGCTTAATGTGAAAAACACATGACAAAAGATTGATGTTTGCTCCCCACAAAGCAGAGCCATATTATTTTGAGCTTCTTCTCGCCAACCGAACCTGCAATAGAGTATGTAAAAAAACAACGGTGGACCAAACTCCTCCCCATGCCCCGCCACTAAAGAAAACCCCCATAATAGCCGGTCTTTTACTTTAGCTTCCTTTTACCGCTTCTGTTCCTGTTCTGATGGAAGACATGGTTCGCACTGATTCGTTGGCCAAACGCAAGAAAACACAGAAATACAGAGAAACAATTGCAAATGCATATCATATGAATTCTGCTGCTTGTAATGCAACAAAACAAACACGCGATGTGATAGGAGACGGACGCGGACACACCCGGGTACACCCGTGACGTGTTAGCGTAGCAAAGAAAAAAGAAAAAACAAAAATAAATACACACATATTTTGCTATACTGCATTTATCTTTCCTTCCTTCCCGCGCGCGCCGGGACGCTAAACGCGCCCCCGGTTAAATCCCCGGTTGAAATATATTATAAATATAAGGCTAGCGCGTACCCCAGAGGCAAATGATGCAAACCTCCTACACAAAACACACACCGATAAACACAAAGATACGCTCTCTAACGCAAAAAACCACATGTCCCCCCCCTTGATCGACTTAATAATCAATTTTGAAATTTCGCTTCTTAAGCACCTGAGACAGAGAGAACGGAAATGAAAGTTATGACACAAAGTCCTCCACCCTCACAAATACACAGAGAAAGTACATACAAACAAAAAAAGTTCCCACTGACACACTGAATCAATTAACAGTACAGGATAGTTATAAAGAACCGGAGAAGATAAGCGACAAGAAAACACTGAAAAAGACCGTTATAAACAAAAATCAATCCACTTCCGGCAGGGTTGCTGTAGTGGGTGGATGGCGGCCAACCCCGGTTGACTATGTGAAAGCCATACCGTAAAGAGTGGAATGGAAGGAAGCGGAGAAGATGGCAAGAAAAATGCTATATAAAGTAAAACTATTAAACGAAAGTGAAGTTTGGTGATTCTACAGCTTTTTTTCTGCAAAACATTCGAAATAGATCCGAAGTACTTACAAGTGCACACCTTGATGTAGATATCTTGACTTTTCGGATACAAAAACACACGAACGTGACAACGCTCTACTGCTAGAGACTAGTTTCCATTTAACGTGAAGCGGAAGCGGTCTTACAAAACGTTCGAATTCTACGCAAAGCATCGATCCCAGAACTGGTCCATCGTGTGGTACAGATGGCGCTGAACACCCGACAGCGAGTGAGCCTCATCCGGATAGCTCTGCAGAAAGAACGAATAAAGCAAAATAGAGATACCCCATTGTGAGTGAGGGAGAGCCACAAAGACGCCAATGTTGTGTTTTTTTTTACCATCTGCTCAAAGTCGATGTCGTGATCGAGCAGCGCACGGACAAACACCATCGATTGTTGATAGTGCACGTTATCGTCCGCCGTGCCGTGAATCAATAGGAATAGATGATTTTTCAACTCATCCGTGAAGCTGCTGATATCGCTACGATCGTACCCGGCACCATTGTCTGTCGGGCGGCCCATGTAGCGCTCGGTGTAGATGGAATCTGTGGGCAAAGAGCGGATTCTGATTAGTTAAAAAAACGCATCCATCAAATCTCCCTCCCTCTCCCCCATCCATACCGTAAAACATCCACGAAGTGACCGGCGCAACGGAGATACCGCACCGGTACACCTGCTCGTGATCCTTCTCCAGCGCCATGGCGGTCGCATAGCCGCCGTAGCTCGAGCCCCAAATACCCGTCCGCTCGGGGTCGATAAATGCGTACCGCTCCTGCAGATACCGTGCCACCGCAATCTGATCCTCCATCTCGTACGTGCCGAGCCGGTTGTTGATGGAGAACAGGAACTCGTAGCCCTGGTTGCCCGTACCCCGGCCATCGATCTGCGCGTAGATGACGCCCTTCGTCGTCGCCATGTAGTTCGCGAAGCCCACACTGAAGCTATCGGTCACACGCACCGAGTCCGGACCGGCATACACATTCACCACCATCGGGTACTTGCGGATGGTGGCCGTACCAGCCGCCGCCTCCTCAAAGTCAATCTCGGGCGGCAGGAACAGCCTTACCGATGCCTCAAACTGCCCATCATCACCGACAGGAACGCGCAGGAAGCGTACCGCAACCTTCTTGTACTGCTTCAGCTGCTCGCGCCGCTCCACGTTCCATTCCCAGTCCAGTACGAGCTGACGGTCGGCCGTGCGATAGATCTGCGTGTAGGAAGGTGTCGGCCCGGAGCAGGTCGCCGCCATGTAGGAGAGGTCCGCACTGAAGGAAACGCTTGCAAAGTTGCAACGAACCGAAGAACCCTCCAGCTCGTCCGTTAGGCCGCACGTTAGACACTCTGCGTTGCGGTACACATGGCGGTGGTGTGGCTGAGCGGCCGGTACAGCAGTGTAGTACAGGGACTGTGTCATCTCGTCGTACCCGTTGATGGAGGACACGGTAAACTCGGTCGGAGTGCGCGGAATCGGCGCTGTCGATCCATCGCCGGTAAGCTCCATCACAGCACGCCAACCGTTGTTTTCTCCCATCAGGAAGCACCGGTCAGCGCCGTAGCAGCGTGGCGTGTACAGATCGTACCACCCGTTCGGACGGTCAAACCTAACCGCCTCGGCGCAGGTTCCGCTGACCGCTGCACACTTCTGGAACGTGGCCACATTCTGCCGCCGGTTGGTCCAGATGACACCGAGCACATCTTCGCCGGCCCAGTTAACCGTACCGAGCACGTGATCCTCCCCAACGGTCGCAATGGGGGCTGGTAGTTCTACCCAGGTAGGGTCACTCACCGACAGATCCGTCACCTGCAGATGTACGGTCGGGTTGGTGGTGTTCACCTTCGGATAGCGAATGCGCAACTCCTCCGGATACTGCTTGTCCGTATCGTCCGGCGAGCCGTACAGATGGTAGGTAAACTCTTTCACCTCCCGATCGTCGAAGCTGGCCATCGCAAGGCGGCGCCCGTTCGGCGAAAACCACAGCGTGGCATCCGTGCCGAACACTTCCTCCTCGTACACCCAGTCGGGGATGCCATTGTAAATCACGCCCGGCACGCCGTTGGTAGTGAGGGAACGTTCCACGGGGTCAAGCAGCGAGGCACGATAGTACACGTTGTTATGCTTGACGTAGGCGAGACTCTGCCCGGTCGGGGAGAGGATGCAGATGGACACCTCCTCCTGGTTGGCAATGTGGTACACCGTGCTGGAGAGGTGGACAACATCAATCAAACGCTTAAGTGGAGTGTTGCTACGATTGACGACAATGTTATCTACTTACTCGCTCAAGGTGTCGTAGATTGCGTACTTCGATAGAGATGAATGTCTAAACACCTGCGGACGAGAGGTAAGATTGATAAGAGATGAGTTTGCATATTAAATTGGGATCCTGTTTTCTCTCTCGCTCTCTTCTTACCGTTCGAACGTCGTACCGGACAAGGGCCTTGGTGAAGTCGGGCTTAATCAGCTGAATCGAAGCTCCCCGGAACTGGCTCTGTAAGAAAGGGAACCAAGCTGTTTGATGAGAGAACTTCACAACCTCTTCACACTCCACAAGCCTAGCGCCAACCTACCAAAGCGTCAGTCGTCACCACCACCACACTGTCCCCGGTGTTAACGTTCAGCTTCACGTAATCTCCACCCTGCCGGTACAGCAACTCCTCCCCGGACAGCCACGTCCCGTTGAAGCCTCGCAATCCGAACTGGTTCGGAATGATTTCATCGAACGTGAAATCTTTCAGCTCCCCGGACGCCTGCTTTGCTTCGAACGGTGCTGCGAAAGAATGGCCCACAAGCAGCAGGCCAGCTACAAGCAGTACTGCCGTGTACTGCATCATGTGACGCACAACGCCTCGACTACTTCTCAAGATCACTCTTACTTTCTTCCGCGAAAACCACAACCGATCCGGTCGGTGGTCAGCTAATTAAATGAAGCCAGAAGAAGCCTTCGCTCTGTCTCTTCCCGTAAGGTCTCCGCCGACACAGCAAATTGCTGATAGTGTAATCTTTTACTATCATTTTCGATAGACCGGTGGGCAGGTCGTATGGCCATATCTCGGTTAATTCAAAGACTGTATAGATAACGGTGGGTTGCTTCGGAAGAGCGATGCCAAAGCGCCCGTAAGGAATTAGGGTGATTGACAAGCGAAAGAGCCTGTTGAACAGAAGGGGCCGGATTAGTGGTGATGAAGGAGATAAAAGGTCGATGAAAGGATGGGTTCTTGAATTCGATTCCCTCGGGATAGGGAACTACTGCCACACGGGCAAATCTTCAGTTTTACTACTGAAGTATGTAATTTTGAGTGGTTCACTTGTGATTTTCAACAATTTCAGGTAGAATTCTACCCACGAATAGAGGTTGCTTCAACGAATCAACGAACATCACTAACCACGGTCAACTGTCACGTGCAGCTAGGCTAGTGTGGCGTTGTCTTAGCAACGGTTTTGCTGTCTGACGCTCTCTGGTGGCGATTTGGTAAACTATGCATCGTTCTCGCTCGATCGGATCTCTTCTGCATATCGCAGCATTTGTACGAGTGAATTCCAAAATCCAGATGAAAATCAACCACTTCTCAGCCGAATCAATGCTTAATAGTAGAAAAGAGACACATCTATCGCATCTTTCGAGCTCTTCCAGCATGCGGGAATATCTTCAGGTCGCTCCAAATCAAACAAAGACGGTGAAGAAGATACAGCTTGTTTGAACAATCAATGTTCTCATGTGGATGTCTGTGCGTTTCGTGCTCTTGTCTTTCTTTTTGGGAAAGTTGTGTCAACTGTTTTGCTAGCCAGATTTTCTACTACCCTTGCCGACAGACTGTTGGATGGATTTAGTCGCCTATCATCATTTCGACCGAGAGGAGATATTACGCACGACACACTGTAGTTCCTAATCATGACGCGCCGTTCTCTGCTCTGGTTTGCCCTATCGTTGGCAGTGCTTGCCATCAACGTGAGTGAACAGTGGTGGTGTCGAGGCTGCCAGATTAGTGCATCTTGTTTGATCTCTCTCTATCGTGATCTCTCCTTTTCAAATTCACTTCCAGCTGCAAGATGCAACCGCCCAGCTGGACAACGCGATCGTCAGCAAGCGCAGCTCGATTAACTCCACGCTCGTCTCCTTCTCCAACAACATCGTGAACAAGGTGAACGATTACTCGAACAAGTTCGTCAGCCTGCGCAACGATATGTCGTTCCATCTGAAGAGTTCCTCGGAAACGATCACCCAGTTCCTGACGAGCGAAAGCATCAGCCAGAATGCACTGCTCGCGCTGGACGTGCTGCAGAAGTCGAGTTCCACACTGCAGTCGAGCTCGTCGGCATCGATCACGGTGTCCGCCAGCTTCTCGTCCGTTGGGTCGTGTATGAACACCAAAATGCAAGCGTCCGTCAGTGCGACGTTCAGCGCATTCAGCACGGCACAGTCACAGTACTTTAACATCATCACCAGCTCGTCCTCCCCGTTCCTGTCCACCTGCCGTTCGCGGTTCTCGAACACGGCCCAGGACTCGGTCAACCAGGCGGGCGATCGTTTCCAGGACTGTCTGAACGACGAAAACAACGAGCAGGGCCGAGTGTCCTGGATCATCAACAACTTCGTGACGCTCATTAAGCAAAACTATCAGGCTCTGGGCAACCATGTGCGCTCCTGCGCCAGCCTCGGCTCACCCTCATCCCGGGAGGAAGTGCAGGCTGAAATCAATGCCTGTTACAAGGGGGTACGTGTGTGGTTGGGCGGTTGAAAGGCGGACGTGTCCAATGACAACGGTATATTCATTCCAGATCTCGATCTACGTGGGCCCGATTTACGAGGCGACGATCGCACAGCAGTTCACGCTGATCAACACGATGATGCAGCTGGAGGTGGTGGCATCGAACAATCGGGTCAAGACCTGCATCAACCAGGTCGCCAAAACGTACACGGCAATGGCGGAGGGAATTGTGCCATCGCTTAACACGTGTCTATCTACTGGCCAGTAATGGAGAGGGGCAGCCACAACTAATAGCAGCAGCAGCAGCGTTTGCAACGGCAAGCAGCTGAAATATATGTTTCTTCTTTGTTGTTTTATATGTCGATAAGAAATAGGAAAAAGAGTCAAAAATATCCAAAGGGGTTTGTTTGTTCAGTGTACAAAAAGGAAAGAAATCTCCTACATGATGGATGTCGGTTCCCTCATATATCTTTTGCAAGGAGTGGAATTAACGTTGAATATTACAGTGATTGCGGAATTATATAAATCTTCTTCTTATTTGTCATAACGATGTCGGTTGCTCGAGGCCTGTCTTAAGATTCCAATAGAGTTGTTTTGTTTTCTAATAAGAATCGTTTCTTAGACTTGCTTGGTTTGCTAATAAGAATCGGCCCATATAAGATATGAATCAAATCAAGTAGCCTGTTGTTAGGTTGCAGTTTTGACATCTGTACAAAGGCGCCCAGCCAACCAAACACAGATCGCATGAGGCTAGAACCTTTAGAAAGAGCCGCCAACAGCAAACAGCTTGGTTAGCAACTGACCAGGTGCATCTCAAGGTGTCTTCAATAGTACAAAAAAAATAATAATAAAATAAGGTCAATCACTAAGTTGCGTTGTCCTTTCCAACGTCCTATCCTTCACGATTAGAGGGAGCTCTTTTTTATTATTTTTGCCTGCGTCATACATTTTGCAACATATTGCTACCAGTTTGTTCAAGTGGTACTGTAGTCGGTTTGTTTACCTGTCACCAGCAGGACCTTGGATGTGTTATTGCAATCCACATTGCACGGGCGTTATTCAAGCTTCAAGAGAAAAAGCTGAAATTTTGAATCTTCTAACACAAAGACAATTTGAAAAATTGAGCATTTTGTTCGTCTACCGCCTTGTCCCATTAAAATGGGCATCGACATCAAGATCAATCGATTTAGGGACCAACGGGCCCATTCATCCAAAGAATGGGACCGTCCTGGAATGATCGTTTTTTTTGCAAAAAATCATTTGATTTAATTTTAACGACTCTAGTGTCTAGTGTTTCATGTAACTGAACCTCACCAGAGAGTTTTATCTTCAAGGGTGTTCCGTTTAACCGAAATAACAACACTCAGGATTGATGCAATTGTTCAAACTATTCAAAGAATTGAGCCACAACAGACAAATGAATGTCGGGGACTCATTCTTCCTGGTATTGCTTGATATAGTGGCAAATATTGGAGCAAGCGTATTCTCACAAAACGAACAGAGAACTTCATAGTTGCTGGTGAATAAACAAACTTCGCAGATTTGAAGTTCCTCAGGGATAGCGTTTTAGTTGGAATAGCATGGAAGGAGGGACTATATCCCATAGTAGTATATGGTATAATCATCGGTAAATATTGGCGCAGCTGTACGATGATGCTAACCGCCAGCAATATACCTTCAATCCGCATTAGATTCATCGGAAGATTAGTTATGGTAAATGTTTTCCGAGCAATTACTAACGCAACTAACATCCAACATGGACAAACAGATTCATACGAGAGTTTAGCTGAGTTCATTTCAAACTGCTCGACTTTTGCAAAACTCGCATCAAACATTTTGCTAAAAAATAATTTTGAACTATAATTACATATCATATTTTAAGCTTGTCTGTTGCCATAAACATTTAGCTCAAATTTTTGCCTCTTTTATTTCTATCACGTCCAAAATGTGTTCCCATCCAAAGCGCGGCATCTTTTCAGGTTGTACAAATATTTAAACGTCTGGCTAGGTGAAGACTGAACTGAAACCCCGAACCCGAAGCCGAGAGACGTGCAGTAGGTAGCCGTGATTGCGCAGGCAGTCTGTGCCACTGTTGCAGTGCCCTGGAAAAGGATTCGTTGCTGAAGGGCGCGTGGAGGGGAAGGGAATTGGGAAGAGAGAGGCTCAGAAAAAAGGTGTAAAAGATGGTGCTTTGGCCAGATTCGGTAAACATGCTGCCGTCCAAAAAACTAGAACAGATCCACCCTGCCAGACACGGCCGGAGTACGCGAGAAGTGGTCGAACCGAACGCACGCTGTTCGTAAACTTCGTCTTTGATATACTAATAAGTTTACCGTATCGTAGTTAGCCTTGCATCACCATGGGAGTGTGGAGCGCTTGTACTGTGCTGCTGATACCGCTGCTCTGTGGCTTGAGCGTACGTGAGAGCCGTGACTGTCCTGTTCTGTTCTAGTAAGCGCACGCAGTTGGTGATCTTTCGTTTCTTCTTCGCCCCTTTGGCCTTCTTCTTCTAGCATGGTTCGCCAGATCTGGGACTGGACATTTCGATCGACTTTGTTACGAGCAATAACCCCAACATCCAATCGGCCGCCGGAATGGTATCGTTCACTACGTCCGATTTGCAGGGCGCGATCGGTGGCTACCAGCTTGCCAAGCTGAACGGCGCCACCAACATGATCGTGTCGGGCGAGGCACTGATTTCCCTCGTCGGTAACATCACCGTCAACGTGAACGATGTGCTGCGCAATATCTCGTTCGTGTCGAGCAACAAGCAGACGGCCCCGTCCTGCATGTTTGGCAGCATGAACGCCACCATGGATCGGGCATTCGCTTCGCTCGATCAGGCGAGCACGCTGATCAAGAGCATCCAGACGTCTACGTCTTCCCAGAACACTGGCGCTCTCACGTCCTGGGTGATGATGATCCAGACGGCGATGACGGACATCTCCACCTATCTGGACCAGCTGTACAAGGGTGTGGCGGCGGTGCTTGCCTCTGGCCAGCCGCTAACGCAGTCCACCATTCAGGCAAACATCAACCAGGCCGTGCTGTTCAATCTGGCCGGTGCCATTTCGGTAGTGACGACCGCGGAGAAGGGTCTTACCACGACCGTGCGCGCGATTCGCTCCTCGTTCGAGCAGTCGGGCAACATTCTGAACACTTACAGCAACGATCTGAACAATGCGTTGAACTCGGTCAACAATACGCAGAGGGATTACTACAACCAGGTGGTGGGCCGCATTTCCTCCTACCAGGGCAAGATCTCGTGGGAGTTCGGCTGGGGTGTGACCGATATCAAGAACACACTGTCTCGCGTGAACAGCTTCGTCTTCGATCAGGATACGAGCAAAGCGGCCCAGCAGCTGAACATCTCGATCGGTGTCACCAATGCCGCGATCCAGTCCAACTCAGTCATCATCCAGAGCAGCATGATGAGCCAGATGACGCAGATCTTTACCGGCGCGGAATCGTTCGTTCAGACCAACGTAAAGGCGCTGGTGCCGGTGTTTGATAAGTCCCTGTTCGGTCTGGCCGCCACCATGTCGGGGGGTGGCGCGTTCGCTAGCAACTGCAACTTCAAGTACGGTGGCGCCATCACGAACCTCGAGAACAACATGCGGGACGGACTGCAGAAGTGCTTCAACGACTATGCCAACACGGGCTACACGGACTCGTTCGTCAGCGAGTACAACATGGTGATCCGCGAGCAGACGCGTACCATCTCAAATCGCATCAACTTCTGCCTTAATCTGGGCTCCAACACCTCGCCCAAGGTGATCAAGCTTGGCATTGCGGCGTGTCTTTCTGAGGTGAGTTAGTGTTCATAGTAGAAGTGCAATTTCGTTTCCGATTATTCCAAACGTTTTTCTTCTTCTTCTTCTTCTTCTTCTTCTTCGCCCCTAGACGATCGCGCTGAGCGATGCCCTGATGAAGGATGTAAGCATCCAGTCGAAGCTGGTCGTGGCAATGATCAATCTCGAGAGCTTGGCAACGGTGCAGCGTGTGGAGAGCTGTGCGGCCATCCTGAACCACGGACTGGTGGCCAAGGCGGCCAAGCTGGATCAGCTGTTGGCTACCTGCCAAACGACCAACCAGTAGTGTAGTAGTAGAGAAATAAAAGAATGGGGCGTAATAGCTGTATGAGTGCGAGTTTACTCGACAAACTAATAAATAATACCAAACCGATGGGTTGATGGATATTAGTATTGATTGGTTATACATTTGATATACCTGATGGTGGCGCAAACATCCCAAATTGAGATAGCCTCGGGATCTTTAATGAAGATTTGTGTGATGAATCTTCTGTACGAGTCTGGAGAATTGAGGAGCAAATGGAATCAATTTCAAGTCGCTTGAACTTTGTGATTCTTTAATCAAAACATCAATCTATCAAGATTTATAAATTATGATATTCAGCATTCTCCAACGATAAACGATTCTTGTTAAATCCTTCTAAATTTTACATCTGGTTCATCTGAAATAATTGCAATTTACACAAACAAAAACCATAAAATGTAGCTTTCTAATTAAAGAGGCCTTAGATATCACTTTTCTTATTCCAAAATCTCAAGATTCATGATCTTCCTAAGATAAGAGTTAGGTTCCTTGATGTTTCTGAATCTTTTAGATTCATTCGGTATCTAAAATATGAATCAATTTCGTCTCAAAACCTTATGAGTAAAATTATATCCACTTTATCGATAATAAACATGATATTGAAACAATTGTCACATATCAAATCGATAAACATCTGCGATCTGTTCCAGTTTCTCAAGCTAGGAACATCTTCTACTTCGTCTTTGCCGCAACAGCCGTGGTCGGTCAAGGCCTGCTTGTACACCTCTAATGAGAGCTTGATTACTCTTCTTCTTCTTCTTCTTTTGGCTCAACAACCGTTGTCGGGGTCAAGGCCTGCTTGTACCACTTGTAGGGTTGGCGGCTTTCAGTGACTTTTGGATTACCCCCATATAGCAGCAGGATAGCCAGTCATGTCCTACATATATATGGCGACACAGTCTATTTGGGGCTTGAACCCATGACGAGCATGTTGTTAAGTCGTACCAGTTGTCGACTGTACTACGAGATCGGCTCGAGCTTGACGACTATTAGTGACTTGATAATTACCCATAGCAGGAGGCACGAGCCCATACGTGAACCCATGACGGACATGTTATTACCCGTGCGGGTTGATGACTGTACCAGGGGATCGGGTAATTTCCAAAATATTCCGCACTATTTTACCGAGGAATGAAGTTCAGGTTATTGTACTTGCTCTACAAAACGCGTCCCGCCCTTTTGTGTGTTGTTATCAAACGTATCTTACTACGCTTGCTACGATGCTACTACGCTTCCAGATCCATCATCACCATAATCAATGGTTAACATTGAGGAACATTCAAATTCAATTTCCCGCGCAGGTTTGCAGGTGTATGCCAAGATCGAGAACCTACGCTCCCTTCTTATCAATCAACAACAACACATGGTTTGCTCCACACAGGGAGGGTATGAAAAATAAGGGCACGGCGAAGGAGGGGGGGGGGGGGAGGGCACAACCTGGGATGGACAAACATAGCTAGTTTTCACGCAGGCGATCTTGCACGGTGATCATAACAGTTCTCGATGCTTCTTTGCGGAGACGTTTGCACGTGCCAGACAAATGGGGCCAACACGGGATCGGTCTGTGTTTTCTGAACGTTTTTCGCGCATTCTACCGCCGACACAATGGTTGGGATTGTCCTGCTCTCAGGAGTCTTCCGAAACGGGCACACAGCCGGTATAAAAGTACCTGCCCGACCGGGTAGTGTGGTACAGTTTTCAAAGTAGTGCTCTCGTTGGCTCATCCAGCCCACCACACTCCCGAACAAAACACCTCAATCGCGATGCTGTGGAAGAAGGCCTTCCTGCTTTGCGCTTTGCTGGTCTCCGCCCAGGTAAGTAAAAATGAGTGAAGATTAGAGTCATGGAACCGGTAACTAACGATTTGTTCGGAATTTCTGCTTTTCCCGCTGTCCTAGGCGGCACCGCAACTCAGCCTTCTTGGAACGGTGACAAACAGCTTTCTGGGACTGCTAAACAATGTCGCTACCTCATTGATCTCCGGCACCTCGGGCACCCTGAGCGGTAGCCTTAACCTCGGCAGCATCGGTGTTGCCGGCAGTGGGACGATCAGCACGAACCTGCCGATACTGAACCTCGTGAACAATGTGGTCTCCTCGACGCTGAACGCGCTGAACACGGCCGTCACCAACATCGGTACGGCGGCGGGCACGCTGCTGACCAACACGCTGTCCACGATCACGAACACGCTGAACAGCCTGCTCGGCGGTGTCACCACCAACCTGAACACCATCGGTTCCGGACTGTCGGGAGCACCGACCGCTGCCAACGGTCAGATCGTCATCAACGCGCTGAACAACGTGGCCACCGCCGTCAATTCGGCCGTCAGCGCCGCCTCGTCCGTGTTCGGCAACTCGACCGTTGCTGCCGCGCTGGGCAACCTCACGAACACGCTCAACGCCGATCTGGCCACCGCCATCCAGGCGATCAACAACGCCACCGCTAACCCCGGCACGGCCACCACCCTGCTCGGTGCGCTCGGCCCGAACGGTATCAGCTCGATCGCGACCTTCCTCGGCGATGCGGCCAACGTGCTGTACACTACCGCTAACATCCCGCTGCAGCTGTCCGCGGCCGCACAGGTCAGTGGAGCGCTTGCTGCGAACGCAGCCGTCCCGTACACCCCAGCCGGCATTGCCGCCGTCAACGCGACCGTTAACGCCGCCCTGAACAACGCCAACAACGTGCTGAACTCGGCGGTCGGTTCGTTCAACAACATCATCGCGAACGTTGCCCCGGCGACCAATGCCGCCCTGACGCAGGGCATCACCAACATCAACAACGCGCTGACCTCGCTCAACAGCGTGCTGAACCTGTTCGCCGGCCAAACGAAGGCAAGCGTGACGGCCGCCGCCAACACGGCCATCAGCAACCTGACCAGCCTGGTGTCGACGCTCCAGTCGAGCCTGGCCGTCCTGAACACGGTGACACTGAATGCCGTCGCCTCGGCGAACGCCTCCATCTCGGGCAACGCGTCCGCCGTGATCGGACCGATCGTGGCCAACCTGGCCAGCACGAACGCGACCATCGTGAACTGCTCCCAGACCTACCTGCCGCTGGCCGTGCGCACGGACGTGTTCTACACGACCGCCCTCGGTGGCTGCGTAGTGGACGCGACCAATGTGGTGAACATCCTGGTCGGCAACACGATCGCGGTCGTCAACTCGGCCGTCACCCGTGTCCGCACCTCGACGGCCAGCGTTAGCGTGTGCATCGCGTCGCTCTTCCCGTCCACGCTCTGCCAGACCGCGACCGTGCCGAACGCACCGGCCTACATTACGAACGTGGCGCTCGATGTGGCCAACATCAAGACGGGTGAGGTGGTGGATGTGGCCAACACGGCCAACGATGTGGCGACCTGCACGAGCAGCACCGCCAACGCGGCTGCCGCCGATTTCGCTGCCATCGCGGCCGCGTACAACCAGTGCATCGGTGCCTAAGGATGGCGGAGCACTCTTTTGCTTCCTTCCGGCGCTGAGTAGATTTTGTTTTTAATACGAGCAACACAGGTATTCTAATAAAGATCGAACTTACTATTATTATCACTGTATCACTGCAAACTGATGTTGACGTTGAGTTGCTTCACTGACATTTAGCGGGCCAAGGTGTATACACACATGCTAACTAGATCGTGAGATATGCCAAAGCGATGACAAGTTTAGTGTTGTTCGGACAGGAAAAAACAACTGTATTCCCAAAAGTGTTTATTAGTTAATCTACAGTGCCGTCTTTGCTTCTACTGGTTGCGGTGGACTTTGTAGCTTCCATCTTGTGACGGAGAAGTACACCGCAAGTACTAGACCGATTATTCCAAGCGCGCCCAGTGCATATGAGACGTAAACACCGATGTCGGGAAGTACCAGGATTAGCTACGGGAATGGCGCACAAAATGGCGCATTAGTTGGTCAGTGAAATGGTCGGAAAAGTGGCTCCGCTTACCTTAATATCGTCCGCCAACTCCTCGGTCAGGCTCGCCGTTTGCCGGAACCATAGCACCGGCAGCATCACCTCCGGTATGCCCTTCAGCAATCTGGAACAGAGAGATGAGAGAGCCGCATTACAAACAACTCCCTGCAATGATTTCACACAGAAACGCTTACGTCATGCCGTACTGCTTCACGTCCAGATTGACCTGCAGCTGGGCCCGCACACCCAACGGCACGCCCGTGTACGGTTCCAGCTCCATCTCGAACCGATGCTCCTTCTCGTTCGGCTCCATCCCACTAATCCCCTCCAGATAGCTCTCGTTCGCTAGATAAAAGTGGGGATACGAAACCGTCGCCGGTGCACCGAACTTGCACCTCGAAACGTCCATCGCCCCATTGTCCAGCAGCGGACAGTCGGCCACATTCTCCGCGGTACACTGACACTCCGTCTCCGGATAGTGCAGCCCATTGTCGAACACCCGATCCGTCCCGATCCAGCGCAACCCATCGATACCGTACCGCTCCATCTCCTCGGCGTACTGCAGCGTGACCGAGCTGCACACGTCCGGCGCAAACACGCTCACGCTTGGCGGCGTGCCAGTGAGCGTGCGGCCCCACGGTGGCCAAACTTCCCCGGTCGTGCCACGGATCCGGCCGCACTCGCCCCGATAGTAGTCGGTCGCGTTCGCACCGTTCCAGAGCCGCATCACGCCGGTATTGTACACGCTATCCTTGCCCGTACCGATCGTGAACGTGCCGTCATACGTTTCGCTACCATTGCGCCCGAAAAACCAACCGAATCGATCGTACGGCGGTAGATCGATCGGTGGCCGCGATTCCTCCGGCAGCAATTCGAGCAGGGCGAGCAGATTCGTCAGCAGCTTGTCATCGTACCCTTCGAATATCATCTCACGCACCAGCACATCGTAAAAGGGCGTGGTGGCCAAACCGTTCAACATGATGATGCCATCGACGTAGAACAGGAATTCCGGCTCATTGCGCAGCGCGTATCCAACGGTCTGCAAAAAGCGAAGGATCTCCACTAAGTGCCGCTGTTCAAAGGTGAAGTGTGCCACTCCCCCACTTACCAGAAGTACCGGATTGATGGTAACGACACGGTCCGTCTCGTAGTCACCGGCCGACAGCTCCGGCACGTGGTACCAGATGCGGCGCTGCTGGAACGTCAGCGTGTCGTTATCGTTCCACTTGAGATTGACGCGCTCGTGAACCTCCCGGAATGTGTACGGCCCGAGCTGCTCCAGGTGCGGCTTCTCCGTCAGGTACGCGTCCGCGTTCGTCCAGTTCCACAGGTACAGCTCCAGGTAGGTGTCGATCGGTGGCTCAATCCAGTTCTTGTACACCTCGGTGCCGGGTTCCAGCACGAACTCGCGCTTCGCAATCTGCCATATTAGCGCGGGCCACACCAGACCGAGCGCGAGGGCAAACACGCACAGCGCGGTCGTGCTGCCGAGGGCGCAGAGCCGTTTGCCCGTCGGTGACCAGTTGGAGCAGCAGCGGCCCATCGTTGGTCGTTGTTTTGGGGCAAGACAATGTTTGTGCTTTATGTACGGCGCTTATCGGACGCTACTAAACCTCCGATATACACACGGGCGGGAATTGGGTGGGCAGGAGAGTGACTGTTATCAGGCGACCATCAGACAGGTGATTAGCTCCATCCACATTGTTTGGAACGGTAATAATAGATGTCTAAAAGGAGGTGGAAGGGATTAAACATATATACAACCACCAATCGATAGATAAGGTCCAAACGGGCCGTAAAGGGATGATGATGGATTATGAAAGAATTATGTGACAACAATATCGGGAAATTATTTTCGATGTGATGGAACGACGTTTGGGAAAATTTCACAACATATCTGATGGAAATAGTTTTCGAGAGGATTTTGGGCATTTGGATAACACGGGTTTCTTCACTTGTAGGCACTAAATCAACTTATACTTTCGCAACAAATCTACACTCTTTCACTATTTCACAGATGTCGCACGATATTCGCCAAGGATCACATGATTCTAATATACCACACAACATTAGCACGTGGTGCATCTGCTGAATGTTGCCATGCTGTTGTAATCTTACCTTCTTAGACTACCTCCTCCTGGAGACCGACTCGGTACACTGCTCCGTTCACACTGAACCTATCGAAAATGCATCGCCGTTAACGCCCTACGGTAACAAAATCCGTATGTAGAATGGTCAATTGGGAAAGCGAGCCCGAGTCCCGGCTATCATCACCCCGGTTCGTTCGGTGCCATTAGGCAATCGATAATCCATCGTTACCAGGTGCGCATTGTTTGTTCGGGCGCGCGCACTTAATCTAGATGCAGCGTGAACGGACGAATCAATGCGAGATATCCCTTGATAATGCTATCGGTTTTTCGGTTAATCATTGAGCTACCAAGCATCCTTCGTTTCCTGCTACTTCAATGCTTCAAGCTGAACTCTGCCATCTTCCATCAATCATTACAGATCGAGCTATTAACGATGACGAAAATGGCATTTGTTGGTCAATAGTGCTTATCATCTTCCTGTTGTGCTGTGTCACCTTCCTTTAGACATTGATGATGATGATGATGGTGTTATCCTCTCTCTCTCTCTCTCTCTCTCTTGTTGGCCTGCTCACAAAAGAGCACGTCGATGTGACATGACTCTCCTATCCATGTAGACACCCGATCTCCGTCAGGTCTCGCTTCACCTGGTCGAGTCATCGAGATCGCTGTGCTCGCCTGCGCCTTATGCCGAACTGGGGATCGCTGTCGAACACCTTCTTGGTGGGGCATGAGTCCGGCATCCTCATGACATGCCCCAGCCATCGTATCCTGCCAGCCTTCGCCACCGTCAGGATGCTCGGTTCGCCGTACAACCCAGCAAGCTCGTGGTTCACCCTTCTCCTCCACGCTCCATGCTCGAACACACCGCCAAATATGGTCCGGAGGATGCTTCGCTCAAACACGCCCAGAGCGTTTGCATTCTCCACTCGGATGGTCCAGGACTCGTGTCCATAGAGAACCACCGGGCCAATGAATGTGCGATATATCTGACATTTCGTGCGGGCTCGAGGTCTTCTGGATCTCAGCAGCCGGTGAAGCCTAAAGTATGCACGATTCCCCTGTACAATGCGTCTCCGGATTTCGCTGCTGATGTCGTTGTCTGAACCGTCCCAAGATAGCAGAACTCCTTTACTACCTCGAGATTGTCAACTAATACACTGCTCCCCAGATGGTCTGAGTCTCCGGCAAGTAGGTACTTCGTCTTCGTCGCATTGATTCTCGCCTCACACACCTCGCTGTTGTGCAGCCGATGATATCAATGTCATCCGCGAAGCCAAGAAATTGGAGAGATCGGTAGAGCACCGTGCCACTGATGTCGTTGTCTAGCCCCGCGCCTCTAATGACACCTTCCAGGGCGATGTTGAAAAGCAGACAGGAGAGTCCGTCACCTTGCCTCAGACCCCTGTGAGATTCGAACGATTCCGACGTCAAGTTCGATACTCTCACCTTGCACTGCACCCCGTTCATGGTGGCCACTAACAGCCGGTTCAACTTCCCAGAGTAATGGTACCGCTGCACCTGGGAGGTGGCGGGGCACCTCGTCTTCTGCGCCGATGCTGACGCTATTGTTACTGCTATGCTGTTGCTATGGTGATTGCCTTGTTCTGCCACTTGCGCCAGCCTCTCCTGCATCTGCCCCATTCAGGTGTCCTTCGAAGTAGCGCTTCCACCTTAATCCTTTAAACCATAAACATCGAATCGTGGATGCGTCATACACTTCATTCGGACATTTTTACGTACTCAAACGAGGTAGTAAACATTTCTCTTTAGAATGACACATGCTTTGAGTTTATTCAACATTCTTTCTTTCTCTCCCTCTCTCTCCCTCTCTCTCTGCCTAGTTTTGTTGGTTTTTACGCACAGCGGAGATCTGCACAATTAGATTCTTTCACTAGCATTGACATTGATCGTGTCTCTTTCGGTGCGGGTGCTCCTTTCAAGGGCGAAAGAAAAGTAGAAAACACACAATTATGACCTCCCTTCACCCACTTTCACACCTCCTACCGATGATAGTCCTGGGCTGGGTGGCACTCAACTTGCAGCTGAACAAACGGAACGGGATGCTGCGAGCTGCTCGGTCGGTACGCAAAGCCGCCATAAACTGTCGCCATCGGAAAGAGAAACAATTGGAGGCGTCGCGTCGCGGAGGGAAAGGGGAAAAGAAACCTCTAACGATCTGACGAAACGGATGCATGATTTAAAGATCCATTTCAACCGATCTTATGCATACTTGGCCGTACCAAATGAGTGCGCTTCCCCCACCAGTGTGTTCGTAATACTTAGGTCGTGTCGTTTGCACTGTGAATGTGAAATTTACGCCATGAATTTAATATACCAATTACTACTAGTACAGTTCGCGCAAATAGGGGAGAAAAATATATGTTTGGAGCTTTTTTTGTTTTGTTTGCGCACCGACGTTTTCTTCTTCTACGTTCTATAAATAATCTCTCTTTCTCTCGTACTCTTTGATTATAAACGAGCCCCGGGGGAGGGGGTTTTGGATTCGTTTTGTTTTGTATTAATATTTTGTTTCTTTTATCGCTTGCTAACGCATTATTACACATCGTATATAAAATAGAATCACCCTTCCAGGTTCGCGTTTCGCGTCCTTACATACCACGCCCCTCTCCGCAACAAGCCATACACAGTCCACATAATGTAACAACACAAGCTTTTTATACGTCGTCATTTTTCTTATCAGTGTTTTATGCTACTACTTCCCCAAACGACACACTAAAAACGTACGAGTAGCCGCCCCTCGGGGCGGTTGTTCCTTCCTACACAGTAATCTTCCCTTCGCTTCCCTTGATAGCTTCTACTTTAACAAACATTCACTTTGTTTCGTGTCTCGATCACATGCGGCGATGATAGTGTTTAGTGTTTAGACAGTAGAGATTTACGGTTTAATTTATATAATCCACGCGTCCACCCAGTCCATCGAGCCACCTTTTAAACAGTTTCTTTCTTACGAACATTCGCTCAAGCTTCATTATGACCACCATGGTCCGACTACTAGTCCCGCGCGTCCTTTCCCACAACGCATTCATCCAAACTTCAACGATCGTCATCTATCGCGCAATATTCATAGATTCCGTTTTGCACCACTTCCACCACTCAGCCATCGGATTTGAATGAGCTCTCAGCTATTTAAAACGTATTATTATCGTATTTTTTGTTTTGTATTGTTGCGTTTCCATTGCGTTACGACACGACACAGGCAGAAGAGCGCTATACAGACTAAGTATATTAATTCATCATTAAAATATGTAAGATTTAAAAACACTGCACCACCATGGGGTGTGCTACTCTCTAAGCCAGTCAACGGGTTGCGGAAGTGTTCAACACACATACACATTCGTACAGACAAACACACACACATACACGCATACGTACACATGTATGTCTTCTGTATATATATTCCCTTTTTTCTTCTTCTTTTGTTGCTTAATGATTAACAGTGATCCCTCGCTTGCAGCGCAGCGCAGCACAGCAGCATGCACATTTTAACGATTTCAAGCATTTCGAACGTATCGAAGTAATCTCGCCATCGAATGGCGCTATTTTTGTGCGGCGTGTTGGGAAGGCATAAACTGGACAGAGAGGGTGTGCTGAGGACACAGAGAGGAGGAGCGCGTTAAGGACTAAGTGAATAGCAATTGAGGAGATATTTTGCAAGGAATGAACTGCTGCAACTAATGACGATAAAAGCGGATGCGGGAAGTTCGTAGTAAGGACAAGAAAGTAAAATTTGTCACAAAAACAAGCTTAAAACGTATGCAATTACAGTTACAGTTTGGTCCATAATTTATAACGGAAAGGATACAATGTGTGTTTGAGTTTGGTATCGTGCCGCTTCGAGCATCTCAAACTCAAAATCTTCGATGAAAAGGCGAGAGGAGGAACGTTTTAGCATACTTGTCCTCATGCACCCACTAATCGAAAGCTACTGAAACGATCTTGGAAGTGACATTTCAATGAAAATCGTAAGAAAAGCGGAAATATGTACAGCACACAACACATGCGCAACAGCGGACAGCGGAGTAACAAAACACAACCATCAAATATTGTCCCAGTGGCTAGACACACACACACGGCACAGGGATGAGTATCAATTTCACAATAACACGAGATAGATTCGATCGATCGGGATAACTATAGGCAAAAGGATAAATCTAGCTAAAACAGACGAAAGAGGAAAAAACGAACACACCCCACCGCACTCTGATCCTATTTACAAAACGCTGCTCAATGCGGCGTGCAATGTCTTATTCGTTTCTTTTCGAGAGACACGGGGAACCTTGTGGGAGGGTGTGTGTTCGCGCGGGAGATATAGAAAGATAGAGAGAGGAGAAAGAGAGGAGACATGCTTCGTATATGCGTTCGAGATGTATATCTTTGACGATCTAACTGCTAAACGGGACACGATCTAAACACAGTATCCATGCAAGATGGATGTTGATTATATGGCTTCCTTATAGTCAGAGCAAAACACACTATCTAACACAGAGCACCGTCACACGAGGGGTGGTAAAACGGTGCCCGGAGCACGAACAAATGGACCAATGGAATCGTGTCCGATTTAACCGACCGAACCACCCGCTCATAGATTCGCGTGATGGTGCGAATGGTGGTGGTTGGTGGTGTGGGACGAGGACGTGCTGGACACGGCCGGCAATGAAGACGGACCGGTGGACAGCATGGTGGAGGTGGTGCTGTTACTACCACCACCACCACCACCGCCCAGTATCTGCTCCTGCAGCTCGATCTTGATGCGAATGTCTTCCCGCTTCTGCTGAATGTGCAGCAGTTCCTCGCTCAGATCGTTGCATATTCGCAGCAGCAGCAGATTCTGCTCCTTCAGCTGCTTCAGCACGTCCGGCATGACGGGCGGCGGGTCGTTCGCTTTAAACCGGACCTGCCGCAAGCTGTCGCTCAGCGCGGAAATGCGCTTATCGTAGTCGCCGCCGCCAGACATCACCGCACCGGACGTGTCGACGCTGCGCGATGTGACCAGCGGCGGTTGCTGCGACTGGGGCGACTGGGAACCGCGAGCAGCCGACGCCGCTGCCGCTACCAGTCGTCCGTCGGCGTGCGGCTTACGGTACACCTCGAACGCGCTGTTGCGCGGCTGATGCATGACGAGCGATTTCGGCAGCGTGCCGGAACCGCGCGGTGTGGAATGGTGTGTCATGTTGCCGGCCGCATCGAGATGGATCGTTGTGATGTTGCTCGAATCACCGATTGACTACCGAAGGCGGCGGGGGAGGAGATAGAAAAAAAAACAAAAAAATGCAATTAATTATCGTCTCACACCGCGGTACGATGGAAAAGTCCGATACCAACCCCAATCCGCTGTCCGGACGATGCTCCGCTGGGAAAGTGGGTAAAGTCGGCAAACCCATGGGCCGGCTGTCGATGGCCGGTGGGTGCCTCCCCGGTCGGCGTTACCCTCGGTGGCACCTCGGGCGGTGGTGGCATCTTGAGCGGATCGCCTATCGGTGCCATGGCCGCACTGTTCGTCGTGAGCTTCAGCTTGTTCAGGTCCAGGCTGCTGCTGCGCGTGTGCCGATGGGCGGACGGTCTCGGTGGCGGCAGCGGCGGTGGCGGTGGCTGCTGATCGACCGATTGTTTCTTTGCCAGCGAGGGCAAACGTTCGATGGTGGCGGTTGCGTTACTGCCACCCGCACTACTGCTGCTGCTAGCCGCAAAGCCGGACGCATCGAGCGAAACGGTCATCGAATCGTTGCCCGAGTGCGCACTGCTCGCTGGATGGGCACCGCCGGAATCACGCTGCGGCGGTGGCGGTATCGCCCCGACACCCTTCGACGGTGGTTTCTTCGGCTGCGGTCTTTGGATGGCACGTAAATCGCCGCTGTTCGTGAGCGAGTCCCGGGGCGTGCTGTGATGATGGGGCAGTGGCGGTTGCTGCTGCTGCTGCTGGGAAGTTTGTTGCTTCGGGCTGGAATCGTCCCTCGTTTGGACGACCATTAGGCTGCCGGTGCCGTCACTACCATAGACTAGACTACCATTATCGACCGCTTCAGCACCTGGGAAGGGGGAAGAGGGAAAAAGGGTTTAATAAGAGTTCCGATTCCGGCATCAATTCCTAAACTGACTCCGATTTCGGTATCGGCTCCGCAGTCAGAATCGGCTCCGGAATCGGAATTGACCCGGAAATCGCCCATGGTGGTAGCCGATTCGGATTCCGGATTCGATTCCGATTTCGGATTCAATTTCGATTCCAGATTTGATTCAGATTCCGGATGCGATTCCTATTCCGGATCCGATTCCAATTCCGGTCCCGATTCTAATTCCAGATCAGATTCCAATTCCGGATCCGATTCCAATTCCGGATTAAATTCCAATTCCGGATTGATTCCAGTACCGATTCCGGACATTGATTCCAGACCTACTATCCGGAACCGATCGTGATCAAAACATCATTTTTCCCATCACTAATTCACACACTCACACTTACCAACAGGGGTAACACGTAATGGGACAGGATGCACAATGTGTGGATTGGACACAATCGCCTGCGTCGTTCGCTGCAGATCAAAGTTGACCGGCTTCGGGCCCGGACTAGAGACGTTCGATGTGGGAGATTCCATGAACTTGGTCCATTCTTTCGTGGTTGAGTTCCACTCCTACAAAAAACCGAGAAAAACAGCAATAAAAAAACGTTCGCATTATCTCAAAACCACACCCAGTACCTTGTTGGTTTTCGTGTTCGGTGGCGTGACTGGATGGTCGGCTGATTGTTTCACCTTCTGGGCCGAGCCGGCCGCGTGCTGTTGATGGTGCTGCGCCAAAACCGGCGGCGAAACGTTCGGTGGCGTTTTGCGACCGCCAGTCGTGGACACAGCCGCGCTGCTGCTGTTGCTGCCACTGTTGCTGCTGCCCTTGGTGGCGTTGGCGACCGATACGGAGCCGGTCGTACCGCTGCTGCTGCCAACACCGGTCGCCGACGACACGGAGGGCGGGCTGGCATCGTGTGCGGCAACGCTGGCCCCTACCGGCGCGCCACCACCGGCCGGTGCAGCAACCTTCGCAAACGCGAGCGTGTCCGGCACCGGCACCATGCGCTGATAGTCTTTGTGGGCGTCGAACCGCTTCCGGCTGCTGCTCTCTACATTGTCATCGCTTTCGAGATGTAGCAGATCGGCTTCCGCCGGTTCGGTTCGTTCGTTAGCGAGGGAAACATTCGCACCGGCGGCAGCACCAGAACCGCTGCCACCGGTCGTTGTTGGCACCTCGGCCGAAGCACTGGCCGGCAGAGCGGAACTGCCGGATGCACCGCCCGCTGCCGGTTGAAGCAGTGAGTGTTGCAGTAGCGTTGGCAACAGACAGGGGGGTAGCGTGGCCGGCACGGGTATGTTGTTGCGACGCAGCACCACCAGATGCATGGCGGCGGTGAATTCGGCCAAGTTTAGGGCGCCATCCCGCGTCACGTCGCACATCTGCCAGATGTGTCGCAGCTCGTCGATCGGGATGCGTGATTTCTCGAAGAAAACCCTACAAAATACCAGTAATTTTGTATTATAATTGTAGTGATGGAACACAAGTCCACACAACTTACCTCGCAACCGGTCCGCTCACCAGCCCGTGCACGTCCGGCTGGATCGTGCGGAACTGTTTCAGATAGTAGTCCTTCTGCGTTTGTGAAATCTGGTAGAAATACTCGAGATCAATCTCCTGCTCGTCCTCGTCGCTGCTGTGCCGGTCGGACGATTCCTCCTCCGTGCCCAGCAGCTGCCGCTGCTCCTCACACACCAACCCCTGCCAGAGGGTTTGATTGGCCCACGGCCGTTCCGCGACGCTGTTCGTCGGCGTCGGGCTGTCGCTTGCCGTACTCCACGCTTCCGGCGATCCTCCACCACCACCACCACCGTGTCCTCCGCCATGACCACCACCACCACCGGCCCCTCCGCCCACCAGTGGATGGCTGTTGCCGATCATCACAATGCCACCGCCCTTCAGCATACCGACCGTGTGCCGCTCGCGCTCACCCCGAATCATATTGGCCGGATCATCGTTATGCTCCACCTCGGAGTCGGTGCTCGGCTGGTCGGAGTTGGTCATTTCGCCCCCGGTCGAGGCACTGCTGTCCTGTGTTGTGCTTCCCGCACCACCGCCTCCACCCGTTACACCGCCAGCCATTTTTAGCGAGGCACGACGGTTCACCTCACTGTAGCCGTTGCGTTCCAGCGTGCCCGTTTGGCTGCCTCCGGCCCCGGTACCGCTGCCCGATCCCGCCGCCGACAAGATGCTCGAGGAAAGGGACGAAGAGTCGCCCGCCCCGGACGATGGTCCCGTCGCCGGATCGATCCAGCTGAACTGGGGCAGCGGCAGATTGACCGAAGTTGTAAGAATCTCTTCCCGCAGCGGCACAGCGGCCTGGTAGGCGGCGATCAGCTTCAGACAGCCGTAAAACTGCTGCCGGGAAAGGTGCAATGCCGTTTGGGGAATTCCAGCCAGTGCCGTAATCTGCAAAGAAAAAGAGAGAAACAAAGACGCAGACATGTGAGTGAGTGGTAGAATTTGTTGAGAGAAAAAGGGATATACACAAGAGAGAGAGAAAGATAGAGTGGGGTGGAATTTTTGTTTACTTTTCGATAAGAGTATGAGGCATCACTGTTTGTGTCAATATGCCTTGTTTTAAGAAGTTTCACATTTTAACGACCGACAGACGCGATCGAGTAGGCTGTCTTACGCTTACTGGAGCAACTGGACGGAGCTTTTTAAGGGGATTTCAGTTCAGCTCTAGTTCAAGATTCTGAACAACAACAAAATCCAATAATCCTTAGTATAACATATGAAAAAAAACATTCAACATAAACTGGAGAAAAAACGAAAAACTATTCCAATCAACTTCATCTGCCAACCAGCAGCTTTAAAAAGCCCCACAATAATGGATCGCGTTGCGCCTGTTGCATCGAGGCTAGTGGAATCGAAAACTGACGCCACAAACCCACACCGCAAATAGTAGAAACAAAAAAATGTGTCTATAAATACCGTGCCTAAAACACAAAACGGCTTGTCTAGTACGAGTGTACCCTGTGTGCCTGTGTGTGTTTGTGTGGCCGTGGTAGTGACCGACACCTGTGGGGCGGTTGTGGTGTTGAATTTCGCCCACCCCCCCTAACGTTACCGCGGCGCTTTCGTGCGCTAATCATAAATTATGTTTCTCCGCAGTATCGTCGCCACCGTCTCCGGGTAGAGGAGCGGAGGGGGTTTCTTCATTTCACTCCCCCCCCCCACTTCCGTCCACCTCCAAAGTCTTCTAATTGGGACGTGTGCTATTATCATTAGTGGGATGGTGCACGAAGGAGATTAGACTGCTGGCTCAACGACCGTCTGGGACCGTAAGGGAGGGCGAAACCACGTCCCAAGACACCAATGAATATATGGTGTGCGTGTGTTTATGTGTGCATGTAGAATCGATGACTTTCGCCTTCCCGTACCCCCCAAAACACGCTATTCAAGTGGAAAGACTTGCCCATTGTTAGTCACCAAAAAGAAGTCCCTTTTTTGGTTTCGATAAGGCACTTAAGTGACTGGAGGGAAAGAAAGCATTCTCTCAGACACGGACCCGTCCAATATGCACTGGATTTGTGTTTTGTGTTTGGTTTTGTCCCCGTGCCTCTTATTTCAAATTACCCCCTCCCAAATTGGGAGGATTTGGATACCAAAAAGTGAAAGCAAAGTTCCGATGGAAGCTTGCCAAAAATCAGCTGACAAAATAGTACACATCCGCCCGCGCGCGTCCGGTACTACAATTTATAGTACACCACCTCCTGCCCACCCACCTTCAGCCGGGGGTGGTAGTCGGGATCGCAAACACGAGGAACGGAAGTTAAGGGATGTGTGTGTGCGAGAGAGTGTAGCATCGGTAGCACGGTGGCTTCATTTAGTTGACACTTCCTCCACCCGCTCGGCTGTGTTCGTGTTCCTGTGCCAACTTCCTGTGCGCGTTCTTCTTCCTGCTCTGTGTGTCGATGGCATCGGCATCGGCTCTCGTACCCGGGGGCATCCGCCTTTCCGAGGTCATCCGGTACAGCGCGCATGCATGCCCAATCGTGTCAACCTCTCTCCCGTGTTCATGTTGATTTTATCATCATCCCTGGTGCGCTCGTGTGCCCCTCTGCATGTGTGTGTGTGTGTGTGTGTTCTGTATGGATGAATGTATCGCCTTGCTCCTAGATTGCTCTTTCGTGCATCGAAAGTACTGCTCCCGTGGTCGTCCGCTCACTCTCACCCTCTCTCTCCCTTCCTGGTGGTTGCGCTAATTTTAGATAAAAACCGATTAAATCGCCAACATTGATGGTAACCCCACCCCCTCCCCAAACCCACCAGAACCTTCCGGCGGTCCTTCGCCTAGCCGCCCGCTTCCCTACTAACCTTGTTTATGATCTCGCTGGACAGGTTGGCCGAGCGGAACAGTGACGTCGCCTTCAGGGCCGGTATCTTGCCCGCCCCGTCCGTTTCGCTGCAGATTTTAAACAGATCATTGTAGTACCGCAGTTCCGCCTCGCTCAGCTCATCCATCGTCGTCGTGGTGGCTGTGAATGTTGCCGTGGAAACAGAAGTCCTGGGCTGGGTGCTGGACCTGGTCGCTGGATGAAGGCTCCACACTTTCGATCGAATGGTGTGTGCGGATTGGGGGGTGAGGGGCTGTTTGGGATGGATTTTCACCCAGTTGTGGTGGTGGTGACCTTTGGCATGCAGCCCACTCACAAGCGCACACAACCAAACACACACACGCGCACTCACACTAAATTCACACTCTACACGCACCGCGTAATGCACGGATGACACGCAACCGAGTGTGTTCGGGGATGTGTGTCGTTGCTTTCTTCTTCTCCCCCGCCACGGGGCTACACTACCGACAGCCCACCCAGTGACCTAAACACGGAACGGGTCGGAACAGGGGGGTGGGGCGGGGAGGGAACGGCGAGGGCGCAACAATTTAGCAAACAAATCAACCATCAACCCTCCTGCATGCCGACGTGATTCGGACGCGCACACACCAGCACGGCGTTCACACACATTGGGCACTAAATTGTCCCGTCGGTTGAGGATGGAAGGTACCAGAGTGGGGAGGGGATGCGATACGCGTGTGTACCGGGAGCACTCCCTTTGTGACCTCACTCACTCTCGCTCTTTCTCTCTCTTTTTTGCTCTGTAGATTTCCCTTCGCACGAAAACACTTTGCACTTCCGTTTCCGTTCCCGTTTTCCAGCCGATCCGTGCTGGAAAAGAGCTTGTTATGCGTGTGTGCGTTTGGGTATGGAGGAGTTGTTGGCACAATGCTGGGCACCAACGCTTCTTAGCGGTGTTTTTCCGCTCACACTACTCTGGCAGATCTAATTTTGGTCCCCCTTCCGCTTCCGAACTCCGTCCACCACGGGGATTGGCCCACTGACACTCGTCGGGGGAACAAGATTGTCTTCTCCACTTCCACCGATACACCTGTGTGGTTTTAGAAGCCACACCAGCTCATCTTTTCTCCGCAAAAACCCGAGGCCCCTTGTGGGAGGTTTCTTTGCCAACGCAGATGAGCGCTGCTTTGACGGGATGAGCAGCTGCCTGCTCCCTGGTTTCGGTGCTGCGGGGGTTTTTCTTCCTTTTTGCGATCGAAACCCGATCACACACACACACACACACGCTGATGCTGTTTTGGTGCTCCCGCGACCCGAACCTATCTATTGGTACATCCGTACGTGCTGCGCTGTTTTGCTGTGTTTTTCCTTATTTTCCGTTTTTTTCTTTTTTCAGCTGCTTGCACATATGACGGGAAGCTGACAGCTCAGCAATGCACAGTGGTAGCTCCTGTGGTCACGGGAGCAGCACTTTGACGTGATCAATTTTGGTATTTTTTGTATTTTTTTGCAATTCAAAAAGCACGTTGGTATTGTTTCCTGCAAAAAAAATATTTGATTGGAATTCATGTAAAAACGGAAATATTTGAAACGTTAAATCACCAACAGCAATCCATTTAGAATTTCAGTTTTAAAATAACGAACAAAAATGCTACCTGTGCTTCGGTCGACCGTCCACAGCGCTTCGTCGATGAATCGAGCAAAAAGTAGTGCCCCCCCTCAAATGGTTTGACGTTTCCTCAATCGAGGAATAAAACCAGACTGACACTTATCAAAACCACACCAAACTGCGAAGTGTTGTGAAATCTGTAATTCTGCTTCTACTCTTCCCCAGAGGAAGAAGCCGTTTTTCGAAACGAAACGCGTGCCTGTGCACAGTGTTACCCGCAAAAAAAAGAGTACCCATCCCGGTTTTATCTTTCTACCACGCTGGCCCGTTTGTGATGAGGAATTCTAGTGGTGATCATGCTCTGAAGATGCTGTTCCCATTGGTGACCGTGCCGTGTGCTTGGAAGCAAGTGAAATCATCGTCCGCTGTTGCTGCTGCTGCTACTGCTACCGTGCCATTGTTGGTTGCTTCTACTGTTGCTGCCGTCGTTTGCGAATTCCGCCGTCGTAACCTGCTGGCACTGTCCGGCTGCACCTCCTGACGGAAACGCTTCGTCAGCCTGTGTGAACGTGCGAAGGGTTCAGCATTCGTTTGAGCAACGTGTGACCGAGGGACGTGTTCCTGAACCACAACAACAAAGCGGGAAGCGAAAGGAATCATACATCAGCTAGCCAGTCAGCTCAGCTCTGCTCAGCTCAGATCCATTCCGCGATTGCTTTGAAGTGCATTCGATTGATTTTTGCCTGCCACAGTCATCCGATAGTGTGTAGTGTGAAATAGTGTACGTGTGTGTGTGTGTGGTGCTGAAAATAAATCGCGCCGTTGTGCCTCGCTCTATCATTTTTCGAAAGGCACACACAGTAGGCTAAGGGAGTGCATAGAGGAAAAGGGCGTTTCGTTGTGTCGTTGCTGCGTGTCAGTGTGTTGCAAAGTAGGCACAGCTGGTCGAAGGCCGCAGAGATACGCAGCGAATTGTGCAGGAAAGCACACACATTGAATCGTACGACGAGCTACTACAACAGTACCACGCCGCGAGCGCGTCATCATCACACCACGACCTACTCATATACACCCTTGAGCGAGAGCGTGCGAAAGAGCGAGAACGCAGCGAGCAGGCAGCAGGAAGGAGCAAAAAAGAAACCACACTCAGCGACGTAATCAGCAGTTGTTCGTAAAACACGAGCGAAAAAGGATAACGCGCGTTTTTGCGAAGGGGGATCCTTTCCGGATCTTTGCACGAGAATTTCACCAGAAGTGCAACCTGTGCCTACTGGGTGGTGAAAGCGCCATGGAATATTCTAGCAACGACGTGAAGCAACTGTTCAGGTAAGACACGGCAAACCAAAACAATACATGCGCGCACCGAGCGAGATGACACTTAAGGGTTAAGGGCGCGAGTGCATCAAATGCAATCCAGCGCATCCCATCAATCAAGGTGCTGCTGATTGCAGTATTTTTGGGAGATGCAACCTCCCGGTGGGAAGCGCCATGCGGTGCTTGTGCTGCACAGCCGCGTGGAAATTTTTCGATTTCACCATCCTGCGACAGAGCGTCGTACGCGCGCGGAACACATCGCGGGTGCTTTTATTATGGTGCTGCCGCGTTCGTTGTGTTCGATGACGTTATGCCTGCGAGTGTGTGTTGGTGAGCGAACGTGTTTTTTTTTTGTGTCTGTTTCTACCCGTCCAATATCACCTTCTGGGGGTGGTGGGGGTACACGATTCCTCATGGCGAATGAAGGAACAAAAAGCAAAAGCAAAAAAAAACGTTTACACATGAGGCAAAAAAAACCAAACCCCCCCGGGGTAGCAAAACATTTGATTTGCTGCTTCATTTCGTTTATAAAACGACAAATTTGCTGTTGGAAATCGATAAGAAATTGGTGGTGCGTTTGTGTGCGTGCCTGCGGATCGTCACGTATGCACTGACATTGTTGTTTCCCCATCGTGTGCCCCACATGAGCCGCGCGATCTACTAGGGAAGGCGAGAGCATAATGTGGGGGTTTGTTTTGATGTTTCTTGCCACAGAAGCATCATATTTCCTTCTAAACTGCGTGTCCGACCGATGCGCAATTAAAAACCGCATGGTTGTGAATGAAATTTAAATTTATTAAATTATTGAGCAGTTTATTCGTATCGTTTCAATATGAAATACCAATTCTGTTGTCTTTGGAGAACAATTTATGTATACGAACTCATTTCGTTTCTTAAACAAATATTTAAAACACACAATGGCTACCTTAAGATACTATTACTTAGTTACAAAGAGACTCAAGCGATTTTTTCCCTCCAACAATAAATAGTTCACTTTTAAGTGTGTGCACATTATCAGGCTAATCTTAATTGAGTGGGCGTTACAATGCTGCGGCTTACGATAAGCGGCGGCTCCCCCGTGGAAAGATAACGCGAAGCAGCGAAAAGAAAACAGTCATGCTTAGTAGTAGGTGTGCTCCATGTAAACATGTGCGAATTGGGGAGGGAAAAAAACAAAACAAATATTTCAGCTTTAAGATAATGTATCTTTGCCAAAAGACGACATTCCCAATAGGGAAAGAAAAAAATAGCTTCCAAACCAATATCGGATCATAATTCGTCTCTCCCTCTCTCCACAGATCTGTCTACACGCTGGTGAAAGGGCAGGATGAACAGAAGGCCACCCTGACGGTGGATGCGATCCTGCAGCCCAGCTTCCAGCTCAGCCACCGCGTTCTGGTCGCCCAGTGCGTGCAGCTCATCTTCGAAGACTTCGAGTGCGTCGGTCAGAAGTCGCGCGAGATCCTGTGGCGCAAGGGCTACTACGATGTGATCGGTCTGCTGAAGCGCCAGAAGGGACGGGCAAACGGGGCCGCCCTGCTGCAGGCGGCCGACCGGTTGATCTGCGAGGGCATCAACTACTTCAAAGCGATCGTGCTACGCTTTGCGCAGATCTTCAACCTGGACTCGTTGCGGTATCTGGTCGATTTTGCGCTGCTAGAGGACTACGATATGCTGGCGCTGCGCGAGGAACCGTCCTGCTATGCGCTGCTGCAGCTGCAAACGCAGGACGATGAGGCGGGCACGGTGAAGAAGGAGCTGTACACGAAGCAGGAGATTTCGTACGCGCTCGAGACGATCCACGCGCTGCTGATTGCGCTGGGCGATCTGCACCGGTATCAGCTGGAGTTCGGTATCGGCAGCCGTGTGGAGGTGCGGGAACGCGCCCGTGCGTACTACCTGGAGGCGTTCAAGCTCAACCCGAAGGTGGGGATGGCCCAGAACCAGCTCGGCATGCTGGTGGCGGGACAGAACGGCAATCTGGACGCCGTCTATCACTATCTGTACTCGCTGTGCTGTGCCGTGCCGTTCGAGTGCAGCGAGACGAACGTGAACGTGATCTTTCAGAAAAACATTCGCCATCTGGAGAGCGGAGGCGATCTGGCGAATGGCGGAGACGGCGGCGGCGGTGTGCTGGTCGATGGTAACGATCAGCTGGTGGACGAGTTCATTGCCACCTTTCTGCTGGTGGTGGACGTGTTCTTCTACGACAAGGATGTGACGGACTTTACCGCGCTGTGCCACTCGGTGCTGCTGGAGTTTAAGAAGATCCTGAGCATTCGGCAGCTGCTGGACGAGTACTATCTGACGGACGATATGCTGTTTAAGATCGTTTCGATCCTGTTCTTCTGCATGCACCGTATCAAGCTGATCAACTCGGACAAGATCTACAGCTTGAACGCGTTCCTGGTCGCGCTGTGCTCGGAGCTGCTGCAGTGGTGCACGTCCAGCTTTGAGAAGTTTACGAACGAGCACAGCCGGGAGGATGCCCGCTTTCAGGAGATGTATCTGCGGCGGTACCAGCGGTATGATGAGCAGGTGCACCGCGCGCGGGACATGATTCGGAACGGGTCAGCCATGTTTTCCAAGGATCAAAAGTCTTCGTCGGGCGTGGAGGAGGGCACTGGGAGTCAGGATAGCCGCGGCAACAAGGAGAACGAGATGGCGAACCACGGTGGCAAGGGAGCGGCATCGTCGCTGATCGTTGGTAGGGCGAAGAGAGGTGGTGGAAGCGATAATGGCAGCAGCAGAGGGTCGGACAGTCGCCAGAAGAAACATTCGCGCCGTCGTCGGCGGGCTTACTCGAACGAAACGGACTCGGAGGATGGAGAGCGGTACGAGGATGGGGATGGATCCGAGGACGACTACTACAATCACGGCTCGGACACGGACTCCAGCAACAGTAGCGACGAAGAGCAGGAAGAAGAGGAGGAAGAAGAGGAGGAAGATGATATGATTTCACTGTCCAGCTACGGATCGTACGATGAATATTCCGGCGAGGAGGAAGACGATCGCGATCGTTCGGAGGAGGAAGGCAACCAGCCCGGCAACCAGCGGAACGAAAACGATGGGCAGCAGCAGAGTGGCGCCTCCGACGATATGCCCGTAGCGGAGCAGCTGAAGTTTAAGAAGCGCTACCAAAAGCTGGACCCCAACATTGTGCTCGAGTTCGCGCAGGGCGAGCGGACGATGCGCTCGCTGAAGCTGCTGCTCGATTGGCTGTTGTGCAACATGGACGTGCTGCACAACTGCTACCAGTCGAACCCGGAGTTTCTGCACAACATCATGAAGCTGCTGAACTGGTTCAATCTGGACTTCTTCACGAACCGGTTCTACTTTGCGCGCGACATGATCACCGTGCCGGGGCTGCGCGCCGATCTGCAGGAGATCTTCAACGTGCGCCGCACCATCCCGCTGCAGGAGGACGTCGCGATGAAGCGCTTCCCGCTGTTCGAGGCGGTGCAGGAGGGTCTGCAGTGGGAGACACCGTACCGGCTGGCCATCAGCCGGGAGGACGAGAGCTTCCTGCGCCTGATGAAGATGGTCGACGTTGGGTTTGTGGTGTGCAAGTCGAAGAAGTTCGACTACTGCTTCCAGCCGAAGGTGCGCGCGTTCCGGGTGCGTGCCGGACTGGTCGGAGCCGGAAGCAACAAAGGACGCACCAACAACAACAAGATGGCGACGAAAGGCCAACGGAACGGTGGTAAACCAAAGCGCAAGGATGATGCGCTGGGGGGCGGACGCGGTGGAAACAAGCGCGACTGGAACGGTGACGGTGGTGATGGTGTCAATCGTTCCCGTGGGCTTTCGTACAACCAGTCGCGCAGTGGCCGTACGACGATGGGCGCTAATGGGGGGTTAAAAGCGAAACGCTTACCAGCGGAGCATCATCAGCGTCGGGTGGCAGCAGTGCGTGATCGTATAGGCGAAGGAGAGGATGCGGATATGCTGCTGCTTGCGCGCGGCGATGCCAAGCGTCAGCGCAATCGGATGCGCCAGAAGGGTGCTCGCAATGGGGTCGAGGATTATGGGCAGGATGGTCATGAATCGGCCGCCGCCCCAACGCTGTTCACGAAGAAGGGATATCTTCACAACCGCAGCAATGGAATGTTGATGCCACGTGGTAGTACCGCCCAGAATGGTGCCGTGGATGAAGCGGCGGTGGATGAAATGCAGCGAAACAAGTGGGAGGGAGGATGCCCGCAGGAGAAGGGCGACATTAGCGCAATTATGGGTCAGCTGTGGCTACGGAATGAGGTCGAAACGCTCGAATCGAAGGTAAGTTGCTGACGATATGGGTTGGTAGAACTCTTTCTGTACCATCTTTTCCTCTCCGTCAGGTTAACAAAAGAGCTGGGAACGTTGTATTGACCCCGTATCTGGTGCTGGACTCGAAGTGTCTGTCCGAGTACACGTCCATCGTGAAGAATTTGATCAAGTCGAAGAAGTTTGTCGTTTTGATACCAAACGCGGGTAAGTAAACGAGATAGAAATGGGAAACTAAATTACGCGAATGACTGAATTAATCTCCCTATTGTTTTGTTTTCTTTCTTCTCTCAGTTTTGGGTGATTTGGATGAGTTGAAAAAGCACAGCGAAGGTGCACGCAACGCCATCAAGTGGTTGGAGGTGGAGTTTAGCAAGGGAAATCGTTTCCTGCGCGCCCAGAAGGGCCACGAAACGCTCCCGATGCCGTTGGTGAAGATTCCGAAGAAGTTAGGTAAGTGCAAACGAACAAGTTGCCTGTTGCCCTTTCACAAAACTCTGAACCATTTTCTTTCATTTTCTCCTATCGCCCCCCAGATCGGGAAGGGGCAGTGTTCAATCACATTGTGCAGTTCTGCAACCACATCGTGACGAACCACGCCGACAGCGAGGGCAACGACATCATCACCTACCTGTCCGGCGACAATCTGCAGGAGAAGAAGCTGTGCAACGGCAGCAGCTTCACCGGCATCCTGGAGGCGATTCCGGTGAAGTTCGAGCAGATTGTCACGTTCTACTCGAGCTACAAGCGGAAATGAACGCCGGCGCCCCACACCGTCCACGGCCGAACGAGTGTGTTGGTCTTTGGTCTTAACTCCGCAGCGAACAACAACTACTAAAAGAAAAGAAAAAAGAAAACCAGGGCAAACTAGCAGCTGAGGCAGACAACAACGAGCAGACAACATCGCAGAAACAGCAAATACTTCATCCCCCTCTCTCCACACAAACACACAAACAGCGGGGCGGTACCGTACGCGGCGCCGTGCGTCGCGTCGTTCAGCGCGCCGAATCGCTTCCGTCGCGCTACCTGCAGCAATACGTTCTTTCCTGCCCCTGGGGAAAGAGGAAGTGTGGCGTGGGTATGTAGCAAGACGAGAATGCGGTTCTACGTTGGATGTGGTGTTGCGAAGCGAGGATCAAAAAATTGGGTTTTGGTGCAGGACGCTGCTTCGTGCGGCACACGTGCTGCGATCCTGTTAGCTATCCTTCGTCTTAAGAGCCAGTACCCCTGCTCGATCCACGGTAGCTGTAAATGTATCTGTGTGTGTATGCATTCTCTCCATCATCTGGCAAAAGTGTACCAACCAACGAAATTCTTCGGCATTTTGTTCAGATGGTGGTGTCCCCATGTGAGCCCGGGTTTGGAGCAGGTTCGCGCACCACCGGGCAGGGGCAGACGGCGCAGTACGTCAGAGATAAACAGCATCATGGGAGGGGGATAGTGGGAGAGCGATAGAAAGAGAGATGAAACAACAATTGAAGAAAAGCTAAAGAGAGAGAGAGAGATAAAAAAAATCGTAAGAAAGGAGAGAATTTCGGAATAATAACAGCGAAATTGGAAGTCTCTAGCATCGTTTTGTGTGTAGGAGAAAGAGAGATAGAGCGAGACAGCTGAAGTTTTCACACTATCAATCATTCTTGTGTAGTGTAACGTCCAGGAGAAAAATGCATGCGATCGAGATGTCGCTGTTGTGCAGTTTGTATGCTCTTTGGAAATACTACCCACTTTTAAATCCGTAACCCCTCTTCCATCCATTCCATCTTTGCAGGCCTTTTTGGAGACGGAAAGGGGGGAGTGTGTGTTTCTTCCCTTGAGTGGCTTTTTCAACACCCAAGAAATTGTGTTGTAGTTCGCGCACAAGTGGTGGATGAAATTGTGAAACCCCCTCCCCCAAACTCCGCCCAGAAAGCCCCTGGGATGATGAAGGGGGGTTTTGAGATTGGAAAGGGAAAGACGCGTTTTAGGCTCGTAAGGAACCATTCCGTACATTTCCCATCCCCCCATTTTCCTTCTCATTCGGAAGCACTTTTTCACAATCACAGCGTTTGTTTTTACATTCATATTTTTGCTTCATTCTACATCATTCTTCTATTTCTTCTTCCTCTTCTTCTTCTTTAATTTTAATCAAAAAATGTGTTCCAGAGCGCAACATCATATATGTACTACTACTTCATTTAGTGTAACACACACCTCGTTTAAGCACAATTCATTTGGAGTTGAACTTGGAAAGTATCGTAAAAAAAATACATCATCTAGAGATTTACATTTTCATCATCTGCGGCCAATTATGTGGCATAGAAGAAAAAAAAGAGCAAATCCATTAGATACGATTCTGTTTAAAATCATCTTAAATTCTTTAAACTTTTCATACATATTAAAATATTAATTTTCCGTTGCAAATGCATATAAAAAATCCATTCATCTTTCGCGCGATCATTAGAGATCCACAAAGAATGATTAGCATTAAAAACTCACCTCTTTTCCTTCATTTTTGGCTTGGTGATTGGCAGACAGTACTTTTCTTTTTAACTGCAAACACGTGGTGCGATATTGGATCTCAAGTTTCTGATATGTGTTTTCCATTTATTCTTCTTTTTTTGTGTGACGATTCTCGGCAATTTACGATAAGTATTAATTTCGAGCGAACGACACTGTGTGCCGCCCACTTACTGACACTTTTGTTTGGCAGCATTTAAACTGTTCTATTCAGTTCAGTCAGTTCTGCGGACGTACAAAAAAAAACAAAACAGTAAACGATCACTCCATGAAATCCTCTGTACCTAGAAAAAGGCAGACAAAAATTATGTTCCAATTCATACAACACAACTCTATATACGTACTGGAAAATAGAAAAGAACCCCCCTTCTTCGCTGATTACTGTACCAATTAGATTATATCCAATGAGGAGATGTACGGCTTCTGTTGCACTTTCGTTCTTTACTATCTTTTAATTTCTTTTCGCCGAGCTCGCAACTCTTAATAAAACACTTCATTGGTGGAATAAAAATGAACGGTGCGTGTGTGTTGGCTCTTTACACTGTAGTTCGAAAGAAAAAAAAAAGTAACAAATTACGTCAAAGCGAATGAAAAATTACAACCAAATACAGGATTAGCCGTTGTAGTGCTTCGCTTAGTACTCAGATTCCAGTAGATTCGAACTAGAAAGCATGTTCGTATTGTGATCGTTCGTTTCTCACGTGCTTATAATCTCATCAAACAGATTCTCAATGGGAAAAAACAGGAATTTTCCGAACGAGCGATGTTAAGTTGTATTTACACGTGATAAGCATCATTATTATGCGTATGGGAAAAGTGATCGTTGCGGTGCATTTTTCTGCACCGGATCTTGTTCGGCTTATCATACGAAGATTAAAGCGTAACGTAAGTGAATAATTTAAACCAAATATTCAATGAACTAATTGTATTCTATTGTATTATTTATTATTTCAGCTTGAAAAGCGAAAACATCAATGAATGAACGATCGATGCAAGGCACTTGAATTTGAACGCCTTTCTCGACTCAGGATGGCCCTGTCGAGCCTTTGCCCTTTGTCCGCAATTTATGGGCGGTCAAGTTCAAGCTCATAGATAGTAAGTGGGCAATTATACAAACAAGTTGGTGTACCTGTGTTCTATACATCCTACGGAAATATTAAGCTCCACTGTTCCGCACGACTAACTTTTCGTGCTGGCGAACGATTTGCGCCGACCCAACGACTTTCGATCGATCTCCTAAGGGCCTAATTCCTATTTGCGCCGTTCGCAGCCTGGTTTGCATTGGATGATCTCGTGGGTTTCTAGTAGATGAGGCGCCAACGGTTGTTCCGGTTTGTCACCGCCCAAGGTGTAGCAGTAGTATACGGCGAGGCCACTAGCCGGCATGCCTTGATCCTATGGAAGTTTGCATGATTTATTTCCTGTGCCCTGTGTCAGTGTACAGTGGCAGGGAGGAATTAAAATATGGAAAACAACGAGGGATCAAAATTGAGCATTGCGCGCCCCCTCGCTCATCATGCACCGGCGTAGTGTGATGCAATCGATGCGCTAAGCGAGGGCAGGAGGGTTAAAGTGCATACAGCAGCGTCCACAGCAGGCCACAGACGGTGGCGTTTGAGAGGTGTATAATTTTGTCAGTCTCCGGACAAAACACACCCACACACACGGGGTGCAATTTGTGTGTTGCGTCTTGCACTGAATATACGGAATAGTGATGATGCCTCTACTGCTGTCAATATTATTATGCAACCAGCCGCTTGCTAATGTTCTCGACGTAATTGCGCATTTTTGTGTGTATTTGCCTGTGAATTGATAGTAGATTAGCAGCGTCTCGGCAATAATGAAAAGCTATTCTTTCGGAATAAAGTATGCACATCAGCGGCAGCAGCAGCAGCAGCAAATCCTGCCCTCTCTTATGCAATAAAACCAGCAGGAAAGTTGAATGACTTTGCGCCTCAAAACTCCTTTGGCGTGGCATGGTGGTGGTGGTGGTAGTGGCCGAGTGTGTGCCGCAATGATCTTTTGAGTAAAAATCGTTAAACCGGTTGCGCTAACCTTGAAACGTTTTGCTAAAAAAAAACCTACAACCAACAACGACGACAACGATGTTGATATGGAGATCACACCGGTTCTGCCTGGTGTGTTTGGGGAGGAGGGTCTCTGAAAGTGGGGAGTGGGGAGGAGCCATGTGCAACTGCAATGTTGAAGTCGTCCTGTAGTAGTGGCAGCTTTGTTTGCCGCGAATTTAGCCAATTGAGCCAACTTTTACTTTGGTTTGGTTCATTCATCTGTGATGGTTTATATGACTACGATTTATGTTTCATTTACTAAAGCCAACATCCAATTATAACAGACCATTATACTCGTAACAGCTTTTAATTTCGGCATTGATAACAATTTAAATTAATTTAAATTAAATTATTCAAACCCTACTGGTTGCTCTGGCGACCGATCGCGTGACATGACAGTACAGACTTTTCTTATTGGATTATCATTCTAAATGGAAAACGATCATACTTTTCTTATAGGTAACTTTTCAGACACATTTTGGAGCACATTCAACCAAAATCGGCTCGCCAATTATTCCACCATAGCTCACACGAATCACTGGCCGGAAAACTGGATACGCAACAACATCCCCCCATCTCTCTCTCTATCTCTATCTCTCTCTACTCAACGTCTTCATACGCATCTTTAACCCTTCGGTGTGCAGTGTGGATGGAAAGTGAAACCAACTTAGAACAACCTGCGCCTGAGAGGTGAGGTGGAAGAGATCGATCGAGGGGCCTGCACAACATACAACATCTCATGCCAGTTGGCATGACTCTCCAGTAATATCATGTTAATGGTGTGATGTCAGCCGAGGTGGCAGTGGTGGTGGAAAGCAAAACACAGCCAGCTCTCGATTGCGCCGCATGTGCCGGTCAACGTCTATAAAAGCGTTCACTCTCGTCGGTCGACCGTTCAGATAGAAGTCACTGCTGTACGCCGCAAGCAGCCGTAACCTCCAAGTGTGTGTGTTTTTGGTGTGTGACAACGAGTGAAGCAAATTGCAAAAAAAGGACACCATGAAGCTGTTTCTCCTGTTGGGCGCACTATGTGTCGCCGGTACGATGGCCGCCCCGCAGAAGGAGGAGGTTGCCGAGATGATGGTAGATCCCGAGGTGGAATTGCGTAAGTTTGAGGGCATGTCTTTAAGGCCCTCGCCCGAAAAATAGTGTCCTCATTTTACACGGTGCAGCGGAGTGGGAGTGATTGCGATTTGATTGCATTTACTAAGCCATACGATGCACAATCATGTGTGGGGCTTTATAATTGCAAGCATTATAGTGCAGGTTTTTGGGTTTAATGTGTGTCATGTCGAAAACTGTGTGACAACTCCACATTAAAGTGAGTTATGTGCACAATAACTAGGCATTACTGTCACTATGGTGAAGCTTTTAATTGCACGTTTTGTCAAGATTTCTGTTCGGAGCTCATTTCGTGCAGCTTCTCACATAGAAAAGTTAGGGATAAATATATCCCATTAGGGAGCAAAGGTAAATCGTTAAACCGACTAAGCAATTAGATCGACTAAAGAGAGTTAAAATTAGCAAAACGACGAAGTTATCAAGGAGGATGTTATAGTGAAATCTTTCTAAGGTGAATCTTCAAGGGACCGCTCAGCTTGGAGGAGATGTTCATGTTAAGGGAAAACTAATGAAGGTGCTATGCTATGAAGTATCCAAGAAACCACGAAAGAAAAACCTAGCATCCTGTGATCAATATTTGTTTGTTTGAACTGTTATTCAATAATTCAGCTTGCAGCTTGATGGATACTCGCCTAAGGGCGACATTCATCTTAAAGAGACATACAGTGAACCCTCTCTTATTTGACACCTCTCCAATTTGAAAAACCTCTCTTATTTGAACATTTTGCACAGTCGCTTGATTTCCAGTACATTTTTGTTCCTTTAATTTAGAAAACCTCTGAAATCTGTGTCCCTGTGTATGGTGTTGCCATGATTATTGAAAGATGTATGCTCAAATTGGCAATCCTGTTCGCAGTTTCCTATAGCAACAGTTAAGACTGCATACTAAATGTTCTGTCTCTTTCTTGTTTGGATGGACCTTTCATTCACTTTTCACCTCTCTAATTTGAAAACCCCTCTTATTCGACAGTCCCATCGCCTCTCAAATAAGAGAGGGTTCACTGTATAATATATGGAAAATGACTGGACCGTTGAATTGTTAAAGAAACAAATCCGCTTGAAAAGACTGCATCTTAGAGAGATTTCACTGTAATAAGTTGTGACAAAAAGTAGTTCATTGAGTTCTTACTTATTTTTCGTACTAAGATGCAGTCCAAATTTCAATAGAACACTCCAAGGAACTTAACAAGATGTTATCAAAACTAGTTAATTAGATTGTTATACAGGGTTTTCCACGATTAATTGGTTGGTGTCCATCAGTTTTTGGTGGGTTCCCATTTTTTTTTTGTGCATTCCCTCTATTTTTTGGCCATTTCCCAGAATTTTTTAATCCAATTGTATTGACATCCAATCGGAAAATACCGATAAATTATAGGAACGAACCAAAATTCTATGGGATATGATCAAAAAATCGTGAGAACACACCAAAAAATCATGGGAACTGACCAATACATTGTGGGAAACCCTGTAAGATCGTATAATCCTAAATATATTGAAATGAGCATATTAACTAGATACTGAGTGATCACAGAACAATATAACTAAAAAAACACCATTTTTGAAAGGTACAAAACTGATCAAAAACAGAAGAAACAAAAAAGATTAAAATAGTGAAAGTAAAAACCAAGTCTTGTAAATGTGACCTTGAAGTTGGAAGAAGAAAAGAGATCACAAACAAAAGAAGTAGAGTAAAGAACAATCTGAATATTTCTAGATAAAAAAAGGATAAAAAGCACAAAACGCTAACTGAATAATGAATGCTGCTACGTAATTATGATTAAGAAGGTTCTAAAAAACGTAGCGAACAGATAAGCCAGAGCAGAACCAATTAAAAGACGACCGGTCCCAACGGTCAAATGAAGGACGCGTTGAGGATGATGAGTGCTGCAGGCATGATAAATCACAAAATAATGTAAATTTCCTTTTTGCTCGTCGGCTTTGCTGTTTGGTGGATGCGAAAAGTGGATTTGGAGCAAAGTGCGCGTCATCGCGTGCGTGTGTTCTAATTAGCGCACACATGCATGATCATTCCTAGCGTGGCGTGTAAGAACATGTGCATGTGTAGCATTTCAATCGCGCTTGATGTAATTATCTAAGCGTTTGCTGTTGAAGTCGATGAGAAGCAACATTTATCGCAGGTGGCGCTCTACAAAAGGCATTTAATTCCAAAACCACTTTATCACGCTTGGGAAGCTTTAGTTGGTTTTGTGAAGCACAAGGGAGGGGAGGAGGAGTAAAGTTCTCATGATAATTAGATAAGATGATAGACATTGAATCGGGGCATTGCAACTACTGATCGTTACCTTATAACATGATCGTGATCGCGAAACGAGAAACCCTGCACTCACACATACACACCCAGTGTCTCATCACATCCTTGACCCATTGACTATATCTTATTTCTCATTCTTTCTTCTCCACTACTTGCTGTATATATATAAACAGCCGCCTTCATGGACATCTGCTATCGTGACAGTCCCGATCTGAGCAACTGCATCAAGAACAGCATCCAGCGCATGCTTCCGGAAATGCACGTAAGTGGGGCAAATGGAGAATGGGAAGGGTAGAACAGGAGGCACAACCAGTTCCAATCGCGGCTCTAGTTCAAGGTTCAACGGTTAGTGCGAAGGTCAACTGATCAACTGGTTGTCATCCTTCACGGTTAATGCGATGTTATGATACTATGACTTCCTTGCATACTCGCATGAAGTGATTAAGTCATTAAAAGGGCGTTAGACAGTTTTGTACTTGAGCTATCTCTATCTTTGGAGTACTTTTAATACTTACAAAAAGCACATCGTCTCTCCTACCACTTTACAGGCCGGCATTGAATCGCTCGGCTTCCCGTCGCTCGATCCGTTCCTGTCCAAGAGCACGTACGTCGATTACAAGCGCAACCAGATGGCGGCCTCCATGCATGTCAAGAACGCCAAAACGTACGGCATGCGAAAGGCACAAATTCTGGACGTTCGGGCCACCGCCACGGACAAGTTCATGAACCTGGCTGTCGATGTCCGTTTCCCCGAGATCGTGATGGAGGGTTACTTCAAGGGCGAGGGACGCTTCAACAGCATCAAGCTGGCGTCGAAGGGTTACTTCAACAACACGATGAGTGAGTTTGCCTTGGTTGTTTGGATTTACAAGAAAAAACTCTAAATTATACATTATTTCCATTTCCAGCTGACGTTACCACGACCTGGAAGATGTCAGGGCATGTGAAGGAGCGCGACGGTGAGCAGTACCTGGAGATTGAAGACTTTGACATGAGCCCGGAGGTGGGCAACATGAAGATCTACGCCACCGGACTCTTCCCCGATCCGGAATTGAGTAAGTGTTGGCGTCATGATATGCATGCGTGATCATGATCATGCCCTTCTTCTTAACACACCACGCTCTCTCTCTCTCTCTCTGCTCTTCCAGACCAAATTGCGCTCGAGTTTGTCAACCAGTACTGGCCAATGTTCTACAAGGAGATGCTGCCCGGCACCCGGCAGGTGTGGGAACCGGTCATGATTGAGCTGGTGAACAAGATTTTCCTGCGCGTCCCTTACCGGCGACTGCTGCCCAAGGAGGAGCAATAGATTGTAGGGTGTAGAGGACACAGCATGTTGTGTCCTTTTTCGTTTTAAGAAGTTCGGTTATGTTGTTACTAATAAAGAAGCTGTTGAAGCTTCAACACCTTTCCTGGATGGTTGAGTGTGGTTGAGTTTATTTTAATGCGTTATTAAAGTACTTTTTTATATCTGGCACAACTTAGGGGAATTCCCGTATTAAGGACTCACTTTACGGGGTCTTTACGCATCGATCACGCGCCAGCTGTGTGTTCCGATTCAGTCAAAAACTTCCAAAAATGTTACTCTCTTACCCACTGGTTGTTTGTTCAGTCCGAACAATACATATATCGCCAAACCAAACCACCGGTAAGCTTTAATCCGCATCTCACGATCATCGATGGGAACAGGAAATCCCAATTGCTGGTGGTGGTGGTAACCTTTGCCAGTAACGCGACCAACATCGCGGTTGTTGCGTCAATCTTGCGTCCTAAATTTCACTATCTTGGTGCAAAATTAATTCTGTTTAAAAGTATACACATTTTTATCACAGCAAACATAACCCAAGTATGGCCGTTAATCATACTTATCGCACATTTATAGCACATTTATGTTAATGCTTGTTTGTTTTCACCTCGATCTAGCTAGAAGACTCTCTCACCTTTTAGGCTTACACCTAGACAACGCTCCTTAGCGATTTGTTGCGATTTCCTGTAGCCAGCGCTTGCTATGATGTTGCGCATAGAGGAACGAAGGAAAGCTTCGTAGCATCAACCGAGCCGTTGTCTGTTTATCCAAGCTACGCTGACACTAATGACGCTATTCCTGCTCATTCCTGCAGTAGCAAGAGCGAAAACAATGGTCGATTTTAATGAGATGAGTAATGCAAACGATGCTCCTATGCGGTATGTTGGTTGTTGGCCATATACTCTTTCTCACTCTCTCTCTCCAGCGCTATGCTCGAGGGGGAAGGATCAATGCTCATCGATTCATCGTTTTTTATCGTCCGACAGACGTGAATAGTGACTCTATTCAGCCCTAAAATGGCCCTAACTTTATTAAGAAAACATCCATTGTAACGCTAATGGGCTATGTTTTTGGGTGGATGGGAAAGTTCTTAAACTTATCCTATCAGTTCACTCTTTTCTAATTAGATTCCAATGATAGAGTTATGATAGAGATAGAGTGCAGTGTTTCTGATTGCTTTCCAATTATGATTTCCTAGGGTTATTTCCTTCCCTTTTTAATTTCTCTTCTTGTTGACCCATTTAGCAAAATCACTCGCCGAGTCAAACACCCATTTATTAATTCTATGTTTCTTTCCTCCATTCGCTTCTGTCTGGTCAAAATTCTTCTTGCCTTCAACAAATCGACTCACTAGAACACTGGCCACACTTTCCTGCTGGCCTAATCTTCACATATCACCACATAGGCAAGCTACACTAATGGGAAAGGTTGGGGGCCTGCTAAACAGGCCTACTCCTCCCTTTCAACATACAAACACACCACACGTGACGGTGCCAGGTTTGCGCACAATTGATTCTTTGCGATCGAGCGGGACATGCGAAAGATCCCGCTGCCGACGCGGCTACTGCTACTACCAGTCGGCCGAATTACCAATCAATGGAGACAAGCCCGCCCCGCTCCACCCTATCCCATGAAGGAAAGACCCAGAAGAACCGAACAAATGGCAGAGAGGTGTCGGCAAAATAGGTACAATGACAGAGTTGTCCAGATGCTCTGGAGCCGTTGAACGTGAGGCCAGTGAGGAACGAACGTACGAGCTTCGGGCGGCTTAAAGATCATTAAAGCCTTAGAGAAGAGGTGGAGAAGAAGAAGAAGAAGAAGAAGAAGAAGGGTTGTGAAGGCGGAGGAAGGTTCTGGTGTTCTTGTGGGTTAAAACAAGTGAAATATCACAGAGTTGCTCTTGTACAGGGATGGACATTGGATTAAAACTGTTTTTTTCCTCTACTCCTTTTATAGTAGTTATTAAAAGTATCAAACGTTATCTTCATCAGTCTATTGTTTTATGTATTTTTATCGTTTTATTTTGATGGTGTTTCCAGCTTCTTTTCAACCTAAAATTATATTTATTCCTTTTTTAATTACTTTTATACTTCTTTTATTTTATTTTATTTTTTGTCTTTTCATCATCGTTTAGTTATTCTTACATTTCTGATGAAGCTTTTCTATGTTCTCACTTAATTATATATTTGCATGTGCTAATTATCATATTTGTTTGTCCATTTTACTCATCTTACCGTTACATTTGTTCCCTGCAGTGTAGCCTTCAATCCCCGTCAACCAAACCCACCGGAATAAACGGGGAGTAAGGTAAGGTGGATGATCCGTAAGCTTCTACTACGGGACGGGCTTCTACCGCCCGCAGTACGGTTCTTGCGTGACCACACACGTTCGCGCGTGCTACCCTACGAGTTGTCGCCAAAGTCGACGTTTCGTTCGATTACACACGCACCAAAGCACGCGAGCAGAGTTGTGGTGCTGGCTCGCACAACCTTTACGTACGCGTGCGCTAGCTGAACACGCGGGAGAAGACCGGGTGAGCAGAATGGAAGCATTCCCGACAGGGGGACACAACATTCCCGGGGTACCCGTCCCCTACCCTGTCTCCTCCTGAGTGCGGGGAGTTTAGTGAGGGAAGCTCACCGCCACACCAACACACAAACCCAGGGAAGAACAGGGAACGATCGGTCGGTAGAGGTCCAACAGGGAAGACGCGAGGAAAGGTGTGGACCCGGTGGATCGTGGATTCTCTTGTGTGTGCGTGTGCTGTGTGTTGTGCGGCTGGCCGGTGGCCCGTGTCTATATAAAACGGTCATCAATAAGCTGGCCGCATTACAGTTCAATTTCAAACGGTCGCGAGTCAATGTCACGGACACCGTCCACCACGGCGGGACACTTTTCCGGCTCGCGGTTTTCGATTCTTTAACCAGAGAGAGTGAGAGAGCAGACTGAAAGTGATTCTTCAGTGGTTCTCGGGTGTGTCGACTTTTGGTTCGGAAACTATTAATCAAATTTGAAGCAGATTAATAAACAAGTGCATTTACAGTGGTGGTGAAAGTGGTGCAACACAGAACACAGTTAGAGCGGGGCAACGTGGTGTTGGTGGTGGTGGTTTGTGGTGACGTACTCGGCGCGTCGGCACAATGCCGTCGGTACGTGTGATTTTCGCCGTTGCCGTGTGCTTGTCGGCCACTGTTGTGGCAAGTGTGGATGAAAGTGAGCCAAATGCGCCTGATGATACCGTTGTAATTGAAGGTAATGTGACGCCAATACACATCTGCAGTATGTAAATATTGAATTTAAAAAGTGGGTTCGTCGCTTGTAAGCTGGTGCTGGTTAATGACTGACTTCAAAAGACTTCAACGCTGGCAGAGGAAACGAACCTGTCAGTGCGTACTTGATTGGGATTGCAGTTTGTCGCTTAGGTGGTGCGTGACACTTCGAAAGACTACAACGCTTGTGGAGGAAAGGAACCGACCAGTGCCTACTTGATTGAAATTGTAGTTTGTCGCTAATTTGGCGCATTTAGGTGGTTTCAAAAGACTTCAACGCTCGTAAAGGAAAGGAACCTATCAGTGCTTTATTGATTGCAATAGGATTTTTTAGTGATAAACAAATGCAATTAGCCAGCACTTGATCGATAAATGATAGATGCTTAAATGAAAAAAAAAACGATTAATTTAAAAATGTTTCCTAACTTACAATGCTTATCTTGAACGATCTCTGATGGACCTCAGACCTTCCTCGCTGAAATAGTGCATTGCTTCACTGCATACAACTGCTTCGTTAAAGAGTACTGCGTAGTTTTCCAAGGCACGTTCTTTCGCTTTTTTGCTGCTTGCTGCTTTGATTTATCCAAGAGCATTGAACCACTGCAACACCGCCCAAACGGACCACACTGCTGGGGTCCCCAGGAGCGTTCTCGTCGGAACGTTCTTCGCCTTGCTAATCACAACGAGCAGGCACCGAGAACCAAAGACGTGACAAAGGCGTTGAAAAGTGTCTCAACAAAGAAGCGATTGGCCGTCGATCAGGATCTGCCGTAGACTGGTGGGAGGGCGAAGGGAGCAGGCGGACTAGCGAGTACACATGCAGTAGTATCTTGTAGCGACGGTGTGCCATTTAGGCTTGACATTTTGATCATGGTGCTGGGTGGAACAGGACAGGACCCACCAAGAACTGGTTCAAACACACACATACAAACACACACGCACATAAGCAGGCACATAGAGCTGGTGGAGCATGGTGCCGAAGAAGGCCGAGGACAGCTTTGGTGGAGAACAATTGCAAAACGCAAACCGGTAGGTACCGGTTTTGGGGGAAGGCATGATCTAAGAATCTTAGCCTGTTCTATCCCCAGCAGAAGCTCAAGTGTACGGTAATGAAGAAGAAGAACATAAAGAGAAAGAGAGCGAAAAAAAGAAAAAAAGTAGTACACTGTTTAGTGCGAAATTGTAACAGATTCGTCTGCAAACAGCTCGACCAGCGCAGCCACAGACAGTGGTGAATTATTCATCATGAAAAACGTGACCACGTCATCGTGCAGCAATTTCCGCTTTCGACAAAAAATAACGAAAGAGAAAGATACTTAACCATACCCGAAAACAAACAAAAACAAACCCATTAAACATTCCGCGCCGTGTACCGTGCACCGGGCAGTGTGTCCCTTTCCAAGGGCCACATGTGACAAAGGGCGCAAGCGGACGAGAAATGGGGCCCACAGGGGAACAAGCGAGCAGTCAGGCAAAACGGGAAAACCCTGGTACCCGATTCCAGGATTGCAGCACCTTGCGAAATGTGTCATCCGCGTGCCAACCGAAAGACCGTCAGATTACAGATTACTGACTGACTACGGGTACGGGTCCACATGGCGCGCGCGTAAATCCAATTGTAACGGGGCAGCAGCAGCATAGAGGCCAGTGGTGGGGGCTGGGTGTTTATTACTTTCCATGCGCCACATAGTCGATTCCGATCAGGTACGCAAACTCGGCGAGAATGTCCCCGGGGCCGGTCTACGCGCCACATGCCACTGGATGGGCAATGTTGAGTGTGTGTGTGTGTGTGTGTAGGATTGTGTGACACTATGGTTAAGTGGTGTGTGCAAAGTGCGTCAAAAAGAAGATCAACATTCATGTGAAATTGTAGAAATACTAACCAAGAAATAATAAGACACTAAGTATCTTTTTTAGCAGCCTAAATGTATGCAATCTACTTACAACTCTACAGGGGTTATTGTTATTAAAAGAAACGGGACTGATAGAGAAAGCTTTCTGTCCATCAGTTCGTTGCACCAACGCCCAGCGTTTGTAAAATAAATTCTCTCGACCTGCAACACACGCCCTTCGCCAGCAAGAGCCAGCAGCAATCCATCGAACGCATTAATCGGTTAATGTGCCCCTGCTAACAACTAATTACAGGGCCCCGCTAATGGTGTAGCCTTTACCGGGCGGGTAGCACCACACCACGCCCAACAGCAGCGAAGGAAATTCTTAATTAACATCCTTCTATTAGAAAAAGGGGCTCAATGAAAGGCGGCCAAGAAGCGAAGCGAAGTGAAAGAAACGTAGGAAAAGCATCATGCTATGAGGCTAGTAAAATTGATTACCCGCCCCCAGCACACGCACACAGGCACACAATGGCGATTGTTTGGCTCTGGCTGATACAGGGGCTGATACATAAATTCCTTTTGTGGGAGGGTCATGCTGTGCGCAAGCGTCACCAGAGCCATCCAAGTATGCTATTCCCGTTTTTAGAAAACACCATTGCACTGCGCTTGCTCACGATCCTTTCCGCGCAGATCCGAGCAAAACGCAACCAGCACGCACCAGCCGAAGGCGGCGTACAAGCGACGAACCCCCTCTTATCTTGCCCATATTCTTGGGTTGAGTTTATTTTGCAAACCATTTTGCTCGCAGCAGGAGGTACATAGAAAGTACTGTTATTGGTTTGGTGCAAGCATTTAGCGTCTTCATTTACGATCGGTGTCGTTTTTGCTTTTATGGGTTAAAGAAGCGTACAAAGATCACCCTCCCGAGGGCGCTGGCGCACTCATTAGCACTACAAATAATGGTATTATGGGATACATAGCGGAGAGAGCCACAAAGATTATCTAGTTGGGCGAAGCGAAGAAGAGTGGAATGCAGAAAGAAATTGGCTGCAAGCAGCCGTGAGGTGTGAAAATGGCACATTTTTCCGGATGGCAAGACTAAGTAGAGAAAACAAAGGATCGTTTCACACAGTGAGCGATCGCTCGTTGATCATTGGAAGGTTTTAACGGGACATGTGTGGTATAGGAATACTATTTGAGGAATAGTTTGAGTGAACATGTCCAATGTCGCATGTTGACGTATGATCATGTATGATCATGTATGATCATCATTTCATCATAAGTAAAAATAAGAATGAAATCAAATAATCATCAAATAAGAATCAAATCAAATCAAATCTTCGCCTTTCCCTCCACCTGATCCACTGGTAGAGAGGGCATTGACCCCATGGGGAGTTGTATTTTTAGCTGCTGTAACTACAACCGAAACATGTGCTAAGGTCATGCGGTTATGGCAAGCGCGTTCCCTGTTCTGTTATTTGCTCCAATCCTACCCAACCCACTGATCGTCTGGTCTGGTGAAACCCGCTTCCAATCCCTCGCAGGTCAAACGTGTTCAAGGCGTATGGCCGATTCTCCACAGCAAAAAAGGAAGGCTTGAAGCCGGTTGATTGATATTTCGGGCCACTCAACGATCAAATGGGACACCTCTCAGATCGATCATCATTTCTTCCGATCTTACATCCCACCCAACCCCTTCTGCATTGGGGTGGGTTGGATCAAGCATTTAATTCTCCTTTCGACCGGCACTGGTACTACACTACACTACACACACGGGCGGCTAAACCCCCCCAAAAGCTCCTCCATTTGGTTGGTTTGGGTATGCAAATTTATTCCACTCCTGCTACCACGAAGGTGTGAACGAACTTTACGAAACAACAAACGGCAACAACAATATCAATCAAACGAACTAAAACGGACGGAAAGAGTACAAAGAAAATCAAATATTTATCTCTCGGTACGCTTTTTTTTCTTCTTGTTTTCGACCGACCGAACCGATCGATCGATCGAGTGATGTTTTATTTTATCGTTTATGTGCTTTTGTTGCAGTTCTGGAGTGCACTTTTGGTTGTTTGTTTGTTTGTTTTTTTTTTGCAAACCCCAAATGCATCCGATTTTGAGACGTGTGCGAGTGGATCGATCGAACGACGACAGGTTGAAATAACTTGCGCCACACTTGACAGTGATTTATGGCTTGGTTTTGGGGTGAATATCGTCAGAAGAGGATGAAAAAGGGGGAGTTGGTTTTACTGTGTCCTTGCGGTAAATTAAATGATAAGATGTAGAACAAAGGTAAAAGTAGTAAAAGAAGCAAATAAATAGGAACAAATGTAATTAAATACAATTAAAATATAATAACTATAGTAAATTAAACAAAAAAAAGAAAAACAAAATGAAGTATGATACGAAAAATTAAAACAAAAAAATTAAGGTAAAAAGAAAACAGATAAACTCTAATTAAAATAGCATTTTTATATAATAATAATAATAATAATAATAATAATAATAATAATAATAATAATAATAATAATAATAATAATAATAATAATAATAATAATAATAATAATAATAATAATAATAATAATAATAATAATAATAATAATAATAATAATAATAATAATAATAATAATAATAATAATAATAATAATAATAATAATAATAATAATAATAACAATAATAATAATAACAATAATAATAATAATAATAATAAAGAAAAAAATAACTAAAAGTACACCAATAAGAAGTTAATAACATAAAACAAACACATCAACAAAAACAATCAAAATGACTCCCTTCCGCTCTCCCAAACAGCTGCTCAACCGCCGCCCCGTCAGCCCCGCCAAGTGTGGCTGAACGCGCACGTACCGCATGCCGACTGGAAGCAGACGCTCGGCGACGGTAGCCCCTGCCTTACCGCCAAGGGCCACCTCGGCTTTTGCACCTCATTCCGCAAGTGCTACCCCTACTTCAAGGTGCCCGATCTGAGCGTCTGGGAGTCGTGGGTGCTGGGCAACTACGACACCTGCAGCTACTTCAACGAGCAGGGCCGCCAAGCGTTCGGTGTGTGCTGTACCAATCCCATCACACCGCTACCGATCGACTCCAACCCGGTGATCGAGGCCGCTCCAGGGGTGATGTTGCCCCCATCGGCCAGCACGGGGTTCGGCTCGGAACCCAACAAACCGCCCAACAAGAACAACAACTACCCGAGCTGGCCACCTCCGATTCCGACCCATCCGCCCGACCACACGCCGGCCACCCATCCGCCCGCGTTCGGTGGCCCACCGGCACCGACCACCGTCTCGTCCGTCGTTGACCCTGCGGCGTCCGAACCGACCCAAAGGCCGACGACCACCTGGCCAACCCGACCCCGTCCACCGCAGGTACCGAATCAACCGACGCCGGCGCCACCGGCCCAACCGATCGGCGTTTGGCCACCGCCCGTACCGACCCATCCGCCGCTGGAGATCTCCACCCTGCCACCCTCCTCGTCCGGCGTCGTCGTGAGCGATCCGTCCAATCTTGGCTGTGGCGTGAAAAATGGCAATCCGGTAAGTCGACGAAAAACGATCGAAGATTTGTCACTGTTACATCCACGAATGACGCAAAATTGTGGCCGATTAGTGGGTTCTTCGCGAAGGTAGAGAGAGGCGGGGAGAGAGAAAGATTGGAATAATTTACCTCACACAAACAAGCAGTGGGCGATAATGGTTCGGCAATCATTCAATATTGCATCACTTGCTCGGGGTATTTTGGGGACAACGATCACGAACAAAAGGTTACACTCCCCAACACCCTGCAAGTATGCAATTTTTAGCAAAAGTACCTTAAAAGCACACTAAAAACCTTCTAAAATCCCCCACCATAGGACACGGAACGAATCGTCGGAGGTCACAATGCGGACCCGAACGAGTGGCCCTGGATAGCGGGACTCTTCAACAATGGGCGCCAGTTTTGCGGTGGATCGCTGATCGATAGCATCCACATCCTGACAGCTGCCCATTGCGTTGCCCAGTAAGTGGAGTGTGTCTCTTCTAAGAACTTAATCTGTTTAAAATCTCCTCATCGCTCTGCTTCATTTCAGTATGAGCTCCTACGACGTGGCACGTCTGTCAGTGAAGCTTGGCGATCATAATATCCGCTCGAACACGGAGGTACAGCACGTGGAACGGCGCGTCAAGCGACTCGTCCGTCATCGCGGTTTCGACTCGAGAACGTTGGTAAGCCACGCCATCAACTTGAAGATGATCTGCCTAAGAAGTGCCTAAAACGGTTCCCTTTTTCCCCCCCCCCAGTACAACGATGTGGCCGTCCTGACGATGGACCAAGCAGTACCGTTTACGAAGCAAGTGCGACCGATCTGCCTCCCGGCAGCGGACAGCACGAGAGCTTACAGTGGCCTCACGGCGACCGTTATCGGTTGGGGTAGTTTGAGAGAAAGTAGGTCTCATTTGGGGTGTGATCTTGTGCCTTTTTATGATTTAATGATTGCGTCACGATCTTCACAATAGATGGACCACAGCCAGCGATCCTGCAGGAGGTGAATCTACCGATCTGGACGAACAATGAGTGCCGTATCAAGTACGGGCCGGCCGCACCGGGTGGCATTATCGATACGATGCTTTGCGCTGGCCAGGCGGCGAAGGATTCGTGCAGTGTAAGTGTTCACGTGACTTCGAGCAGTCGATTCAGTTAGCGTTCTTCATTGACGGTTTTCATTTCTCCCCCAAAATAGGGAGACTCGGGTGGTCCACTGATGGTGAACGATGGCAAGTGGACGCAGGTCGGTGTCGTTTCGTGGGGCATCGGTTGCGGCAAGGGCCAGTATCCGGGTGTGTACACACGGGTGACCGCCTTCCTGCCGTGGATTAAGAAAAACATCAACGATGCATGAAGCGGGTCTCGGTTCCCCGGTGCCGTGGGCGAAAGGATCTTAGAAGATCACAAATACACACAACAATTGCCATTCACAAAAGTGCCCCTTTTTTCTCGACCCCACACTTAATCGCGCTTGAAAAGAAGCACTTTTTTTAAACGTAAATAAACAGTGACTGAATAAAGTAAATGGTTCGGTTGGTTCTTTCTTCATTTCCGGAACAGTGTTTCGAGCGTACACGTAGTGGCTTAATTAATTTACTTTAGTTAGTTCATTTATTTTGCCTGCTTATGATTTCTTCTCTGCCTCCGCGTTCGATTGGAGTGAAACAGTTCGACTCTTGTTTGTCGCAAGCCCTCGGGGCTTGGTAGTATAGGATAGTGGTTGGTTCATTGTTTTGCGGTAAGGTGGCCTTCCTCGACAGTACATTTCACCCTCCTATTAACTTTTCTCCTTTTCTCTTTGTTTAATGCTGCGTGGGGTTTGCGTGTAGTTTGATTTGGGTGTGCGTGTATATTCGTATTAATTGTTTTAATGATGTTACTTCCTTTTGTTTCTTCTCTTTAGTAAAAATGAACGCTCAAATATGGTTTACGGTTTTATATCATTTTTAAAAAACTGTTCATCTGCGAACCTGTAACTAACGTTCGACTGCCGAAGGCGTTGATATTCGTTTAGACACCGTGTTTTTTTGTTTTAACAAATGTTATGCGCTCTTGTTGTTATGCGCACTGCCGTTGCTGCTGCTGCTGCTCTACCTCTCTTTCTCTAGCATTGATCACAACTGACGACTGTATAATGTGTGTTTTTAAATAATATTTCCTTTCTTCCTCAACTCATCACACATAAACACACACTGCGCACACTGTTTCTCACTCGCGGTTTGCTTCAACAACCAGTGTGGCAAAAGGGGTAGATAAAACCAACGAATTAGAACACATACACCTGGACCTGTGCTTGAAGTGGGGGGAGAAAATATCACGTTCAAAGTAAATATATGTATACATAACAATACAGTGCGCATTGGCTTTTAAAGTGGAAACCTCCCTAAGCATACAATTGTCTCTCCGATCTCGAGCTTAAACCGTGCTAAAACCGTTTCGTCTAATACTTTGAGGCAAAACACGGTCATCAAACGGGATACACTAGTAGTATTAACTAAGCTTGCGGTGAACTAATTACTAATACAGTGTATATGCGTTTTATAATATGTAAAAGGTAGTGATTTAAAGTTTTGCGCTCCCAGCTGAGCCGCCAAAACGCCAACGAGCGCGAGACTGTTTGACAGAAAAGGTAGGAAATAAATAAATAAAACCAAAAACAACGTGACGCACCGTACGCCGCAGACACAGACAGACACACACACACTTTACGAGAGCTTTGAGTACGATGGTGGTGAGAACTTTTTGCGCAGGAATTTTAGAATGTACAGCGGAAGACAGGAGACGAGCGTGATGACCAGCACTTTCCACAGGAAATCCCACGACCAGATGAACTCCCAGTCTGAAAGGAAAGGAGAGGAGAGGTATTAGAAAAATTAGGCAAATGATCGTCCATCCCGAGGGGACTATACTAGTGGTGTGGCCTCTGGAGCGCACCCACGACTCCGATCTGATTCCGGCAATATCGGAACCACTAGTTTCGCCCGGAGTCGGTATCGGAGTCTTCCGGATTCGGTGTTGTCTGGAGTCGTCTGGAGTTGTCTGTAATAGTACGGAGTCATCCGGAGTCATCCGGAGTTGTCCGAAGTCGTCCGGAGTTGTCCGGAATCGTCCGAAGTCGTCCAGAGTCAGAGTCGTCTGAAGTCAAAGTCGTCTGGAGTCAGAGTCGTCTGGAGTCAGAGTCATCCAAAGTCGTCCGGAGTCAGAGTCATCCGGAGTCGCCCGGAGTCATCCTGAGTTGTTCACAGTCGTCCGGAGTTGTCTGGAGTTGTTCACAGTTGTCCAGAGTTGTCCGGAGTTGTCCGGAGTTGTCCGGAGTTGTCCGGAGTCATCCGGAGTTGTTCAGAGTCGTCCGGAGTTGTTCGGAGTCGTCCGGAGTCGTCCGGAGTCAGAGTCGTCCGGAGTTGTTAGGAGTTGTCCGGAATCGTCCAGTGTCATCCGGAGTTGTCCAGAGTCGTCCGGAGTTGTACGAAGTCGTCCGGAGTTGTCCGAAATCGTCCGGAATCGTCCGGAGTCGTCCGGAGTCAGAGTCGTCTGGAGTCAGAGTCGTCTGGAGTCAGAGTCATCCAGAGACGTCCGGAGTCAGAGTCAACCGGAGTCGCCCGGAGTCATCCTAAGTTGTTCACAGTCGACCGGAGTTGTCCGGAGTTGTCCGGAGTCATCCGGAGTTGTTCGGAGTCGTCCGGAGTCGTCCGGAGTCAGAGTCGTCCGGAGTTGTCAGGAGTTGTCCGGAATCGTCCAGTGTCATCCGGAGTTGTCCAGAGTCGTCCGGAGTTGTACGAAGTCGTCCGGTCTTGTCCGAAATCGTCCGGAATCGTCCGGAGTCGTCCGGAGTCAGAGTCGTCTGGAGTCAGAGTCATCCAGAGACGTCCGGAGTCAGAGTCAACCGGAGTCGCCCGGAGTCATCCTAAGTTGTTCACAGTCGACCGGAGTTGTCTGGAGTTGTCTGGAGTTGTCCGGACTTGTCCGGAGTTGTCCGGAGTTGTCCGGAGTTGTCCGGAGTTGTCCGGAGTTATCCGGAGTTGTCCGGAGTTGTCCGGAGTTGTCCAGAGTTGTCCAGAGTTGTCCACAGTCATCCACAGTCCACAGGCCGGAGCCACCTGAAGTCAGAGTCTTCCCAAGTCATCCGTAGTCGTCCAGAGTCGTCCGAGATCGTCCGAAACATTGCACTGGCCATCTTTGGCCGACTCCGGACAAATTCGGATATCTCCAGACGACCTCCGACGACTCTGGATGACTCCTGATGACTTCAGACGACTCCAGACGACTCCGAGCGGCTCTGAATGATCCCAAACGGCTCCGGATAATGCTGGGACGGACCTCCTTTCCGGAGCCGGCTCCGAAATTTTCGGAGCCGGATCAGGAATCAATTCTGGATTATGTCAACTCTACCCATCACTAATCTATACTTACCGAAATATTCATGCAACACGGCAAGAGAGACTATGTAAAGCACCAGACTGAACAGTTCTGCTATGACCATCAATCTGGAACGGGAAAAGATCGTTTTTGTTTGTGTTTTAACAACCACAGCACGCCATTATCTTATCACCAACAACCTAACAAACACCGAACGAACGAACGACTTACTTGTGCCACGTGCGGATGGTTAGCGCAACCATTATCAGCTCCGTTAGAATGAGGGCCGAGAAGCTGATTGCCACGATATGAATAAATTCGTCCTCGAACAGAATCAGCGCACCGTACATGATCACACCGCCTGTGGAGGGGAAGAATAACACACACGCTTTTAACGATCTTTGTCATACATTTAACCACGCCTCCATTACCTTGATAGATACTGATCAACACCCACATGAAGAAGGTTTTGTAGCTCAGGCTGCGCCCCTTCGACAGCTCCTTGTACAGCTCCGGGTACGTGATCGCAATGTTCGCACTAATGTCCTGATCGAGCACGAGCGAAAACACCGGAAACATCGTGTAGAGCGTCGCGTACCCCACCATCAGAAAGCCCTGGTACAGTGCCACCGACGACAGATAGAAGACGGCCGAAAAGACGGCCTGCATGGTGGAGATGATCAGCCCCCGATGGATGACGAACTGGGACAGTGCGGCCGACCGCTTGTACGATCGTCGCCCGTGCACGATCAGCAACCGTGCAATGTGCGAGAACTGCGGTATACTAAAGTCGCCCGCCAGCGACGCTTGCTTTCCTTCGCGCCCCTCAATGCCAATGCCGGCGTCGGCCTGCTGGATCATGCTCACATCGTTGCCACCGTCGCCCACTGCACAGGTGCGCTTTTTCGAGTACTTTTGAATTAGCGAGACGACCTGCGCTTTCTGGGTGGGGCTGCAGCGACAGCACACCACCGCCGGACAGGCCGTCGCCAGCTCCATAAACTCGGGCTGATAGTACTGCAGGCACACCTCGAGACTTTCGCCCGACACGACCAGCGCACAGTCCTGCTTCCTGCGGAACTGGTTCAGCTCCAGATGGGCATCGGTGCGGGTTAGCACACTCTTCAGCACGTGTATGCTTTGGTTGCGCCCGACCAGGTGCGACGACTTCGCGATACAGGTGGCCGTTTCGAGCTTATCGCCGGTCAGCATCCAAATCTTGATGCCAGCATTGCGCAGCAGCTCAAGCGTCGGCCGTACCCGATCCTGCAGCCGATCCTCCACCCCGGTCAGACAGAGCAGCTCCATCTCCCGCTCGAGACTCTCGATGACGGCGGCCACCTTCGCCACCCGGTCCGTTACGCTCACTTTGGCCGCATTGTAACGCATCACAAAGTCGTTGTACTGCTCCTCCGACAGCACCTTCTTCGCGACCACAAGCGTCCGCAGGCCTTCGCGCGCCATATTCCCGCTTTCCTCCGCCAGCCAGTCGTTGTACTGCACGATGCCGGACATCACAACGTCGGCCCCCTTCAGGTAGAAGGTGATTTCACCCCCGTTCAGCTCGCGCACGATGATGCCCATGCGCTTGTTTTCGCTCGTGAACGGGAACGTTTGCAATATTTGGTACTTCATCAGCCCGGGTGCACCGGCGGCAATGATGGAGTTTAGCGACGTTACACTGCCCCCGCTCGAGGGTGAGTTGAGGTCGGTTTTCGAGTTTACCGACAGGTTCGTGACGGTCGTGTTGATGGAAGCGTTCTCGTTCATGCTGGTGCCGCGCGCCTCGTGCGTTGCGTCGCGGATCTGCAGCGTCATGTGGTTGAGGTCGCGCTGCACCAGCGTCAGCCCGACCGATTCCGTCCACTTGACCAGCGCGATCTCGTCCGGGCTGGACGCCTGGTAGGTTTTCTCCGTCGTCGCTGGCTTGCTGGTGGACGGTTCCCCCGCCTGGCTTTCGACGGAGATGGAACGCGCCGGTGACTGGCGCCGGTCGGACGTGGACGATATGGAGCCGCTTCCACCGTTGCCGTTGTTGCTTTCGTACACGGGCGTCACGTTGTGACAGAGGGCGAGCGCTTTCACCGACTCCCAGATGCGCCAACCGTCCGGTTTGCGCAGCCGGGGTTGATACTCCGATCCGTGGTCTTCGGGAGAAGCGTCAGCCGGTGCGGAAAGCGTCCCATACACCGACTGTATAGCGGCCGATACCATGGGGAACGTGTCGCGCCCGTAAGCGGCCGTACCGACGTGGATTTTCTTAAATATCATCTCATTTTGCGTCAGCGTGCCCGTTTTATCCGTCAGCAGGTACGACATGCGGCCGAGCTCCTCCGGGATGGTGGTGGAGCGCACAACCGTACCTTTAATTTCATCGTCGTTCTGTATCTGCCACGAGTAAAAGGCTTTGCCCATGTCGAGGTTCACCCGCAGGCTGATCGGGATGATGTACGAAAACAGCAGCACAAACCGGAACATGTACCGGTACCAGGGGCCGTTGAAGCCCTTCAGGCACATCATCGCAAACGACAGGCCGATCACGGCACAGAACAGCACCTTGGTGAGATTGTTAATTTCCAGATCGAGCAGTCCGACCTTCGAGCGGGGCTGGGAGTTGTTCATGACGCTGCGCGTTTCGCTGCCAGTGTAGATAACGATCCCGACGGCCGTGCCGGAAGCGACGACGGTGTTTGCCCACAGCGTATTTTCCACATTCAAACCTTCATCTTCCGTTCCTCCGTGCTAAAAAAAAGGGATAAAGGTTGAGTAAAACCGTACTACAAATGATCTTGCGATACCGATCGATGCTACCAACCTTCGAGTAAGTCCCGATGAACGTGTGAATGTCTCGCTGCGGCTTCTCCACGTATAGCGAAGCATTCACCGTCAGCAGCTCTCCGTGAGACGCCAGCTTCTGTGTTGCCGGAACGGCCAACCGCAGCTTCCAGTCCGTCTCCCCGTCCAGCATGTCGGTACGCACGAAAACGGCCCCACTTTTGTCGCTCGTACGCAGCAGTATCAAATCGGCCGGCACTCGCTCATCCTTTTCCACCATAATAATATCGCCAACGCGCAGCTTCGACGACGATACCGATTCCGGTGGTTTGTCCGCACTCACAAAGCGCTTGTACTTTTGCGAATTAACCTCCCGGTCGCGCTTGTGCCGGCGCAGATCGTCGACCGCCTCGCGGCAGATCGTCACCGCCAGCACGAACCCGAGCGGACCCCAGTAGGTGTACAGGTAGCCGATCCGGATCTCCGGTATGAACTGGCTGACCGCCATGATGAGGAAGTACAGGTTGAGAAAGAACCGGAACTGCTCGAACAACACCAGCGGCAGAAAGGTGAAGAAGTTGTACTTCTGGTTGCGGATCTCGTTCGGCGGGAACTTTTCCGTCAGCGGCCGCCCGATGTAGATCGTGCGGGGCTTCAGCTCCTTCGAGGCGCACCATTTCCGCCAGGCCCAGCACCAGCAGCTAGGGAAAGTGGAGGGAGATGGAAAGAGAGAGAGAAACAGGAGAAATGAAGTCATGTAAGTAGGTGGTAAGGAAATCGATAAATAATGACGACGAACGTAGCGCAGAGTCCTTGAACGTGAAAAAACGTAATAGAAAATCGGTATTTACGGTGTGAAAGCGAGACATTAAACTAATTTTGAAGCTTAATTTTACAACGCGTCAGCTGGTGGTGATTTCATTTCCGCCTTTTGCGCGTTGTGCAACAAACGAACGCACTTTCCATCACGGAATTACATTACAACCCAACCCGCCGCCCGATGACTCATCGTGCCCTGTGTTGAGTGGCCTGAATAATGACACTTTCCTCGCTCCTCCACAGCGCTTCTTCCGCTTCTAAGCTAATGGTGACTGATAAGCCCAACCAGGCAAGCACACCCGGAACAACATTCTAGCACTACGACGGAAGGGCCTTTTCTTCTCTGGATGGAAGGGAGCTTGCGGAGACCGACAGTCCTCTGCCGTGGAGGGTGGGCATTACCTGAACCAGCGCGTCTTCGGTGCCTTCTCGATGAGCGGTATCGTTTCCTTCGTGACCGGTGCGGATGGAATGTGACCGTGCGGTGGGGCGTCCTCCATCGCGTCCCGGATTACCTGTAGCTCATGAATTTTGGTGGCCGTTTATTGTCTTATCCGCGGAGTGTGTGGGGGGGAGTGGGGCTGTTGTAATAAAGAGACACGGCAGCGATGCCGAGGGATTGTTTCACTTTTCACCCCTTTTCTTACACTACCATCCACACATCCACAGTGCGGTTCAATGGGAAACGGGGACAGGAACACAACAACAGTCGGTGTCGGGGGTTTTTGCTTGATGAATTTTCGCGAAACGCAATCAGCAGCAGTGTAGCAGAAATGCGATACTCCGTGGATGACGTTTCCCTCGGTTTGGAGGAAAGAGAGAGAAAAAAAAGAAGAACAACTGTCTATCTTTTTGTTGACTGTTTTGCTTTTTTCGCGACCAGATCGCGACTGTGTGCGTGCTGTGTGATGATGACACGCACACACCGGCACGCTGCGCCGTTTTGACAGTTGAAGAAAGGAAACGGTGTTGTTTACAAGAATGTTTTGATTTTGCTGTTTTTTTTGTTGTTGCTGTTGCTTCTGTCGCATCATCTGATGAAACAAGTGCGGAAAAATCAGGGGGAATGGGAAAGAAAGGAATAGAGCCACAATGACCGAATGCATTCCAACGTTTTTTTTTTCTTTAGGAACATTCCTTTCCACTTTTTGTGAACTGTTTTTTTCTTGATACCACAACCACCACCACCACCATCAACAACAACTTTGCCTTATCGCGTAGGCTTGGCTACTCACCAGCACAGTTTCTTCAGGAAGGACCCCAGCTTGAACGATTCCTGGCGACGATTGCGAAACGAACGGCCGTTCAGTCGGTTGGCCCGGGCAGTCGCTGGTTCGATGAGCAGTTCGGTTTCCGAGTCACTAATCTCGAAGTCGCGCAGTTCTACATTCATCCTCTCCTTCGCGGGGCCCGCGCGGGGGATGAGCCTCGCGGCTCGGTGCGCAATTCACGGGTCCTCGCTCGCTGTTGCGTTGCACAATGTCACACGATGCACACGAGCAATTAATTAGTACCAGAGGGCATTACTGCCCGGGGAAGGATAAAACTACACACGGTGGGTGGGTAAAGGGCCTCCACCGCTTCACCACTGCAAAGGTTTTTTTGAAGTGGTGGTGAGGGTGAGAAAAAACACTCTACCGTCCGGTCACTCTAGCAGCTGGGACAGGGAATGATTCCGGCAGCAGGCAGCACAATCAGCGGACGCCCGCATTTTCTAGTCGGAGAGAGGAGATTTGATTTCTTTTATTGCTGCGTGATTAATCAGCGGTTTGCGGTAGATTTGTTAACACACAGAGAAGGGAGAACGCGTTCTTATCGGCACACACTTATCGCACACCGAAACAGTAGGAAAACTGTAGCAGCGACTACACGTCGCGCGGATTTGTTTTTTCTTCATTGACAGATGGTAAATGAAGGCGCAACTACACGTGTACTGTTTACCTTTTGTTTTAGTGCCCCTGTTTCAGGGGGAAAATGATGCAAAACCATCCTTTTTGTACAAATTTATTCTTTATTTCTTCTAATGTATTGTCTCCCCATATTAGCCGCATTATACCCGCTTAATTCACCTTACATGATGCCACTGAACGATTGCCTCTCGTGTACGTGACACTTCAGCGCTCGGCTGTGTGTTGCTTTGACCAGTTTTGACAGCATCACCCCGCTCGGAGCAGCAAAAAACGGCAAAGGAGGTCCTCTCCCACACGGAGGGTGGTTGTTGTAGATTTTTGCCTTGAAGAAATGGGTCGTTTTCTTTGAGTCGAAATCAATCGCTACCTAAGGACACATTTCGGCAGCGTCTCTCGCTCTGGAACGGAAGCCGTAAACCAGCAACAACAATGTTTACATATCAGTGCAATCAAGTGCATACCGTTGTGTGTTGAATTTCCACCCACTCCCACCACGGGACCGGACGGAAGTGGGAACGGAAGGGCAGGTTGGTCCCCGAGGGAGCGCAAAACGACGTACAAGAGGATTGTGTTGTTTTAGGTGGAAAAATTAGTGTCAGCAGAAAGATTGGTGTGTTTGTGCGTGTGAGTGTGCGTGTGTTTAGTCCAAACATTGGCGAAGCAAACGGGGTGGATGTTTGTTTATACGGCCGCTACCAATAGCTAATAGTTACCAAGAATTTGATAAGAACTTACACGCTCCTCGGTGCTTCCATGTGTATTCCACACTATCAACCCCTCCCCCCGCCGTATTCAAAGATGGGCCGTAGCAGCAAATCTGCGCTGCAGTTGTGCCAGTGTTAGCGACGGAATGTGTGTCTGCTGTCCCAGATCATAGATATCCCACCGAGTGACTGGCATCGCAAGAGGGGTGGCACAGTGTGACACGGGTTTTTCGATATCCCGAATGAACTATTTATTGTAGAAAATTGTAAGACAAAACCCTTGTCGTCATGTTCGGGAAAAGCTCCAACAGGAGAAGCAGGTTCGGCAGGAGGCAGTAAAACACTTCCGCCAGCAATTGTAGTGGCAGCGCGCGCCACCTTTGATGAAATTAATTATTTGTCTACGCAACAGCACAGGCAACACGCAGCGCAGCGTCACTAAAGCTTCTTCCCATGCGGAGACGCCGGATGCTGTAGGCGGCGGGTGGCGAAGGTCGTAATTAGTCACGACGACTTGCACCTTCCCGATGGAGATGAGCCACTTACTGTCACCGCGAACCACCTGCACCACCACACACGGTAGAAAACGTCCCACCACCATCGGCCCTACGATACACGATGATGCATCGCCACCACGACCACGGCGATCAAAGCAGGCGCACGGATGGAGAAGCAAACGGAAGCGAATAGAGCAGGAGGCGAGGACAGCGAAGACGACAAAAACAATGGGTCATCAGCGGGTTGGGCAAAAAATGCATACGATGGTGTGGCTGGTGGTGCTGGTGCAGCTGCTACTGCCGTACGTACACGTCGGGCTAACGCTGGCCAAACTGCAAACGGCAAGACAATCGTGCGACAAAACGCGTCGAATATTCACCCAATCGTACGGGGAGATCAGCGATGGTCCGGCCGGTTCTAATTACACACAGGTAAGAGGGTGGAGAGGAAGCTATTAGAGCACTTTTTGATCGTTATCTAATGATTTTTTGTTTGTTTCCCCCCCAGGACTCTCACTGCGAGTGGTTGATAAGGGCGCAAAATGATAGTCAATTTATAACGCTCAAATTCCGCAGCATGGGCACCGAGTGCTCGTACGATTATATCTTCATCTACGATGGCGACTCGTTCCGGTCCCCGCTGCTGGGTAGCTTTAGTGGCAACACGGAACCGCAGCACGTGATCGCTAGCTCGGGCAGTGTAAGTATTGGTTTTGTTTCTCTGTCGCATAATTGGATGTTTCGCTCATCGTCATAACGCTCTCTTTCTGATCCCCCTCTCCAATAGATGCTAATTTTACTGTACAGCGACACAAACTACGTGCTGGAGGGCTTTCGGGCAGAGTTTTCCGTTACCAACTGTCCGAACAATTGTACCGGGAATGGGCGATGCGTGGACCATGTGTGCGTATGCGATCGAGGGTGGATTGGAAGCGATTGCAGCCTAGATGCGTGTCCCGAACGGTGTGGAGTGGGCGAAAGCCGGGGGACCTGTGCCGGTGATCGTTGTGAATGTTCAAAGGTAAGGATTTTGCATTCAAATTACACCTGTAGCTCATGAACTTTCACCGAACACTCGTCCTCTTTCTGCTTTGTAGGATTACCTGGGACAGTCGTGCGGACTACATCGCTCCAACCCTGCCCCGAAAGAGTGGCATTGGCTTTCCAACTCTAAAAATGGATTGCCACCAAGGGCGGCACATACCGCCATTTACTACGAACCAGCCGACGCACTGTACGTGTTCGGCGGATACAATCTGAACGAGGTGTTTGACAGTATGTACGTGTTTCGGTTCGAGCGCAACCAGTGGGAGGATGAGTGGGGTATTCGGGTGGACCAAAACCACACCGAACCGTCGTCCGAGGAGGAAAAGCTGCTCCGTCGGGCACAGTTCCTGGAGGAGGAATCAGAACGCCTTTCCCGGGAGCCAAACTTCCTGAGCAATGTTATATATACACTCTCGGACAACCGGACGGGAATTGGGTACGGTGAAGGACTCTCGAATGGATCGCGCCCGACAGGCCGGTACGGTCATGCAGCGGCTGCCGTCGCCGATGGGTTTGTAATTTTCGGTGGAAAGCTTGCCAGTGGTGAGCTCGCCAACGACCTATGGCTGTACAATGCGTCTCACAACGGGGGCAGTTGGTTCGAGCGGGCAACGGACTCCTCGATACGACCACCAGCCCTTACCCGCCACACGCTAACTCTTGCCGGAGAGTTTCTGTACGTGTTTGGCGGTGCGATGGAGGACGGTGAATTCTCGTCCAAGCTGTTCCGGATACGGCTCGTGCCGGACGCGCCGGAGGAGGACGCATGGGAAGAGGTGATACCGCGTGGTGGCAAATCGCTCGACGTGCGGATGGTGGCGCACACGACGTCCTATCAGCGCGCAACGCACTCGCTCATCGTGTACGGTGGACTGGTGGCGAATGTGGCCCGCTTTTCGCGCCTTTCCGAGCGAATGTTTGCGTTTCAGCTGGACCACAAGCACTGGGCGGAGCTGCAGTACCCGCGGACCGCACTGCACGATGGGTATGCACCGCGCGAGCGGGCGTTCCACACGACGAACATTATCGGCAACTATCTGCTCGTGTTCGGCGGGTACTCGCACAAACACAACAAGGAGGAAATATGCTACGATAACCAGATGTATCTGTACCATCTCGGATGCCACAGTTGGATCAATCCGGAAGTGCTGGGTCCCGGTCCAGGGAGTAAGTTCCGGTATCCGAAGAAGCAGGGAGTGTTTGCGCATGCCGCCGCGGTGCGACGAGGCAATACGCTGCTCGTCGTCGGTGGTTACCATGGCAATGTGAACGGGGATCTGCTTGCGTACACGCTGCCGTTGATGCTGGTGGTGCACGATGATGTGGCGTTTGCACCGGAAGCGGCCTGTCCACGGCACACGTCGTTCAACGAGTGTTTGGCGGATCTGGAGTGTGGCTGGTGCTCGGCGGACAGTGTATGCTATGGCAGGACGATTGGAGCGAACTGTACCACCAATCTGCAGACAACGCGCTGCAAGGGCATCTGTTCAGTGTTGGGCGATTGTCACTCGTGCCTGGTGCACGGAACGTCCACGCTGGATGAAGGTGGCGAACGGGTACGGAAAGGTGGACAGCATCTGCTGCACATGCAGTCGATTGCGCACAAGCTTGGACTCGATCGGTGCACCTGGTGCGTGCAGAACGCTCGCTGCCATCACAAGGACGACAATTACGGCGTGTGCGGGGAGGACACACCGTCCCAGAAGCCGGGCTGGTGGGGCTCCAAAGGCACGGAGGTGACAAAGCCGAACGAATGCACATCGCAGGACAAGCGGCCGGGACTGACCTTTCTGAAGTATCTCCATCCGATGAACGTGTCCATGCCGGATGCGGTGATGATCGTGAACGCGACCATGGCCGACTTTACCTCCCCACCCACAAACACACCGACGGAACAGCAGCTCGGTGGGCAGGTGGTGGCCCGACTGCTTGGCTTCATTCGCTTCCCCCCGATGACGGATCAATCGATGGCGCTGCTGCAAGCGTGTGTTAGTCATGCGGACGCGGTTCTACGCACTGTACAGGTGTTGTCACAGACACGCCGCAAAGCGGATCACTCTGCCAATGCACCCCTCACGACGCTTGCGCTGGATACGATGGTATCGACGAACATCACCGCGAACGAAAGCGTTTGCGGCATGGTGAAGTGGACGGATCGGGCCAACATACTGGTCGACTTTCAGGCCCAGCGAAACAGCCGGACGGCGGGCGGATATTACGGTGGATCGGGCGGACATCATCATCACCACCACGGCCATCATCCGGATTTGAGCAAGATGAGTCTGCAGCACTTCTACGGCGGAGTGTTGCAAGCGTTCACGTTCGAATTTCTCGAACCGTACGCCAACGGGACGGCGTGCGGAGCGTACAGCAACTGTCTGGAGTGTCTGTCCGACTCGTCGTGCGGTTGGTGTGAGCTTACGGGCAGCTGCTTGTCGCGCAAGGCGAACGAATCGGAATCCTGCCGGCGGGGTTTGAACTGGCGCTATCTAACGATCCAGCCGGCACACTGCTCGAACTGCTCGAACTTTGTGTCCTGCGAGCAGTGTATTGGACACTCGGGCAATCAGTGCGAATGGTGGACGGAGGATGCGACCTGTGCGCGGAAGGGACGGTCGGAGGCGGCCGTACGAACGCTTGACCAGTGTCCCGTGCCGTGCTACCTGCGGACGGATTGTTCCTCGTGTCTGAACGATCGTGGCCGGTGCGTGTGGTGTGAAGCGACGAGTCAGTGTTTCTCCTTCTCGGTGTACACGAGCGAGTATCAGTTCGGGATGTGCCGGGAGTGGCTCGACCAAACGCTTCCGCTCGGTGGACCGCCGACAGTAGAGCAGGACGGGACGAGTGTACCGATGGTGCAGCAGTGCAAGTCGTGCGCGAGCTATCAGAACTGTTCGTACTGTTTGCGCTCGCTTAGCTGTGGCTGGTGCTACGACACGGACAATCCGATCAACGGTGTGTGCATGCAGGGTGACTTTAACCGGTCGGCGCAGGGGATATGCGAAAGGGGACAGCTGCTGTTGCTGGGGGCGACGAACGCCACGGAGGAGCAACCGGTACGGACGAGCTGGGCGTACGCCCAGTGTCCGGATGTGGATGAGTGTGAGCTGCGACTGCACGACTGTCACGAGCAGGCGGAGTGTAGCAACACGCACGGCTCGTACAGCTGCAAGTGCCGGAAAGGGTTCGTCGGCGATGGTGTGCGCTACTGCCGGCAGACCTGTTACGAAACGTGCGTCCATGGCCATTGTTCGGGCGCGCCCGACTTTCGGTGTGTGTGCGATCTCGGCTGGACCGGTGTCGGGTGCAGTGTGAACTGTGCGTGCAACAATCACTCCACCTGTCTGCAGGGTGTGGGCCGGTGCGACCGGTGCCTGAACTGGACGGAGGGGGAGTTCTGCGAGCGGTGCAGCCCGGGCAGCTTTGGCAATGCGACGACGGAGGCTGGTTGCCAGCGGTGTGACTGCAACGGGCACGGGAATGTGGCGCTCGGCATCTGCGACGCGAAGACGGGCGAGTGCTACTGTCAGGATTACACCGAGGGTTTGCGGTGCGAGATGTGCAATCGGAACTTTTACGGCGATCCGAAGGACGGTGGCCAGTGCTACCATCAGTGTGCGTCGCGTGGCGTACTGACGCAGGTCGGTACGCAGGGACTGGGCTCGTTTCAGTCGTACCGGTCGAGCTGGAGTGGACAGGAAACGCGCGAATGTCTCTGGATCGTGAGTCCACAGGGGCGTGGTGGTGGTGGAGCAGCAGGAGGAGCGGGAGGAACCACCGCTCTGTCGACCGAGCTGCGCAACGCGATTATACAGATCGAGATCGAACCGGAGCGCATGAACGTGACGTGCGGAGAGAATGCGGTGTACGTGTACGACGGACTGCCCGATTTGACGGGTGTCGCGCAGCAGAAGCAGCTAATTGCGGTGTTTTGCAGCGAGGATCGTGGCTCGTGGATCGCCGAAGCACGCTCCGGCCATTTGACCGTCCACTTTAAGAAGGGTCCCTCGCCGGAGCAGGGTTTCAACGCGATCTATTCCGTGCTGAGCTGTGCCGCGGCAAGCTGTCAGCGGCCGTACCTCTGCTCGGACGATGGGCGGTGCGTGTGTCCGAAGGGGTTCACCGGGCCACGCTGCATGATGCGCATCTGTCCGTCGGATTGTAATGAGGAGAGCAAGCGCGGCACGTGCGACAATGGGTACGGGCGGTGTATCTGTGCGCCCGGGTACGGTGGGGACGATTGCTCGCTCGCCGTGAAGCCGTCGAGCGTTGTGTTTACGGAGCTGTTCAACTCGTACCTGGTGTCGGATAGCTTTGAGCATTTGCGCAAGACGCTGCCAAGGTTCGGCCACTCGCTGGTTGCCGATCGGCGGGGATCGTTGTGGATGTTTGGCGGATACTCGCTATCGCACGGACCGCTGAACGACATTCGTCAGTTTGATACGAAGAACAACACCTGGATGCAGGTATGGACTTATTCGCTCTTGTTTTGGATCCAATTAGTATAATAATATTTTTTTCTCCTTTTTTAGGTGACCGTTGACTCCAGTCCAGAGGATCGCATGCCACAGGGTCGCTACTACCACGCGGCGGACATCATTGGTAGTCGACAGGCGATCTACGTGTACGGCGGACTATCCCGCAACGGCACCCTGGATGACCTGTGGCAGTTTGCCCTCCAGACACAGCGCTGGAGCTTAGTAGTACCACAGAACGTAACACGCCCTCCAGCACTTGCCGGACACACCCTAACGGCGGTTGGACGCGAAGAACTACTTTTGCTGATCGGTGGCTACTCTATCAGCGAACGTGGCGGCGGTCTGCAAAGCTCCGTGTGGTTGTTTAACGTTGCAACTGGTACCTGGTCCGTTGTGACCACGCACGGCTCTTCGCCACGTGGAATCTACGGCCATACAGCCGTCTATCATGCGCAAAGCTCAGCCGTGTACGTGTACGGCGGCGTACGCATCGGCGACAGTGGCAACCTCGCCGTCTCGAAGCGACTGTACGCGTTCAGCATTCCTACGCGCCGCTGGACGGAGCTACCGTCCTTCATCCATCACGGACCGGACTACGTGCCGCCGGCCCGCTATCTCCATTCCGCGGTAGCAACCGAACACTACATGCTGGTGTTTGGTGGACGTGTCGCGGGCAACGGTACGGTATCGCTAGCCCGCGAGGAGGTGATGGTGGCGTACGTGTACCGCTGCAATCAGTGGATCCGGCTGGCGAAGGATGCGGAAAAGGTGGGCGGCAGCTACGGGCATACGTACGCGCAAGCGATGGCACAGGACCCGGACGGTGGCTCGATTTATGTCGTGGCCGGCTGGGACGGCAGCAACCACTGCCGGGTGACGCGCATCGATCTGCCGGCGGACATGTGTGAGCTGTGGAGCGGTTCGAAGTACTTCTGCCGGCAGTACTCGGGCTGCAGCTTCTGCTCGGTGAAGGGCATGCCGGGCGAGCCGGCGTCACACTGCTACTCGGCCGGTGGATCGTACCATGCCTGCGAGGGGTACAATGGGACGATCTCGTTCAACAGTGGTACGTCGTGCGATAGCGAGTGGATTGGTCGGCGGACGTGTGCGTCGTTCATTACCTGCTCGTCGTGTTTGGCCACGTACCCGTGGCACGGTGAGCAGGAGTCACCGTGCAAGTGGTGCCCGGACTGTCATCCAACGTTTAGCTGCGTGGACCGGACGGCTGACTGTGGCATGTACAATGGGTGCATCGCCAACCAGACGGCCATTCTGCAGGACGAGTGTCCGGTGGGGACGGCTGGTGGGCGCTCCTGTTTGGCGGATGATTGCGAGGCGTGTCTTGCGCTGCCGGGCTGTAGCTGGGAAAGGGAGGAGCAAGGAGGAGCAGCAGCCCGGTACCGCTGTCAGGAGCGGCAGGATGAAACGGAACCTCGAAACGACACAAAGGTCGAGCGTTGTCCACTGCCGTGTAATGCGTTCCGGAACTGCAGCACGTGCGTGAAGTCGTCCGAGTGTCTGTGGTCGACGCAGCTGAACGAGTGCATTTCCCAAACGTTCCAGCCGCTGTACTGCTCGGGCGGCATCTGCGGGCTGGTGGTGAGCCCGAACGATCCGCAGCACTGTCCGGAACCGTGCGCCAGCTTTACGCAGTGCTCGAGCTGCCTGCGCCACGCGTACTGTGGCTGGTGCTCGCGCAACGGCACGGACGGGGACGGCGTCTGTACGGAGGGGTCGGTCGATGGGCCGGCAAACCATCCGGCCGGTGCGACCTGTGCGGCCATCTATCAAACGCGCAGCAAAGCGCCCGCCAACACGACGGAACCGTTCGGGTGGAACTACTTCAAGTGCCCGCCGGAGAACGAGTGCGCCAACGGGCATCACAATTGCAATGCCAAGTCGCAGCGCTGCGTCGACCATCTGCACGGGTACGAGTGTGTCTGTGCGCCGGGGTACAATTCGTCGAGCCTCGGAGGCGGTGGCGGTGGCAGTGGTGGCGTGTGTGTGCCCGTTTGCAGTCAGGGATGTGTGCGGGGCACCTGCACCGAACCGGACGTGTGCAGGTGTGACTTTGGGTATGTCGGAGCGAACTGCAGCATACAGTGCCAGTGCAACGGACACTCGAACTGTTCCGGCGCGGACCAGCTCGATCGTTGCGGCCAGTGCCACAACAACACGATGGGTGCGCAGTGCGACAAATGTCTCCCGTTTTACGTCGGCGATCCGCGCAACGGTGGCACGTGCGTGCCGTGCGTGCAGTACTGCAACGGGCAGACGGATCTGTGCATTGCGCGCGAACAGGAAGCGACCATGCGCAACATGTCCCGGCAGGAGTTGAAGCGCCTGGTGACGGAGGGCCCGATGGCGGACGCGATTTGTCTCGGGTGCGGCAACTACACCGACGGCGATCAGTGCGAGACGTGTGTGCCCGGGTACTTCCGCAAGTCGGCCACGCCCGGGAAGGCTTGCTCGCCCTGTGAGTGTAACGGGCACGGCGATATGTGCGATCCGATGACGGGCGAAAAGTGTAACTGCGGGAACAACACGGAGAGCGATAACACGTGCTCGTCGAAGGGCAAGAATCACGCGTTCAACTGCTGGTCGCTGCAGTGCACCAAGTGTCGCGATTCGTACTCGGGCCATCCGAACAATGGGCATCAGTGCTACAAGCATATCACGGTCGAGTCGCGCATGTGCTTCGACGCGAAAACGATCGGTAAGTGAAGTGAACGATGGGTCGAGAGTAAATTGGCGATGTTTAATGAACGTTTGTTTTCCCTTTACAGACGAGTGCAAAATCAAACCGCAACCGCTGAAGCCGGGCCAGACGGTATTTTTCGTGATCCAGCCGCGCTACATGAACGTCGACATTCGCTTCATCGTGGACGTGACGCAGGGTGAGCTGGACTTCTACATGAGCCCCACGGACGAGTCGTTCATAGTGCATACCAACGCCAGCACCGGCGATCACGACATCCTGCTCGACAGTCGGTACGTTTCGTTCCCGCAGCGCGTCGCCGGCCCGACGCTGTGGTCGCCCCTGTCCTCCTCCACCTCGCAGCCGGACGAGATGTATCCGCTGAACATAAAATACTCGGAAGAGCCGCTGGCGGGCGATAAAAGCTCCCCCGTGTGCGGCGGGCTGCTGAACGAGGGCTTCCACGTGACCGACCGGACGGCGCACGATCTCATCACGTACGTTACGCTGCGCCAGTGCAAATCCATACTGCGCGTGTTTGGCCTTAAGAACCGGCTGGTCGTGACGCTGCCCCACACGGTGCACGCACTCGGCCAGACCAAGTTCTACATCGCGCTGCGGGCCCGGCCCGGCTCGACCGCCAGCTACGGGCTGGTGTTCTTCCGCCAGGACCAGCTGCACATCCATCTGTTTGTGTTCTTTTCCGTGTTTTTCTCGTGCTTCTTCCTGTTTCTGGCGATCTGTGTGCTGGCGTGGAAAGCGAAACAGGCCGCCGATATGCGCCGGGCGCGTCGGCGCCAGGTGGTCGAGATGCTGCACATGGCCAAGCGTCCGTTCGGTCGGGTGAACCTATCGCTCGAATGCCCGTCGGAGGGTGGCGGCACCACACCGGCACCGCAGCGAAGGCGTGGCCGATCGTCGAAACATTCCACCGGAGGTAGTGCAGGCAGTAGTGCGACCGTAGCACACGCCCACCATCACCATCACCATCATCACCATCATCACCATCAGCAGCAGCATCATCAGCAACAGCACCATCATCAGCAAGACGTTGGGCCGATAGCGCTGGAACCAACGGCGGATAATTATGCCGCCGTCGGGACCGTGTTTGTGCGCCTGCCCGGGAAACAAAAGGCCCAGATTACGCTAGCGCTTGCCTCGGCGTTGATCGTGATGGGGGGTCGCTCATCGTCCGGTGGCAGCTATCCGTCCCATGAGCGAGCGGCCGGTGGCCGGCACAATCGACGCCGCAGCTCGCCCGGCGGGGGAAGCGTGTGCCAAGCATCGCCACGTCACCATCCCCTGCACTACTACAATCATCATCAGCAGCAGCAGCAGCCGCAACAGCATCTCCGAGCGGAACCGGTCGATGTGGTGGGCCCGCTGGCGGAACGGCAACCCTTCATCGAGGTGCACCACGAGCAGGTGCCGATGCAACCGCTCGCACAGCAGAACCGCGAGCGGCAGTAAACGAAATGAATGGAGGAAGGAATCTGAAAGCTCTCAATTAGTGGAACACCGCGACCAAGCGACCAAACTCTCGGGTACCGAAGGAAAGACGACTTTTGGGCAGAGTGATTGAGAGTTAAATAGCAAATTCTTGTTGGTTAGATTTTGTTCCTTTGTTTCTCGGGGGGGTTTTTTCTCCCGATCCAAACGGGGTAGCAAATTCGGGAATTCGGGGAGAGGAGCGTTTGCACAGGTATTATTAGCTTCATTTTCTTATTGGATTTGCTTAGTAGTCAAGGAAATGATTCGCATGCTTTATGTCCGCCGCAGATTAGTCCAATTAGATTCTGCTTTTCATCCCACCTTCACCAATGTACGTCGTGATCGTGTCTCGAAGGTTCTGTTGATCTGTTTAAGAGTTTAAGGTAGGGAAGAAGGTATTACGTTACGATAGCTTTTTGTGTTTGCCTGCTTCTGCTGCCCCCAGTGCACAAAGCGACCAGCGTATGATGCGTAGATCAATGAGTTTTGTTTTTTTTAATGATTGTTCTATGTTTTTTCGTTCAGTAATCTCACTGCAAACGCAACAGCACAACTCACTTTTTCACGTGATTTATTCGGAGGGTTTAAGATTTTTTTTTAGCTTAAACTTAATTCTATTTACAATGTTTAATTAATGCTAATAAGATTGTAGGTGTGAATTAGTGAATTTGCCGTGGCCGTGCTGCCATCGTCTATGGCAAGACTCTTGAGCTGATCTCGTGTGGGGGTATCTTGTAAGCCAAACTTGCAAACTGCAACTGCTGCAAGTGGGAGTAGGGTGGGAGGGGTTCGATTTTCGAAAAGACATTCATCTATTGCGTCCTTTGCAGCAAGCCATTTCGAATGATTTTCACGTGTTTGTGTATGAATGTGAGAGTGTAATGTGTGTTTGTATATGTGTGAATGTTGCATGCGTGTGTGTGTGTTTGATTCAGCGGCGCGAACGGGAAGGGAATGAGAACGAGTGCAATAGAGAAGATACTTAACAGCTTTAGGTTAATTGCAATCAGTTTTAGGGGCAGTGTATTATCATTAAATAAGCGAAATAGCGAAACATATTAAGCGCAGTACTACTACTACTACTGAATACTAAATAACTAAATACTAATACTACTACTACTAGTACTACTACGACTACAGTCCTAAGCCACCGTAACCAAAACGTGATACCGAATGTTTACCAGAATCGAGGAGATCGATCTACATATTCATGCTCCCATGTGGCCATGTATGTGGGCTGCTGTCCTACCGTTGGGGGGAGGTGAATCATGATCTCGAAGCACAGCACACTCGCAAGTATTTGTTAAAAACAAGCATTGTGTTTTGTTTTGTTTGTTTATTTTGCCTGCAGCCACTGCAGCACACTACACCAACACTACACGTTTGTTAACTATGTAGACACAGAAACACATTGAAAATGCTGCTTACCGATCTTTTTTACTACTACCACGCCGCACAGCTAATGTGCTGAAAGTTTTACCAGTTTGCGCGAACGATGTACTCTCTTGGTTGGAGTGTGTGTGTTAGTTTTTAATAGTTTTTTCTATTGCAGTACAACAATTCTGCCCTGCCAGTCCAGTGTGTGATTTTGTGTGATTGTGTGTGTATGTTTGTATGGCCAGGTGCTCATCAACCCGATCAACCCAAGAGAGAAAGAGAGAGTTAGAAAGCCAGATGTATCAAAAAAGCATAGAGTAGAGATACGCGAATAGAGTTTAGTACATTTGGCGACAACTACAACAAAAAACTGAACAAAAGCACTTAAAAAAACCTCTTCCCCCTTCCCCTTCCCTCCCCAAAAGTGTGGTATACCTCCCCTTTAGTGAACAAACGTTGTAGATATTAGTGTGAAGTAAGAAGCCCAAGAATGGAATGTAAGAGAGAGAAAAAAAACCAAAACGTTGAACAATCGCCCAGCATCATGAGCAAAAAGGGCAAACAAATCCTTTTTTCGGTCCGTTTTTTGTAGGACGGACGGAACACACAGACACCCCGTACATCCGTCGACAACAAGCGGCACAGCATAAATTCCTGTATGCTGCTGCTGCTGCCTGCTACTAAGCATTTTGTATATGATCGCGAACGGGAACGCAAACAAACATCTAAGCAAACAGTGTGTAGACCTAAATAAAGTGAAAAATTAACATCCAAAAGGTGTTTGGTAGACGGGTTGCTGACAAAACATCCGATCCGCAGCAATCCATGGCTTCGAAAACGCGTGCCGTGCACGTAGTAGGCATTGCCAGCAATATCGAATGTTCAAAACGGTTCAGTGCTCGGAACGGTTCGACGCAACATCCCTCTTTGGCCAACACGTGTGCTAGCAAGCAGCCAAATTCTTTCTTTGAATTCTTCCTACAATCCCGTTGTGTGTCGTTGAAACAATGAGTGCGCGACCTTCGACGGCCTCGTTTGCGCAGCAGCAGGCGACCGACATGCTGGCAGCGATCATCGCCCAACTGCCGGCCGTGCCGAGCGGTGAGCTCGACGAAGACACGGGCGGACCGCAGTCCACCCGTACCGTTAACCACCCGTCGGCCTCGGTCGCCGCCATCCAGCAGTCGAAGCGATTGGCCAAGCTGAAGCAGAAGCTCGACCGGCAGAACAACTTTATGGTGGAGCTGAAGCGCAAGATTCGCGAAAAGGAGGCGATGAAACCGAAGGCCGACTGCGATCGGGAGGAGCTGGCGTTTCTGCGCAATCGGCTGAAGAAGGAGGCGGAGCTGCAGCACAAGCTGCTGGCGGATGTGATTGCGGAACAGCGCCAGGAAGGTGCGAACCAGTGGCAATCGATCCCGCTCTGCCCGGACAAGCTGGACGAGTACTGTGCGAATCCGTGGACGATCGGGTCGGTGCCGGTCGGTGAGGATAGGCGCTTTTCGATCGATTCCACCCTGTCGGCGCTCAGCTCGGACGAGCTGGTCGGGGGCGAGATGCCGGCTGGCTGTACCGATGCGAAGCTGGTAGAACGGTTCGAGAAGGAGCTGATGAACCGAGACCGGGTGATTGAGATCCTGCAGGGCCGGCTCGATCGGCTGTCGGCGGATGTGCACAAGGTGCGGCGCGATAATGACACGATACTGGACCGGCATCCGAAGCCGGTCGCCCCGATTACGCCCCGCTTCTGTGAGACGGACATGATGCAGCGGTTGGAGTTTTATCGAACGAACACGGAAACGTTGGGCCAGAATCTGGAGGAGATGGAGAGGGCGCTGCACACCATTCAGCAGGAGCTGGGCCCGATGGGTCGGGAGTCGGAGTGTCCGGTGAAGGCTGCGGCCTGTGCAAAGCCATCGCATTCGGTGTGCGAGAAGAGTCCGGCGGCAAGGAAGTCAATATCGTACTCGCGTCCTTCCGTAGCGCAAGGGAGAGCTTCTACGTTTTGTGATATGAGCGAGAGCTGTCCGCTGCGTGAGTCTGTCGCGCCGTCCACCACCTGTCCGCTGCGAGAGTCTGGCGCACCGGCCGTATGTCCGAAGGATGGCGAAGCTCAGAAGCAGTACACGATGCTGCTGCAGGAGTACACCAAGAAGACGACCGAATGTCGGCAGCTTTGCGAGCGGTTGGCCAAAGCGCAGGCCGGCCCGGAAGACCCGACGCCCGAGGACACCGAACGGGAGCTGCTGAAGAAGCGCTGCTCGGAGCTGCTGGACGAGCAGGACGAGTTCCGCGTGCTGATACGCGAGCAAGCGACCCAGCTGGACGACTACCGCGCCCGGTACCTGGCCGCCCAGCAGCAGGTCGAGGAGCAGCGGCTGCAGATGAGCAAGCTGCAGGTGACGAACCGGCGCGTCGAGAAGCAGATCAACTTCGAGATCGAGCAGATTAAGCGCAAGTTCCAGGACAAGCTGCGCCACCTAACGCCCTATCCGCGGCTGCTAGAGGACGAGCAGGCGAAGGCGGAACAGTTGAAGCAATCGAACGAGACGCTGTTTGCCGAGCTGGAGCGTTCGCTGCGGCAGGTGAAGACGCTGGAAGATCGGCTCCATCAGGTGCACGTGGCGAAGGATACCGAGGTGAAGCAGGCGCTCCTGCAGTCACAAACCGATCTCGAGCAGACGCAGGAACGGTTGGACGTGATGGCGAAGGAGAAACAGCAAGTCGAAGAGGAAGCAACCCGCTGGCAGCGCGAGCTGGACGAACTGCGCACCGAGAGTGCCAAAATCATTGAGCGGGCAAATCAGCGCGTAGAGAAGGAACGCGAAACGGCTCAGAAGCGATACAGTCAGCTGGAAAGCGAGTTGGCTCAGTGTCGTGCCGAGGCATCGTTTACGATTGGAAATAGGGAGCAGGCCCTGCGGGAGATGCATTCCCAGATCAAGGTACTGTCGTCGAGCTTTGATGATGCGCAGCTGCAGATACGTTCACTTCGCAATCAGTTGGCTTATCTGCAGAACGAGAAGTTGGTCTGTATGGCGTAAGGATGTGTTGTTTTTGGTGGAGAGTGGTTAGGTGATGGAGGTGATTATTCAAATTTGGAGCTGATTTCAATAAATGGGAGATAGGAAGGATTTACAAAATATTTTGGTAATTTCGGAGAACTCCAAATTCAATCTGGGAGGTATCTTTCACAGGTTCATTGGTCGTCAATCATGTTATAAGTAATTCCACAACTCAGATCTATGTTTTATATCTTCCAATAATGATTTTATTCCACTGACTTTGACTCGTTCCGGTTGTTGGCTTCCGTCCGTTGTCCCATTTACCCTCCACCCTACCCAACAAAGCGAACGTTTGCGCCCGAATTTACGAGTAAGAAAACGGGAAAACCCGGAACTGGAGTGGAGCAATTGTACAATAATAATTATTATTATTAGTACGTAAGTGTAAATAAAGAACCTAAGAAACGAATATGGTAGTAGTGTTGGTAGTAGTCCTTAAACTCAACTAGTGTTTAGCAAAGAGCGAGAGAAAGATAACTGGTAGCACTTGTAGTGGCGCTATACCTTGTTGTTCATTACATTTATACACATTTGTTCCTCTCTTTTTCTTGTCTCTTTTTGTTTTCTCCTCTCTTTGTTGCTTCTCTCTCTATCTCTTTCTCTGTCTTGTTCTGTTCTGCTAGTCTTTCTGCTACTTTGCACTTTTCGTTTGTAATTTCAAACCTCCATTTCTTCCTTGCATCATTTTCATCTTTTTCTTGCCTTCTCTCTATCTTTTGTTTTCCTCTTTTTCCTCTCTATCACCCTGTGTTTCTCTGTGTAGTTCACTGTTTTCTACTTTCCCTTCTTTTGTTTTGTAATGCTCCTTACTGGTTAATCCGTTTTGTTTTTCCTTTTTTTTTGTTGGTTCACATTTATTTTCCTGAAATTCCTTAAAAAGTTTCCGTTCTAGCGTGCCTACACGCTAGGCTCTGCGTTTAATTTGTTCGTTTTTTTACAATTTGTGCTGGAACACACCGTAACATACACACAGACACACACACATACATATCAACGTTTTTTTCTTCCCCTCTTTCTTCCCCTCCTCTCGCCGCATTTACTGTTGCTGGAGCAGCAGGTTTTCCAGCTCGTCGGCACTGCGCATTAGGAAGGCGGCCGACTCCCGGTAGCCGGTGACGAGCTGCTTCACCGCGGTAATCTCGGCACTGTTTAGCTTGTGGGCCAGTATCGGTCGCTTCATCGACAGATCGGTAGGGGCGGCTGCAATGATCAGTGAAAGCAACAATGAAAAAGAAAACACGCGGAGCATTAGCATGGTTCTGCACGGTGGGTAGCCTTTCGGGCTTTCGGGGGTTTGGCTTGGCCTACAGTCGCTCAGCTGACTCCACAACTCACCGGTGCCGGCAGCGGACATGGTCGTGTTGGTCGTGGCACCGCTGCTCGTGCTACTGCTGTTGTTGACCGAGTTCATAAAGTTCTGGTAGTGCTGGGAGCGGTTCGAGAAGCCGGTGTTGTAGTCGTGAAAGTTCGAGATGGTCGGTACGGTCGTCGGGATGGTGGGCGTCGAGCTGGCACTCGCACTGGGTATGTTGCTGTTTGCAGTGGGAGAGAAGAAGCAAGAGAAGCGCGTTAATCGTCTGTTGCTGTGGCGATTGCATACATTTAGGCGGTTCCGCTTACAGCTTCATCTGGTTCATGTCCGGGGTCGGTGTGCTGGGAACGGGCGATATCTTCGGCACGCTCGTCATCGGTTCACTTTTGATCGTGGACACGGAGGTCGATTCCTGTTCGCGGTTCGCTAGGGTCTGGTACATGGTCGGCACTGCCGTCGGGGATTCGGCCGACGTCTGCAATGAGCGCGGCAGGGAAAGAAAAGAGCAAAACCAACACACCCCGAGATGCGTTGGACATGGGCGCCATTAGTATAGCCGTGGCTCGTTTGCTATGGTTTTGCGCGTGTGTGTGTGGGTGTGGGTGTCTGTGGTTGCCTAAAACGAATGGAAGGCGCCTAGGGAGAGCTGTTGCTAAACACTCCCGCCACTCCACACCCTTCCAGCAAGCAAGCAACAACAACAACAACGATGGATGGATGGACACGGTGCGCGCGCGATGCATTTGGAAGCGACCATTTTACCATAAAACTTACCGCCGCCGGTTGACTGACCGTCTGGCTGATCGGCTCCAGCCCGATGCGCATGCGCTTCGCATTGAGACTCTCGTTCTCGCACGCCACGGCCAGTATCTGTTCCGCCTGCACCGACGTGAGGTGGGCCGGCGTGGGGCGGGACTGGAAACATACAAGCATACCAAACCGATCATACCCTCCGCCAGCGGACGTGCTGCCACCCACCTCCTCGTCCGTGCCCGCCACGGGACTCACCGTGTTCTCCCAGCCCTCGCGCGTCTTCTTGTTCCGCCGGCACGACTTCAGGTAGGTGCGGATGCGCTTCCGGGCCCGCTCGGCAAACTCCGGGAACTGGCGCGTGCAGGAGTCGATAATCGCTTGTATCTTTTCCTTCGGCTGCTTCGAGATCGGTATGATACGGTCGAGGTTTTCGTCCACGAACAGCCGCACGAACATGTTGAACGCTTTCAGCCGCTCCGGATCGTTCACCGTCGCCTCGAGCCGATCCTCCGAGTCGTCCTCGGACAGATCGTCCTCGTCCTTCTGCTCGGACGAGTTCGTCTCGTCCTGCTGCTGTTCGATTGGGGACGATTGACGCTCACTTACCGGCAGTTGGTTGAAGCTCGTCTTGCCCGTCATCGCCAGCGCGTTCTGGTACTGCTGCCACAGGTTCGTCATCGTCGCCAGGTCCGGTCCTTCGCCTCCGTTTTGTGCTGTAGTGTGCAAAAGGGGAGGATGCGAACGGTCAGTAATGGGACACGCTGGGTAAGCGGTTGAGGATACCACTAACATTTACCTGCCGCCGAGTTCTGGTAGTTCCACGCCAGTAGCATCAGCTTGAACTTGTCCGCATCTTTGATTAAACCTGTTGCAGGAAGGAGAGAAGGAGAAGAAGCAGAAGAGGTAGAGGAGTAATTACTGGGAGGGGATTTAACAAGTGAAAAAAAAGAATGAAAAACATACCGGCATACGCATCCTCACTGGGCGTGTTGGCCGTGCTTCCATTGTTTTCCGTCGTCTCACTGTTGAACGGCATGGATATGGAATCCTGCAAGCAAAGAAGCAAAGAGTAAAAAAGTGTTTGAAGAATTGAAAATGAAAAATGATTGAAAGAAGATGAACAAAAACAAGAGAAAAATATATAAAATAGAGAGAAACAATATGAAAAGATCTTCCAAACTAGATAACACCAGTGGATAAGAGAGAATTGAATTAAATTAATATATACAAAAATGAGATTCGCAGCCTCGATAACCCTTTCCATTGGAAAAATGCATTAAAGCGCAATGACAAGCACGGCATTTTTCAACCAGTGGGGAATTAAAATTAATCATAAAGATGGAACCCCCATACAGCGTCAATGAGAACGGACACAGCTCACACTGGAACACAGTTTGTAACTCAAAGAGTATTTTTGTCAATTTTTTTCCCAACAGTTTTGCACATTGCCAAATTTGTGTTGTTTTTATTTTCCGAATTGAAAAATTGATTTCCTAAATTCAAATAAAAACTGCTTACAATTTGCGCACGGGTGTATTTACACGCACACCACGACACACACTCCTCTATCAACGCGTATTGATGGGAAATGCCGCAGCCCAACGCGCCCTCGCTGAAATCGATGAAGCAATGCAAAAAGCCTACCTTTAGGCGACATAAAAAAACGAAACGAAAAAAGCGAAAAAATACACTCTCACCCATCCCTATGAAATGAAAAAAAGGAGAGAGTGTGTGAGCGAGCGAAAAAAGGAAGTGTGTGTGTGAGAGGGAGAGAGCCATCCCTCGAGCCTTTTATAATCATGGGATAGGTGCGTGGTAGCACATTACCATCCACATCCCGCGTAATATGTGTGTCACTCTGCGCCACCATCATCATTCCGGCTGTGTGCCCATCGCCCGTTTCGCGCGGACAGTGCGTTCAAAAGGGGTTTAAAGGTGTATGTGTGTGTGTGTTCCCTCTTCTTTTGCTCCTGGGCCCGCGTACGCAACAGGATACACCACCCGGCAGGAGCGTGTCAGAAAGGGGTGAAAGGGTCCCTCCAGCAGCAGTTTGCAGAACCCGGCGCTTGCTTGCGTGAACGGTGCGTGAACGCGAAAAAAGTATCCTTTTCAAAAGCGCGAAAAAGAAGGGGCGGGGGAACACTAGTGTGAGTGAAGGTGTCACGAGAGCGGTTGTTCAAAGGTTGCTTTGTTTGGTGCATTTTTTTCTGTTTAATTGTTTTAATGTTTGTTTTCATTTTTAATGGTTCGTTAAGGATTATTCGTTCATTCTTTTAAGTTGTTTTTGTTCTTTTGTTTGTTCTTTATTTATTTGTATATTTCTTTTTTTCTCTTTTTCTTTTTATTTCCTTTTTCATTTCAACATATACAGACTTTTTTCCGGACTTTTACAAAAAAATATTTTAAATTCCATTTTCCCACAGTCCAAAGCCACAAAACGGTTGCATTAGTGTGTTGTACGGTTCCACGAAAGAGAGCACCATTCCCCGGAGGGGTGGGGACAGAAAACCATTCGCGCTACTATTCCCTTTTGCTGCCCTACCCTCCCTCCCGGGGCCCCGGTGACGGTGACATCGAACGCTACTTTCATCATCGTGCCGGGCGCGCGCGTGTTTGTTCGTGTTTCGCCCGTCAGCCCGTCCGACTGCTTTTTAAAAGCCTTCGACTCCCTTTGTGTGTGCGTGTGTGTGTGTGTTTGTGTGGGGGAAGACGCGAGAGAGAGTGGTGTGATCCTGTCAAGGCTGGAGGGTCGCGCGGCACCGGGACATTTCTAATTCTTCGCGTGTGTCCCTCGGGTATGCGTATGCGTGCGTGCGTGTGTTCCCGCGCGGTTCCGTTTCCTTCCCCCGCTCACTCTCTCCGCCCTTCTTTCTACGGGGGAGGATTGTGCACCCTCTTATCGAGAGTGCGTTTGTTTTTTTTTTGTTTCATGTGCTCGCTCTGCTCGCTTCTCACTTTCCCTGTCCTGTGCTAGACGGTGACGACGGTCACAAGCGAATGTCGCGGGGAGTGTCAGTCAGCTCGGTCGGTCGGTGCTCGTGAAAGGGGAATATAAACACACACACACACACACACACACACACACACACACACACACACACACACACACACACAGAGCGAAAGAACTCCCCAAAAACACCCTTCCTTGCGAGTGCCAAGCCAAAAAGGGGGTTCACCCTTTTGTGTTTGTCGCGTCCCGAGGCGAAAGGTTTTTTGGACATCTTCAAGAGCGTCACTGTTGAATCCTTAGGATCAAGATGATTCGCACACACACACACACACACACACACACACACACACACACACACACACACACAAACATAGTAAGACAGACGTACAGCTCCCTTCCATGGCTGAAAATGAAACTTTAGCCCTTCTTCGATGTAAGAATTCCCCCATCTTCATAACTTTCTTACACAGAGAAGCTGTAGATGGAGACGAACCCCACATGGAAGGAATGAAGAAAGACTGTGCGTGTGTGTGTGTGTCTCTAGAATCCCCCCTCTCTCCCCGACCCCCTTTTATCGTCCACAAGGATCCTTCCCATTCGCAGCAAAGGCAACTTGTGCGAAGCATCCAGAAGCACCACTTCCTATCGGGTCCGTTACCCCATTACACTCGACAGTGTAGAAGGAACACACACACACACACATAGAGAGCACACAGGCACACACAGAGCAGGCAGCATCACCCAGTAGGATGGATGCTTCACGGGCCAACCAACCAACCCTCGTCTAGCAGTGTCTAGCATCGTCGTTTTAATTCCATCCCGCCTCCCTCCAAATCCCAAGCGCAAAATCGGGAGCGAGGGGGGTTGGACGACGGCTTAAGATTAATTAATTTTTATATTTTCCGACCCGAAACCGTCCGACCGGGCGTCTCGGGCGGGAAGCCCCGGCCGAGAGATAAGACTTCTTGAGCGGTGAAACCTTCAAACGGGCGTCCAACGTGAGATGGAAGAAGGAGGCGACGACGACCGACGACCGACCGACGGACCGACAGCTCCCAATCCCAAGGCTTGCTTGTGTTTCTTCTGCTCCCGTGTCCGAAAACTCCATCCAAGACAGCCAAGACAAATGCGCTACCAACCCCGCGTCCGCTGCCGCCTTCCCACACACCCAGCCACACAACTCCCATCGTCATTTTCTTCATTTTCGTTGACGGGGGAGAGGTTTCGGTTTTTTCCCTTCTCTGCTGTCGGTCGCTCGTGTTCGTTCGCCTTGCGTGCCGAAGGAGGAGAGGGAGGAGAGTTTTTTGTTGTTGTTGGTCCGCTTTGTTTTTCCTCCAATTACTCGCACTGCGTCCAAAAACCCCTACACTGAAGGATGACGAAGGGATGAAGGGCGCCGGTTTGATGAAAAAAAAACCCCCGTGCCCCGTGTGGTGGAACAGTGAGGCACAAAATTCGATTCGCACACTCCCTCTGGTGGTGCTGCTGTTGCTGCTGCTGCTGCTGCTGAATGCCACGAACGGCCACGAGAAATGGTGGACCTTTCTTCTCCTCTTTCCTTCCTTCGGTTTCCCCCTTCGATCCATCCCATTGCAAACCTTTGTCCTGTCACTCGCCTGAGCACTGGGAGTGTGTGTACTTTTTTCTTTCCCTACACTCTGCGCCCAAGCCACACACACACACACAGGCAATAACGGGAGGAAAGGGGGAGTGGGAAGTGTTTTTAATTTGTTCCTTCAACTTTCACGCGTTTTTCTGTTCCTTTGGTGGACGGTTTCAGGGTGGTTTGGTGTTGTCCCTCCCCCCCGCCTAGGAGAGAGCCGGAACGGAAAAGCTTTCCACTTTTGCTTCTCGGCATTGGTGGGTCGTTTGTGTGACGTTTATTTCTAATCTGCTTTTGAGTTGGCGAATTTATACTATTTTTAATCTTTTTAGTAAACTTTTTAAGTATAAATTTACTAAAAAATACGCATTAAACGTTAAAATGTATTTCAAATTTCGTTAAGATGCGATATTCTATAAAGAGAACTAAAATACTGTGAATAATCACAAACTGTTGTGACGATTGCATACCTTCAGGCGGTTTTCGCTGTGGAAAAGCTTTTGAGGCATTTTACTTCGCGCTACCTGTTGATGGACCTGTAGCATCTTATAGAATACATCAGAAGTATCGAATTAGTTTGATGCATGAGTGTATTTGTTTTAAAATGTTCTCTTTATTCGCTTTTCTTTAATAATTCCTAATCACTGCCAAACATCAATAGCTTTGGCGTAACATTGTATAAAAAAACATCTCACAATCTTCTTCTCTCTCTCTCTCTATCTCTCTCTCTCTCTCTCGTTCTATATCTCTCTCCTTCACCATCGCTCGACGAGCGCGAAAGTGAAAAATTTAATCATTTTCCACGGTTCATCGCAACGTTCCTACCAAATATTGACCAATTGATGGAAAGGAAACTAATCCCAGCGTCGGTACCACCTACCGTCATTCGTGCGATTCGTTCGATGCCAGCAGGGAAGGGACGTTAGAAAACCCAAGTTAGAAACCAACTGAAGGCAGCAATCCTCTACCCAACGTTTTTCTGTACCTCTTGCACACCGGAAAGATCACCAGCGGGACTGGAACCATCTTAGGGCTGCTGAAAACCCCCACACTGACGCTCCATTTCTTGTTTGTACGCCGGGAATGAAGAGGAGAGAAGGATACAAGGGAAAGGTAGTGTTTGGTGGCTCGTGGCCCCCTACGAATCCTGGTGCCGTTTCTTCTAATTCAACCCATCCTGAGGTGAGTGTGTGAGTTGTTGCTTGAGCGTGGTTCCAGCGTGCCAAGCACCCCTTATTCCTTATCAGAAGCAAAGAAAAAGGGAAGAAAGAAGGAAGAGGGCGTTCCATTCCCAAAGTACGTGGGTTGATGAGGGTTTAGCACGATGGGTGGTTAGAAACGGGCATAGGAAAAGCTGGAGATTTCTCATCCCCAAACTCAAACCCAAAGCCCAAAAACCTCCCCAGTAAGAAAAGGAAGGGATGGAGGGAGTTTTTCCGTACCAAAGTCAACGTCCAACCAGTAAATGGACGGAGGGAGGTTCAGGTGAAGAGAAAATTGCCAAAGCGCGGGAGGGTTTGAGGCACCAAAGCATCGACCAACACAGAACACAGAAGGGAGCCGGCGAAGACGAAGGCACACAAAAAAAGAAAAAAAAGAAAGCCACGAAAAGCAAAGAAGTAGAAAGAAAGGGGGAAATGGGATCCGGTTTTTCCGAAGCGCGTCTCAACGGCCGTTCGGACGGCCACCACCCCCCCGGGCGGTACGGTACGGTGTTCCGCCTCGGAACGGACATTCTTCTTCGACGTCGCTTTGAGTTTCCTTCGACCGCCTCACAACAACCCACCCAATGGGAGGGAGAGAGAGGTGGGTGGATGGGTGGGTAAAACTGTCAGGAATTAAAAAAGATGGATGACATGGGGGATGAACGGTTTCGCTTCTTGGAATGTCTCCCACTCCTTGCTGTAAGGGAATGGAAGCTTGAGGAGAAGGGAGAACGAGAAGATGAAGGAAATGGAAGACGAAGGTGAGCTTCTCCGTTCGGTTTCGGTTCGGATGGACGGATTTTCCCTTTTTATCCACCACCACCACCACCACCACCATCCCAAAACACCCACCGACCCACCCACTCCGCCTTCAGCTTCAGCGGAAGCGGTGAGGACGGATGGGAGAATTGGGATGGGTCGGGGGCACGTTGGCACGTTTTTGCGACTGCCGGTGGCGGTCGCGCGTTCGCCTTCATCTCTTCCATCTCTTCTTTCCCCGCTGCCCTGTACAAGCGCGCCTGCCCGCCGACTGGAGGGGGAGGGACGGGAAAAGGAAGGGGCCACGCGCAGCACACGCGGGACGGCAAAATGGAAAAGTTCCATCATCGAACCGTTCTCCCGCTGCTGCTGCTGCTGCTTCCACTCCTTCCCACCCAATCGGTTTTTCGTGGGAGCTGAAGGGGAGGAAAAACGCCCAAAAACCCAAAATGCCGAACGGACTCGGAGTTTTTCTTCTGCGGTTGGTTGTGTAAGTGCGGCGGTGGGAAGGAAGGTGGTGACCGGGGGTTTTGTGACGGGATAGACACACACACACACACAGAGCCACACGCAGCATCGAAACACGTGGCTGAGGGGTATTTCGCTTCCACCGCTTCTCCTTCCCTGTTTTTTTTCGCTTTGACACGGGAAAGCAAAAGACGGAGGAAAAAAGGCATCAGCTCGAGGGGGGGTTGGGTTGGGTGGAAGGGCTGCTGCTGCTGCTACTGCTGCTTTTGCCGCGTCACCCCGCCAGCACCAGTACACCACGGTTTTTGGGATGGATTTTTATGAAGAAAATGAGTTTCTGATGAAGACTGCTTGCCAACCCACACCCACCCATAAGGAGGGGGCAAGAAAGGGGGGGGGGGCAAAAACCAAACGGAAGTGAGCAAGAAATTTGGCCGGCTTCCCAAAAAAAAGGGAGGAAAAGAAAGGCAAAGATGGAAAGAGAAGGGAAGAGAGAGAGAGAGAGAGAGAGGGAAAAAAGAAAAACGACGGGACATCATCGAAACGGCACAGTCGAGGCGGCGGTTGCTGGTAGTGGGGGATGTCTTAGCATCGACTTTCCTTTTTCCCTTCAAGCCATCCCACCCCAAATCAGGGAGGGCACACACACACCCCGAAGCAGGGGCGCAAGAAAAGAAAAGCAAAAAGGGATGGACGGGATATTCGATTGCGGTTCAATTAAGAGATTGGACCGTCCCGGGGGCCAGACGGAATGGACGTGCACACATACAGAGAGGGATGGGAGAGTGAAGGGGGAAACAAGAAGGGCAAGTCAAAAGTTATGAGCTGTCGCTGGTTCCGCCGCTGGTCGCTCTGTGGGATGGGGAAAGAGGATGGAGAAAAAATTGGATGGACACGCAGGGATTCGGGTTTCAGTGCTGGGAAATCGTTCCTTTCAATTCAATACACACGCACACAAACACACACAAACGCGGTATGACGGAGGCACAACAGTGTCCACTGTCCTCTTACCACCCTTCCCTGTTCACGTGCTGTCCAGTACAAACAACTAGCGAAAGCAGTGCAAACAATTCCCTGCCCGTCGAGGCGTTTTTCGGTAACAAATATTAATAAACCCAACCCTGTATACGTGTGTGTGTGTACGCGTGTCCGTATGTGTGGCATTCCCATGTGGAAAGCACTTTCCGATGAACAGCATTTCGTCCAACCATCCCCCCCCCCCAAGAGTGTGTGGGAGGGGAAATTCGTATTAAATCCATCGCAGTATTTTATATTAATCAAAGCTCGCAAATGTGAGTGTTTCTACTGCTTTTTTTATTCAGCAGTGCTAATGCCCGCTGATGTAAGGCTTGTGCGTGGAAATTGCATACATTTAGGCGTGTTTTTTTTTCTCGAGGCGCCTAACACGCTGCACAGGTGCACGCAAAACTGATAAGCTGATTTACGGGGAGCGAACATAGCAATCGACGCACGGGAGGGAAGGCTTTGCCCATTGAGCGAGGCAGGGTGAATGTTTAAAATTGTATAATAATGGTTTTTTTACGGTGCACGGTGGAGATAAATAAGGCTTCATATTTTCCTGCCGTTACAATGTTTGATTCTAACATGCTCTCTTTTGCCATTCGAAATACGATTTTCGTATTTGAAGCTCTTGAGCAAAAACTGACGGCAAATTTCAAATTGGAATAACATCGTAACGCAACACAAAAAAATGGAACAAAATACGCACAGAAACCAGTTTGATTGCGCTTATTATTATTTTTTGGTATCAGTTGCTTACCTTGTTGTTATTGTTGTTGTGCAACATTGCTGCGGCTTTTCTTTTCGCTATTTTTTTGTGTGTTGTTGTGGTTTGTGGTGTTAATACCCATTCAAAATAGGGATTAAATTAAACAATGAATAAATAAACGCAGCACATACACACAAAACAACGGAAAATAATACAACAGGTGACACAAATTCATGAATGAACGATGAACACAAAAAAAGAGGAACAAAACAACAACGAAAAGAAAGTAAATATAAGAAAGAAAGCAACACACATCAAGTACGCCACGACGAGTAATCGCGTGTTGCATCGAGCACGTGTGTGTGTGTTGGAAATGGAATCGTAATCGCATGTGCATTCGGAGGTCACCGTGGCACAGATCGTAGCAGGCCGCGAACGGACCAAAACGTCGCCGCGGGAGCGCCATAAACAAACAAATGTCAAAAAAGAAAATAAAATAAAGGTTATAAAAAAACGGATGTAAAATGAAGGATGGTAGTTTTTGTATCCATTTCCGAAGATTTGCCGCAGAAGTGAGGAAAAAGGCCGAGAAAAAGAAGGAAGAAAAATCGAAGACACAACATTAGTTAATCACTTTCACTGGTGTTCACGCATTTTTGATTTAAAACAAATATTTGTGTTCTTTAACATCTTTAACGTAACTGTAACTACTCAAGAGTTGTTTTATGTGTTTTTTGTTTGTAATTTTCTAAGCTTTTAAGCTTGAACTACTTTGCAATTTACATAAAACGCTCAGCCTCTCGGAGCAACCGGAAACTCACTCATTGGTCAACACACTTGAGGTGCCGGGTGATCACACTGTGAAGATTGTGGTTGCTTTCGCTTTGGCACGATTAACTCTGCAACGACGATTTGATGAGACGACTGGCTAACGGTCACCAGGAGCTGTCACCAGGATGTGTTTTGGAAACTTTTTGTTTTAATCACTCACAGAACCACACACACGAACAAACGCGACTCAAATACAGTACCACTGATCACTTTTAATTCAGTGTGATGTTGCTATTTTAATATCGGGTTTTTCCAGTACTAGTGCGTTTTATATCGAAAAAACACAATTTATCTTTTTTTTGTGTTTTTAAATAGAAACTACACTTTTTAAAACACTTTCTCACAAACTTTTAATGAGAAAAGAATATTTTTTGTGTGCTTTTTTTTCACTGGAAATATCAAACTGCTTTTTGGTGCAAATGGGAAAACCGGCTTCCACACACAGAGAAACAGAGGCTTTCGACAGCACAGCACGTCTCAATATGCGTCACGTTCCGTCGAGGAGTTGGCGTTGACTGGCTGGCCGTGCTGGTTGGGTCGGTCGGTGTATCCTCGCGCTGGCTCGGTTCAGTAGTGTGAAAGGAAAAACCCCGCATCCTTAGCAGGCTGTTCGTGAGCGAGCAGTGTGAGCGGTGAGTGTGTGCGGCCGAGAGCCAGCAAACAGGGTGCGAGTGAGAGACAAGATCGCGCAGCGCAAGGGCGAGCGAATGAAACGGACGGCGCTTGGGTGAGCAACCTATTTCTCAACCCCAACAGGGCTGTGCGAGTGTATTGGCGGCGGCGACCATACACACCAACACACCGACGAACAAAATGGGGTGGTTGCTTCCTTCCCGTTCCACTGTGCGCGCGGGACGCTTTTTGTCCGATCTCGGGATGTTGGGCTCTCTCCTCCTGCTCTCCATCGCTTTTTGGGATGCTGTGAAACCTTCCTCCCGCCCCCCTCCGCCCCCTCGGGCGGTGGAATGGGAAGGACACTCTCTCCCTCACACCACGTCGGATTCATCCGTCGGGTGGGTGGTGGAACTGGGTACGCTGTCCCGTGGCACGGGATCCTATGTACAGGGCATCACCCAACTCCCCCTCCCCCGTCCAATTCCACCGGAATATACATCCTCGACGGGGGGTGTATCTCGGAAAACCCACCACCCTCTCACACTCCGACGAGCACAGAGTGGGTGGATGGGTGGTTTGATGGCGGTGGGTGGGTGGTGGTTCACGATACTCGTACCCATTTTGCCGCCATTTCGCCGGAGCGGAACTTTACCGCCTCGCACCACCCTTCCTCCCTTCTTATTATCCATTCGCCTCCCCCCCGCCCCCTGCCTGTTTTCGTGTCCTTTTCGAATTTGCGCCACGGCACGAATTCTCTGGCAAAGGGGCAGGGAGCTGGGAGGATGGCGGTTTTCCAACCGTGCCGAGCAGCAGGCTGTGTTTGGTGGGTGCCCATAGCGCATTCCTCCCTTCGTCCTCCTTTGCTTTCCCCTGCTTCTTCCCTTTCCCTTCCTTCAATTTCTATCCCTCACCGTTGTGGCAGCGTTGAAGCGGCGGCGATGTGTATTAGGTGGCTGTTTTTGCGCGAGGGTACGTACGTTCCGGGGCAGGCTTTCCAGGGATGCTTTTGCTGGCGCTGGAGCCCCGATGGTGATCTGATCGAATCCAAAATACTATACGCACCCGAACCATACGCAACTGCGCGGTGTATTGCGTGGAGGAGGCAAACCAAAATTACTTTTTTTTAGCTTTATTTCCTACTCATTAACCTACGCGCGAATGTTTCGTGCGAATTGGGAAGGGGCCGAATGGGGAAGGTGGCTTTCCATTTGTTTTTTTTTTGTGTTGTCAATCATTCTCTACCATTCTGTCATATTCCGTCACGAAGCAGAAGATGGGATGGAATGTCATTCCAATGTCCACCCACACCCGGTCCCACATACAGTTGGGGGTATTTGTGGGGAAGAAAAAACGAAGATGGAGAATAATTCTTCGATCTTCGGTGGAAAATAAAGGTGAAGAAACTCCACCAGCATTACCGATTTTAAGTGAAGCATTAAATTTGGCCGTTTTATCAATAAAAAATGGCAAAATTGGATAAAAAACATAGAAAGAGCTTATTTGGATGATTTCATACAGCAGATTGCATACCTTTAGGCGTATTGTTGCGTACATATCATGATTTTGATAATCGGGTTGCATACTTTTAGGCGCTTTATTTTTCAAAATGTTTTTTATCCAGTTTTATGGAAATTTTTAAATTATTTGTTAGAAAATACTTGCTAACGCCTTCTTTAATGATATTTTTTTTTCTTTTTTTGTATTATCAATTTAAAAAGAGCTTCGATATATCAAGTTCCTTATACTGTAAAGCTCCTGTTTGCCCCTCATTGCACCCTCCCTTCTCGTACCTTAATAAATTCCCTTCTTCATCCGTTTTTGCAAAACTTTTGCTCGAGAAAAAGAAAAAACAAACCTCCCACAAACACCACCGGGGCTCGATGAACACTGACGAGCGATGAAGCGCTGGTCGTCGGCCCCCACACTCTCACGGCTCCAGCAGTTTTGAACCGGGGGTGTGGGGGCGGTTTGTTTTACGCCTTCCCTTAGGTTATTCGCTTAGATTTCATCCATCCCACCGCCTCCGACGGTGGTTCCGTTGGTGCTCATTCCTAATTCATGTCCGATTTTACAGCGGCCGGAAGGATCGATCGAAGGAAGAAAAAGGCGGAAAAAAACAAGCGACTCCTTACGAGCCGGGACCTTCGGTGGTGCCGTTTGGAAGCTTTCCACCAACCAATCGCCCTTTTCCTCCACCTTGAACTGAACTGAAGGGAATTAAGCTCCGGTGGCGGAGGGAAGGATGGATGGAGAGAGAGCGAGCAGATCACAAAGAAAACGGTGTGTGTGTGTGTGTAACGATAACGCTTGAGAAGGTAGAAAACCATCTAGAAAATATCCCCCCCTTACCGTCACGCGTTGTGTGTTTGGGTGGAGGAGCGCAGGAGGTGTTTCGGTGTTGTTTTTGTCGAAAAAATGCTCACGAGAAAGCGAAAATAGGAAAAAAAAGAAGCAAGAAAGACTTGTCAGAAAACGCAGAGGAGGGCACCCATCATCGTCGGGACGGCTTTCCCGTCCTGGGTATTTGGGTGGGGGGGGGGGGGTGGGATGAGGGAAAAGAACCCTGAAAAAAAGGAGCCTCAAAATACCCACCTCCACCCACGACGACGACAACAACATCCTGTGTCCATCCCTCGCGCTGAGACAAGGCGGATGGAGAAGGTAGCAATGGAAGAAGGTAGCCGTTATGGATTTCGAAGTAAAAGTTGTGCCAAGGATAAGGCAGCCGCTCGCCAAAGCGATAGGAAAAAAGGATCCAAGAAGGCGCGAGCACACCGAACACGAACCGTCGTCGGCTGGCAGATCTTCTTCGCCGTGTCTTTCTTTTTGCTGCACAGAGCCGCCCGTCCACATCGTAGCAGCCATCGTAGTAGTCTTCAAGCAATCGGTGTGCGGTACAGTGCGGACGAAGCAGCAGCAGATCCTGTCCGAAGCGAAGGCGAAACGGGTGAGCAAAAGCACCAAAAGACGGATCCGACCTCCTGAAGGGTGTGTGTGTGTAATACACTGCTCTTTTTCTTCTTCTTCCTTCTCACACGGGAACGGCAGGGCCGGGAATCCGATCCATCGTCGGAAAGTTATTTCTAAAGGCTCTCGGAAGCAAACAGGGAGCACTGGAGGGGTTGGATGGAACAACCTTTTTTTCCTCCCCGAGCAAAATCTGCCACGGCGCAATCGGATCGGGAGGGGTGTGGGTTATCCTGGGTGAGCTGTCCCGAAAAATTCCATCGACACGGCACTGGAAGGTGCAGAGGAACAGGGGGTTGTCGAACGGGGTGGTATGTAGTCCTTTTTTCCTGCTCCCGCCGACCATGGCTGCTTGGATAACTTTCTCTACACCCAAAAAAAAGGGGCGAAAAATATGGAAACGAACGCGCGCGCGGACCAACGTCTCTCCACGTGACGGTGGTACCGGCGCGTTATTTGACGTTCCTTATTCCTTCTCCCCCTTTGGTGTCCTCCGTCCACCTCTTTTTTTCCTGCTCCCTTTCCCCGTCCGCCCTCAAATTCGTGAAAATGAAAAGTATTACTGCTGCCGGCTGGTCGGGCGGTCGGACGTCCCTGGTTCCTGCTGCGCGCGCGGCGGGGCAGATACGGGCGAGTTTTCATTCGTTCCTTGGGAACGGGAGGGAGAGTAAAAAAAAAAACACACACGGAACCGGTGTGTTCTACACCCACTTCAGGTCCAGGTTCGTCCACCGCACCCTCCTCTCGATTCGGGGTTTCCCGTTTCTTTTTTTTTTGCTTCGTTGTTGTAGCGCTCGACTCCCCTCCGCTGCAGGGAAAAGCGAATGGTGCGCGCAGCGTGGGTGGTGTGGATCCTTTTTGGAAAAAAGCATTGCACACACACACACACACACGCGTGTACACCTCCCAAAAACCAATGAAGGTTGGGATGTGTCGGAAAAGTGGTGGTGGAGGTGGAAAAGGTTTTTCCGTCGTATTTTTCTGCCCTGCCTGCCCTCCCCACTCCCACGGCTGGATGGTTTTTCCTCCACTGTCCCCCTTTTTCATCGTTTCGTTCTTTTTTTTTGGGCTGGTTCGCTCATTGGGACTGTGCCCACTCCCAGTTGGATCGGAAAATTCCTCCCCTCCTTTCTCCCAGTTTCTCCCCACACACCTCTCAGCGCAAAAGCGGAACGGAGCGGTTTTTCGTTTTTCCCTTTTTTTCCTGAACCTTTTTTTTTTCGAGCGCCCAAACCACCCCCACCCACCCACTCTCTGACATGTGGGTGGGATGGGAACATTGGGTGGCATTTTTGTTTCGTTCCGTACCGCACGTTGGGACGTTCCTCCCCCCCCCCCTTTGCGGGCTTTTTCCATTCCGTTTTTCTTCCTCCAACCCCCTTCCTTTCTCCTCTCTCTCTCTCTCTCCTCTCCAGACAATGCGTTGTGCTTCTGCGTTTTCATTTGCGCGCTTGGCACCATTTTTACCCGTACCGTACTTTTTTTTTGCTGTTGCTGTTGCTTTTGCTTCTCTGTTTGTATGCGCCGCCGATTTCGCCGTCCCTTCGCTTTTCCCGAACGCTTTCGAGGGGCTGGAGGAATTGGGTGTGTGTGTGTGTGTGGAAGGGAAACGGGAGGCCACCCGGGACGAGATAGGTTTCGATGTGCGGTGTTCCCCCTTCGTATTTTTCTGCGTGCGTTTGTGTCTCTCTGTGTGGCTCTGTGTGTGTGTGTGCGTTTGTGAACGGCCCGGAGTTGGAGTTTCCCCCGTCCCACGGCACGGCGAACCGGCTAGTCCACTGCACAGCACGGCGAAGCTGCTTATGAAAAGCGTACCCATCCCAGAGAGGGGTTTTTTTGTCTTTCTGCTGCTGGATACTGCTGCCGCTGCGGCTTCCTCCTTCTCCCCCCCCCCACTCCCTCAACATCCTTCCTCTCGGTTTGGGATGCTAGCTGTAGATGGATCCGGCTTTTTTTTACTACTCCTGCTCCTCCTTCTACTGCTACTGCTTTTCATTTTCGGTCCAACTCATCAGGACCGACGACCCTGGTGGACGACGGGTGTCATGACGGTGGGTGGCGGGCTCATCAGCCGAACACTGAGCGGGCAAAGAAATCCAAGGAAACGGTCGCGAACCTTCTACCTTGGTGCGATGCGGGGGAAGAGAGCATGGGGGGTAGGGCGAAGGGGGAGGTGAAAATCAGCCAAGAACGATCCCGGTCACCGGGCACCGAGCGACGACGACGACGACGACGACGATGGCGACCATTTCGGTAAGACATGAGACGGACAGAAATATCAAGCAGGAGGAGTAGCGGCAGCAAAAAAAATCCCCCACAGAATGAGAAAAGGGGAAGGTAGGGAGGGAAGGGGATGGAGTAGGAGGAAAAAATAAATGCGGCGAAACGGAACGGAGCCCGATGAACGAACGGAAGCTGCCGTGCTGGAGACCGTTGCTGGCGTTGCTGCTGCTGCTGCTGCTGCTGCGAGCGTCCTTGCCGCCGTCGTTTGCCGTTCTTATGGGCGGGAAAGGAAAAGCTCTGCAGTTGGTCTCATTTTGAGTTGCTTCTTTAGCTCTCATTTCGATCGTTTTAAACGTAACACAGGCTGAAAAGTCTTATAACGCATAAGTTGTATGTCAAATTGCATACATTTAGGAGTTTAGTTCAATGGATTTTGGAATATACCGCCTAAAGGTATGCATTTTTGATGCAAAATTATTACGATTAGGTTTTGACCGTGAGTGTCTAATTAGCTTTTTCTCAATTAATTCAGATTTAATACAGAATTTCAGTCAAAATGTATTACAATGTCATGTAAAAGTTCATACTCGATTTTGATAACATTTATATAGATAGATGTTTCTTATTAAATGAGTGACATTTTAAAACGCCTTAAAGTATGCTAGTTTCAAATATTCGTATCATTTCTTGTACTTTTTTAAATCGTTATTGTTGCTGTTAGTTCGTGAAACTTATTTTCTTGTTAGAAAAATAAGGACTTTACTTTTCAAATAGGCGTATAATAATTTTCCGATTAAAATACTCAGTTGGTGAGAAAACGCTTCATCCTGCCTCTAGCACACCGACGCGACGGAGTTTGTGCGCTGCTTTGCCGGCTGGCTGTTTCTTTCCGAGCCCGAAGACGAACCCGGCGGCCCTGACAGCAAAGCACCAGTGCAGGATGGGCATAAACACACACACCCACATACACAACCAGACACACATCACATCGAGGAGCGGCAGCGACGTCGAGTGAAGGCCAAACGAATCCGTATGATGGGCATCCCGATGTGCTGTGCTGCTGTCCGTCGGTTCTGTCATACTCCCGCGCGACGTTGATCGTCACGAGTAGGGCTAAAAGCGGGCCACATTCGCACAAACCCCTTCTACCTAAGGCATCAAGGCGCGTTCCCGGTCTTTGGGTAGCTACGCAAAGGGAGAGATATAACCCCACTGCCTGCGGAAGCACCCACGCAGACGAAAAACTTCCCCCAACCTTCGGAAAAGCGGATCGTTTCTCTTCTCGATGGGCCGCTGTTCGGTAGCGAAAAAGCGAAACAAAAAAACACACAACATAAGAAGGTAAAGTAAGGGTGGTTGGTTTCACCGTCTCCTCCCGTCCTTCATCAGTTAGAATTCAGTGTGACGCGCTTTAGGAGCACTATGTGTGTGTGTGTGTGTGTGTGTGTGTGCGAATGAAGATGCGAACCGTGGACCGTTTTCCCTGCCCCTCGAACGAGAACGGACCAGAGATAACCGGGGACGGCCTCGATTAAATTGTGGAGCAGAACGGCAACAGCAACAGCAGCAGCCAGCGCGCTTACCTACCCCGCGCGATTGGTGCTGATGGCGAACAGCGAACCAACCGGGTGGAATGGGACGGAATGGAAAATGAAGTTTCCTCCGAGATACGGGGGGAGCAGAGAAAATTATTAAAAAGGGTTTTTTTTCCTCCCATCCAGCACCGTCAACAAAACTGGGAAATGGGAATGGTTTTTGAAGGCACCGAAGGCAAAAAAAACGTAGGCGCACATACATACACAAGCACACAAACACGCAAACCAGGGAACTGGGAAACTCGCTCACCAGCCCCCCCCTCAGCAGGATCGGGATCTGGGATGGGAAATGGATTGTGTCAAGGGAAGAGAGGGGTAGCAAAGCCAACGGAGGCCGTGTGCGCATCAAAAATAAAAGCGCTGACTGCGAAAACGCGTGGGTGAAACGCTTTGGATGGTGGTGCTGTTGTTTTTCCCTATCCCTTGCCTCCCTTCACCCTCCCTTTTTCACCCACCCCCTTTGTAGCACTTATCCCGGTGTGTGGATGGATTCTGGGAGACAGAATTGACGCCCTATCCCTGGCACTTTAGTGTCCCTACCGAAAAGTAGGTAACAGGTAAGGAGAGTAAAAGAGAGAGAGGAAGGGCGAAATAGGGATAAGAAGTGAACAGACACAATCGGTTCCATTTTCCCAATTTTCTACGCTCAAAAAGTAAAAAAAAAAGAAAATGTTAAACAGGAACAACACATGCAAACGGGGGAGGACGTGTTTGCGCCGAGTTCGTTTGTGCTTCGAAGGATGTTTTCAGCGGTTTTTTTGTGTTGTTGCTTGGCAAGACGGTTACGGAAGAATCAAACCGAATTGAAAGAACAAACAGCAGGGAAAGTGTTTCTTCTTGTTTTTTGAAGTAGAGGAGTCGTATTGGTAATGTTTAAACAACGAAAATGCTGCTTTAGAAGGGAGAAGGAAAGTCTTTTTGAGATTTTATTTTATCTATCACATAATCACACAAGAATCTAATAAGCATAGTATGAAGCTGTGAAAAATATTAAAATATAGACTTAAACACACAAAATGATCACAAAAATAAATTCTTAATTATATTTCATTTCAGCTCCACACAATAATACAACAATAACACTGGAATGGTTAGTTCACCGCGGTGATACGGGGTGAGTACATTATTCGTCATAATACTTTCATGCATACGAGAGTATCCTTTTGCCAGTGACAAATCATAGGACAAAAACAAACTCCCCTCCCCCCATTGCGAAAAAACAATCCTTCACTCCCATTGCTCCTTTCCACTCCTTTCCCGGCTACACTGGCTACAAAAGGATCTGAGAGGCCGTGCTGGATCCGATTTCGGTTAACAAGGTCAGTTCGGCAGGAGAAAACATCCCACTGTGCAGCGCACTTTCCCCCACGCCTACAACACTCGAGCCACTCTTACGAGAGCGCGAAAACAACACAACGTTATGCACACATAAAAAGTGGGAAAAATGAACAAAAAACACCCACACAAAACACACACATTTTATTCGGATCAATTTCATGTGTGCACACATTGGCTCGGCGGGTCGGTCGCTCTCGCTTTTTTGTGTGTATGGGTCGAGTTTGTTGTGTATTAGTGTCGGTAGGAAAAACCGAACCGAAATGGTTTATGTTTACGTGTACCACACACACACACACATGGTAAGTGGAGTGTTTTCTTTCGCGCTGGAGTCGCACATTTTCCCGCGCTCGGAAAACTTTCTCCTTTAGCAGCAACAACAACAGCAGCAGCGGCGTCGTTGACTCTCTTTTATCATCCTTGCGCGTGCTCTCTCACTCTATCTCTCGCGTGTTTAGTTTTTCCTGCTGTCTCCCTCTCTCACTCACTCTCTCATTCTCTCTCTTATTATCCCTTTTAAACATATGCACACAAACAAGAAAGATAGCAGCGGCAGCCTATTACTACTACTCGTTTGCTCCACACGCTCATTTGCCGCCCAAATGTAGGGCGATTTTTCACACTCAATGTCAAGTTCTTGTTTATTTGTACAGCCATGACACATACGCGCGAGCCACATTGTGAGTGAGAGCGAGAGAGAGCAAGAGCGAGACCGAGTTTGAATTTCAATGTTTGCCTATTTTATTCAGCCACGTTTTTCCAACTGGAACGTGTTCCCTCGCCACGCCAGCTCGTCGTAATGGGTCGTTGCGATGGTAACGATGTATGCTGGTTAATGGATGTGTGCATGTGTGTGTTCGGTGTATGCCACATTCAACAGGTGATTGTTTTCGTGGAGAAAAAGAAGAACAAGGGACAAGTGAAACAAGAGAAGCAAAAAAAGAAAGAAACAACAGACAAACTTCAAGGACCAACACAACATAAGAACACTTTACACGTGCCTTGATGTGTTTTGATGACGTGTTTTCTCTCTTTTATGTCTGAGTGTGTGTTTTATTTCGCTTCCTCCATTTTTTAAACGTCACTCTTGCATTCACACTTCTGCGTTCTTGCTTGCTTTTCAACAGAACACTCACAATTTCCATCTCTCCTTGCTGCCACCTGCTATTCAACACTCTTCCCCTTTCGGTGTCCTTTTTGGTGAGCATTCGATTCGAGCAAACGACGACCGCACCACTATTTCCGTTGTCACTTTATTCAATTTACTGCGACGTTTGTACTAACTATTGTGCGGTTTTTTGTTTTTCCGCTTCCTTCCTTGCACCCCGCAATACGTCGTATCCCCCACCCTCCAAACTAAACGTAACGTTGTCATTATATCGTTTTATGGCGCCCATTACTGGTGTAGCGTAATTGTTGCTTCCGGTACTCCTCCGATGCTAAGTGCTGTTCAATAAAGGAGGGTAGTAGTTAACGGTGCTTGATACTCCACACTTTAGCCGGTAGATAGTTTAATTGAAGGGTCAATTTGCACAACAGTACCGCAAAATGAACGCATGAAAAAGTATAATTTGATGAACTGGAGTGTACATTTGGTTTAAAAATGGGAAATAACCCACTTTGGTGGAGTTTTTGTTTTAAATTGCATACTTTTAGGCGGAAAATAAAGACTTGTAATGAAATGCGCCGTAAAGTATGCAATCCTCAAGGCTGATATATTGGTTATGCCATTTCTTCTCTATTTTAAAGGCTACAAATATAAGGAGAGCAAGTTTTCATAAATATTCTGACAACAAATGCAACAAAAACAAACACTATCAAATATGACAGTGTACCAGAGGAAAAAAGTATCATTTAGTTTCTTTTTTGTTTTGCTCCAGATCTATTTTCATCATCACACCCTTACCAAGCCATGTCACTCGTCCTGTCATACTCATCCCCGATCCAAAGACGCTTTCTCTTCACTCCTTCTAATGTCCACTAAGCCTTCAAAGAACTTTATCGGAATCTTTTGACGTTCCCAGTAGCTTCTTCTCCCTTCTTTCACCACCACCACCAGGACCACCCCCTGTAATGGGGCACTAGCCTTCCAAAACACGTCGAGCAAGGGCACGAGCATCGAGCAACGGTGGGCAATGGCGGTGAAATCCAGAATCATATCATCCGTTTTGCCGCTACGAGTAGACCCGGGACCGAGGGAGCTTATCCCGGGCCAGGGGGACGGCGAAGGAAGGTTCGTTCATTTGGGACGTTAGCGGAGGATGCGTTGCCTTTTTTTTTTGCTGCGTTGCTGGTGTCGGTCCCGCTGTCCAGCTACAAAAATGTTCCTTTACGGAGCAGGAATTCTCAGCGGCGAAGGCTCCGACCACGTTAAAGCAGGGGGAAAAAAGGTAGGACTTTTCGGTGTGTTTCGCTGTGCATCGCGCTGTGTGTGTGTGTGTGCTTGTACGGTTCGTTCGTTTTTCTCTTGATCTCAAATTCCGGTTGGGGTGGGGGGGTGATGGGTTGGGAGGTTTTTTTTCGTACCACCATTCCCAATCCTTCGCGTTCCATCCGCTTCATTCGCCAGCACGTTCAGCAGTAGTGTCAGGATGGCGATGGTGGTGGTGGTTGTGGTGGTGGTGGTGGTGGTGATGGAAGTGACGTTGGACATGGTACTCCTTTCTGCTCGCAAAAGCTTGCCATCCGGTGTGTCCTGTGGGTTGAGTTTTCATTTTTTCTCTCCCTCTCTTGCTCCTCCTTCGTTTCCGTTGCGTTTTCACAGATTTCGCCCACTCCCGCAGGGAGGGGAAGATGTTGCTGTGCCCCGTAGCATTACCACATTTCATCCTTCACAGCGCCCCAGTTCTCGTCTTCTCCTCCTCCTTCTCCTTTTTGCCCTACACATCCAGACCAAGCCACGGCTCTTCTGCTGCCCTACTCTTAGCACCCCAAAATGAAAGAAACCATCACCCTCCGTTGCCACATCCGTCGATCACTGAGCACCGACCGGATGACGACGCTAACCGAGCAGAAAGAAGACGGGAAAGGGACCACCCACTAGGTGGCATGGAACCTTCTCCCCATCCACACCCCCACACCCCTCTGACGCGTTTCACGAAATCGAATACTGTCCTTTCGACGTTTGGGGAGCAGTTTTTTCGGCGTTTGGTGTGCTGGTTTGGTTTTTTTTCTCTCCCTTGTGTGAGCCTTTCGCTTTTGCTTCTTTCATCCCAACCACCCTCCCGCACACACACACACACACCTCACCAAACGGGTCCGTTTTTCGCTGAAACTAGGAGTTCTTTTTTCCTCCCACATCCCCACGCTCTCCTTCGTTCGGTCGCGGCGGAGAATCGTCTTTGTTTTTCGCCTCCACCAGACCGGAGGACCTTCGCCGAAACTTTTCCCCACAGCAAATGAACGCAAACGGTCTGGCAAAGGAACATGGGATGGGGCTAACGTTGCACCTTGCCACCCCCTGTTTTCCCATCGTACCGAACCTTTTCATTTCGAAATGGCGAAGGTGAATGGGAAAGTTGCTTATGAAGGGACATCTTTTGGTGCCGTGACCAGGATATGAAAGGCTTTCATACGTTGTTGCTCTATGAGGACCAGGATATGAGAGGCTCTACTTAAGTCCGGTTTAGAGAGCAATTTAAAGTAAGAGTAAGTAAGTAGAGTGGTATTTTAGACCACAATTGCGCTTCAATGATTGGTGCCGTGACCAGGAAACAAATGCATTTACATCATTTGCAGTGTGTATAAAACAATTTAAGCTATTTTTTAAAAGCAAAAATACATTTTCTCTCTAGAAGGATACTTTTCGCTCTACCCCCCAAGCATAGACCACCTCCCACCAGCACCACGCAACATGAGCCCGAACCCACCGGCGGCGGTGCCGACTGGCAACGGCCGAGAAAGACGCATCTTTTTCTCCCGCCATGCCAGCACGGTTCGATTCCGTGGCTGCCGCCTAGCGCGCCGAGTAGGAAGAAGCGCAAAAACTCAACCCACCAACTTGCTTTCGCTGCTCGAAATTGGAAGCAACGGTTTTCGTTTCTGTGTGTGAGTTTGTTTTTTTATTATCCAGTCGCAGAGCGAAGTATCGCTTATGGAATCGAAGCGGCGAACGGAGCAGAAGAAAGTAAAAAAAACGAACCTTCCTTCATTTCCTTTCGTTTTTTCGGCCCTTCCCTTCGGTTCGGTTGTGGGTTCTTCGTTGGACTTCCGGTTTTGGGTTCCCGTTCGACCGACCGAAATGGTGGATGGGTGGAGGCGGACAACTTCGTCAGCTCAAGCTCTAAAACTTCGTCAAACCCGCGCGTCCTGACGCGTCCCCTGCGTGTTTCGCCCGGCTAAAGCAAAGTCCCTTCCCTTTGCACCCAAATCCCCAAACTCCGCCAGCCAAATCACACACTCACAAAAAAAAGAAGAAACGCTCATTGGAAGCAGAAATGATCAGAGTTTTGGCGTGGATTTTTTTCCCTCCATTTTCCTCGCTTCCTGTGGCTGGAGAGGAGGGGACGCCACTTCTACCCAAAGGGACAGAGGGACGGTTTTCTATTTAGCCCCTTTTTCCGGTCCGGAGTTTGGTTGCAGACTCGTGAATCCGCCCCAAGCCCAACTCCACCACGTAGGGATGTCGCCCTTCGGTCGCACAAGATGGGAGTCGAATGGGTGTTTCGCCTACCGTTCACGATCCTTTCAGAAACCTCCGGAAGCAACCTTTGGTTTAGGTTTTCGGTCGTTCGCTTGCTCGGAACATTAGCCTCCCGCCTCCCGCGAGTGCGTGCGCCTTTAGTCGAGCCGAAAAATGGGGAAAAGGACACGTTTCAAAGTGTCCCTCTGTATCCCGTGTACCGAAATGTGGGTTTTGCTGGTTGGATATACACCCCAAAAAAAAAAACCTCGGCGATAACCATTCTCGGGTACGAAACGGAAGAAACATAACGCGAAACCGGTTCACATCGGTAGGCAGCAGACGGATAGGAGGGTCTGTTTTTTGGCGCTCTCTGTTTTACTGTAGCTTTTCTATGTTTCTGTTGCGAAGTGGAGCATAGTAAGGCCACTTTCTTGTTTTAGTGATTTTGTGTGTGTTTTTTATTCGCCTAAAAGGTAAAGGCTCGCGTTGGGGTTCAAAAAGTGCGCTAGACGAGGAAGAATGCAACCCATATAGCGATGTTTTTCGTTCGTTTGGGAGGTGAGTGAGCAGAAACAAACCGCCCCGCTGTTGTGCGGTCTTGGTAAGAACGCAAACAGCAACGGAACAGACGCGGGAAGAAGCTTTTTCTGTGCGAAACATTTTAAATTAATTAGAAAATTAGTTGAATGTTTGTACCTCACTTAGCGAACTTGACACTGAGTGGACTTTATTTTCACATATAACAGTGTTTAACTGCTAGGCAATGTTGAATGTATCGCATTTGTCACAACAAACGCGTAAATGAAGCCCCAACAAACTGTAAACGCCTACATGTATGCAATCAACGTGACATAATCCGGGTTTTCTGCCTATGAGCAGTGTAGTTAACAGTTAGATGCGCATTGGTTTGGAAAATCCTAGAATAAATACACCTGCTGTGGGAAATTTATAGCGAATTGAAGCTAAAGCTCCCTTTCGCTCATGAATGAACAGCAGAAAGCATTCGTTTCTGCGAGAGAATTTCACAACCAAAACCTCAAATTGACTTGTGAACGAAAATACATTTTTCATTCACAACTAGCGCGCTCCGGTGGATGGTGTTTCATTGACATTTTTGCCAAGGCCTGTATTTACTAGAGGCGAATAATTTCGCACATCTGCCGTACCTGTTGCGCGCAATAAGCTTGTGTGATTGTGGTTGTTTTTCTCGTGGTTCGTGGCTTCATTCTTCAATGAAAGCGACCGTAGCGAGCCTTCTCGAGTTTTCGATTGGTCGCCGGGCACCGGGATTATAGAAGCCATGGGTTATTTCTTCCTCTTGAACGACTTTCAAATCGTAAGAGCTCACCATGTACTTGGTGTGCAGTAGGTAAAGTGATATCATTTGCTGATTAACCGCTTCCACGAACGGTGGACAAGCGCGCTCGAAGTCACTGGAAAGCAGATGGAGCGCAATACCGAAAGCGAACACGTTTATCCGTAAGCTAAACCATGCGGGAAAGATTAAATTCGGTTGAAATATTTACTGGTACTTGGATATAGGGGAGAGAGAAGAAAAAAACAGCAACTATTGCACCGGTACGTTTTCGATCAAATTTCTCGACCGGTAATAGATTGGATGAACGTTGCACATAGCGTGGGAAATTTGATCGCAAATGATTGGGGTTTTTCCTCCCATAAGAGCTAGTGGTTGATCGTGCTACCAGGAAAGTGATAATCTATTAGCTGTAAGAACGTGCTCGATGGGATTGGTTATGGTATTAGATTGCTGATGATGATGATGATGATGTGTGTGTGCTGCGGTGCTGCGGAGAAATCAACCGTAATTGTGTGATGAAGATTTTGTGGAAATACGGGGAAAATCGGATATCTTCATGTCCATTCAATTGGGTGATATATTGACAAAACGGCAAACATTCTAGAAGACTCTTTCTCTTTTCCGAACAAACATATAGTGATACCGTATGGTTTTAGACAGTGTGGTATAAAAGCCACTGATTTGCATACTTTAAGGCGCATTATGCTTCAAACGTCCTTTTAAAGTATGCACTGAAATGTTTTTTTTTGCTTGGTTTACGGTCATAAAAACGTTTCGTTTAATTCGACGCTATTGGAAACATTGAAATTAAAACTAAAAATCATCTCTTTCACCATCAAGTAAGGTGTGAACATATCCGATTGCATACGTGCAGGCGTACACTGGCTCAACACTCCTAAAAGTATGCAACCTATGTTTCCTACCATTTTTAAACTTCATTTCTTCGGGAGGAAAAAAACTGTCTGCACAATCCACAAATCCTAACAGATCCAGCCGAAAGCCCATTTCGTCTATCGAACATCGCTTTAATAGACCGCTCGGTTCCAATCGATTGCCATTACGAGTACTATGGGAAGCCATCGCTTCCAGGGATCCCCCTTTTATGCACCTCCCCTCCCCCCCCCCCCCTGATTCTTCCGATAATCAATCGTCATGCCGGCCCAGACCCGTCCGTTCGTCCAGTTCATCCGTCCGTTTGCATCGTTCGCATCGAATAATCAACTACCTTCTCGCGTCTGCAGTTTCCGTCTGCAGAGTGATGAAACGCGAAATACCAAAAAAAAAAAGGGGCGCACACCAACCTCTCTTTCCCCACTGGGACAAGGTGTGCAGTTGTACTCCGGGGCACAAAATCGAACGACAAGTTCATCACGCTTTGATGACTTCCACTCGCTTGATCAGATTACATCGCGCGAGTGCCGGGCCCGGGCGTACAGTTGGGTGAATCTACGCGGCACAGCCAAACGCATCGCATCACCAAGGGACAAGGAAAAACTGCACTTTCGAAGTAATGCAGTCGTCGTCGTCGTCGTCGTCATCGTTTGGTGAGCGTTGTTTTTTTTTTTTTTGAGTTCAACGTTCTGCGTGTTGGTAACTGTCGTGTAAGGAAGGAAAAATGATGATGGCTTCCGACCCGACTCGACGATTGCGAGAAGGATGCATTGAGCATGATGAGAATGTCCAGACCCGTTCGTTGCGTTCGTTCTGTGCTTGCGAGGGTGCTTAATTGTGTTCTGATTTTTTCCGCCCTCAGCTCGCCGTTCAGTGCAGCGCGTTCAACAAGGGGACCTTGTCCGGCCCGTTTGTAGGGTGCTTCTAATTCGCTAGCCATTGCGTTTGCAATTTTCGTCCTCCAGGGCCACTGTGTGCGGTTCACGTTCTGGTGCACTTAGGTGCGCCAGCACAGCACAGGGTACACGGCCCTGGGACGCAACTTTTGTGTGGGTTTTGGGGTGTTTTTTTCATTCTTTTTTTCTATTCTCTCTTTCTATTCACCCAAAACTGCCCGCCCTCGACGATGATGGAGACGGATGTGCACGGAAGCAAAAAATAAATCATTCCTTCAAAAATGCTGCTGCTTCTTCGTACCTTTTTTCGGGTGTGTTTTGGAGGACCTACAACTGCACGGTGGGTGCTATGTGTGTTACCATTGGCAACGAGCAGCAGCGGTGCTCGCTCATAGTTTCATTTGATTATGCGACCGAGAGTGGTCCGCCTTTGCCTCCAACGCGGAGGGTTACGTCTCGGTGTGAGTGATTTTTTGCTGTTGTTGTTGTTTTTGCTGTTCATCCCCAGTAAGTGGTGGATGAAATGAGTCCAGCAGCAAGAAGAGAAACACACACAAAAAACAACAAAAAACACGGTTCGTCCTTTTTTCGACTTCTGCGGCTCGAAGGATGGGCTCCCAAGCCCGTCACCCACGCGCTTGGTAGTTCGCGCGTTGAATAGAACGAAAGTACTTTTGCTTGCTTCGGGAGTAGTAGCAGCAGCACCAGCAGCAGCACCAGCATGGCAACAGCAAGGACACTCGGGAGAAAAACATCACCCAACGAGTCCCCGATCCAGTGAGGATGAGGGTTCGGGACGGTGAAAAATTTAAAAGCATCCCTCGTCATTTCCCTCACCAAACGCGACTACCTACTAAACAGACTCGTGGCCTACCTGGATGGTTAGTTAGCTAGCTTCAGACCGAAACCTTCTGGACCCGTGCAAGGGAGCGGCGAGAGACTGGGGAACCTAAAGAACAAGGCGAAACCATCATCCACGAGTGTGATAAAATGGGAAAATGAAACGAAAGCGCACTGGCTGGATGGCTGGCTGTTTCGGTGGACAACAAAACTTTGCCTCTTGGATTGGGGAGGGAGACGAACGCTTATGACAGGACCTCGCGCCAACGGAATTCCAACGGGACTGTGACGGGGAGTGAGAATGTGGTAAGAGTTTTCTATTTCGTGATGGGGTGCGCACAGCAAAAGGGAACGCGAGCTGTTGTTGTTGTTGTCGCTGGCGTTGCGCGAATGGACGACGGCGTTAAATTAAAGCATGGAGAACCGTGTGCGTTGCTCGACATAAAACCCGCCTCCAACAGAGCCACATGAAGGTAATATTCCTTGAGTAACTGGGGGTGGTGGTGATCTAGAGAAGCTTTTTTAGAAGGTGTAAAAGTGAGTTGCGTTACAAGAGCAGTAGCGCAATGGTACAGTGTGCAGTATATTTTCTAAAAGATTATGTGATAAAGTGATGCATGCACTTCTGGAATCTTTTTCTCAAGCCAATTACGTATCGTTGCTTCTTCAACTATCTCTTAACTAAGCTGCACTATCACTCAACTAAAGCCAGAATTTTTACCCTTCTGTATGAAATCAGCCAAGATTTGATGCGGGAAAGCATCAGAGGACCTAATACTCGTTGGTCCATATTCCACGAAACGATGCACACTATGAATACAGTTCCTGGAAGAGGGACAATTTCGTGTTGTTGACTTCGTACTAGTGCCGAGAGATTGAAGTGCGATTGAGATTGAACAGTTTGCTATGCACAAAAAGGCATTTGAGTAGGACGAAAAGGTTCCAATGTCCCCGAAATTGAAGCTCCAAAAAAAAAAAAAGATGATTTCGGACGCTTTGTTTGTGAGTTTTGAATATGAAATGTGAGCTGTTTGGAATGGAAAAAAGCTGCAATTGTTGTGAATTGCGATACATCCAAGGGTGATTTTGTTATGCTTTTGTGCATTGTGAAAAGGATTAGTTACGAAGATGAGCTTAAAATGCGCCTCGGAGGCCAGAGAAACGATTTAGTTACTTAAATTTAGGTATTTATATTCCAATATTGGATTGCCTTTACCTGATTCTTCTCCAAAACGTAGTTGAAATGCTGCTTTCTCTATTAATAAGTCTTCATTTGAACAACAACAGCCCACTCATACCCTCCTTTCAAGACTAAACTATTAACGGGTTTAATAATAAAATGTCTTAATATTTAAAAAAGGGTTGCCAACACCAAAAAAATATGCCATTAACAATTTTTTTACAGCTGTTGGTGACTTTTACCTAGCGTCACCTCAAGCGCTCAAAGGAACGACGTTATTACCTTCCGTCTCCATCGAAAGTCTCCTGCATCCATGTTCCCTGTTTCGGGAGAGCAGTCTATCGAAAAAACGGTAAGTGGTTCCCGTTTGATAAAACAACAACCCCGGGGGCGGTGCTCAGCTTTTCCGTGACCATTTTTCGCCAATCTTGCTGTTGCGGGAAAAACAAAAAATTCCCCCCCCCACACACACACACACACCCCTTGGTGGCAAAAAAGTGACATTCAACCATGCTCACGTGGGAGAGCCCAAGCGTCCGCGAGGGTGTGGAGCATTCTGTTCTGTTTTGTGTGTGTGTGTTGCTCGTCCGAACAACCAACACCACCACCACCGGTAGCTTGTTTCCGGCCACGCTGTATTTTCGACCACCCTCGCCTATCGATCGTGGTGGTGGGAGGGGGAGGGGCGGCGCTAAGGCCAGGCCGGGTACGGGTATCCTTTATTTTAATTTATTTAATTGTCTAAAAAGGTTTCGCTCCTGTCCGCTCCCGGTGCGGTACTGACCGTGGTTTGGTTGCAGGCACGACGACGATGGACGGGACCGTTCGCGATAATTCATGGAAGACGGGGGTCGGTAAAGGGGAAGCGGTGTAGAATGGGAACAAAACAAAAAAACGAACACACCCAGGATTGTGCCGGACTCGGTGAGAGCTCGAAAAAAAAGACACAGTGCGGGACAGAAAACGATCATCGACGTCGAAATACAATATTGCATACTTTTAGGCGTTTCTTTTCTAATCGCCTACATTTATACACTTTTCTCACTTTTTGTGATTTACTGCTCGTTTTAAAGCAACAAAGTACTCTTGCTTGGTGCCGAACAGTTTACCGGCACTGTAATAGCCACCTCCCCCAGTCCTCTTGCATTTTGCGAACTAATCGCGGAATGAGGGAAAAAAGAAGACTTTTTCTACCCGAATGAAAATTCCCTGCTCTTGGCCCCTTCCTGTCCGTTTCCATTGAAGGTTTGTGAGTTGGTTTGTGTGTGTGTGTGTGTGTGTCTTCCCTTCCACCGCTTACGCGACCAAAACCGGACGAACGAATGAATGGACCTCAAAATATGTACAAAAAGGAGAGGAGAGAGAAAAAACACACACACACACACATACAGAGAAATCCTATCCCTTTTTCACCTCACACTCCTCCTCCTGCGGTGCAAACGGAAGAGGTTTTTCCACTTTGATAAAAATAAAAATGCCCACCCACCCCACCCTTTCCGCCACCCCCCGCGAGCGACTAAGGTTTCCGTCCCACGGCTCGTTCGTTCGTTCCTCCCTCGTACGCACGGCGGAAAACCCGACGCGGAAAAACTGAACGTAGCGGGCTAGCGGCTAGGCACCCATCCCCGCGTGGCCTGTGCGGCGGTAAAAACTGTTTTCCTTCGACCCCTTTTATTGGTGCTGATGAAGAAGAGGAGGAAGTGGGAGAAAGAGGAAGAAGGGAAAAAGGGAGTCACTTTTTCGTCAGTGGCTGTTTTTCTCCAGTGGATGTTTTTCCTGTGCACATTTTTTTGTTGTTACTTCTGCTCTTTCACTTGCTATCGCGTTCGATACCTTCTCGAACGGGCGCTACTGCCGCCACCGCCACCCTAGAAGGAACGGTTTTCTTGTGCTTGTGGAAGGAGTAGCAGAAGGTAGAAAAAAGCAAACCATATAATAATAAAAAAAGAAGCGACAAACTCCCGCTCAAACTGCCGCGTTCTCTCCCTATCACCCCATTATGTGAGGAAGAAAAAGGGAATGGAACAGAACGGTGGAAAAAAGGGTTCATCTTTTCGCCCTTCAGTTTTCGCTCGAGCCAGTGCTTTCTCTTGTTTCCTCTGCTGATCTCCTTCTCTCTCTCTCCCCTCTACCGCATCCACATTAACGCCTGGTGCAGCGAGCGAGTGTGGTAGATATAATTTCCCACCTTCCCTAACTAACCGCGTTTTTACTTCCCCCCCGGACCGGTTTACCGACGGCCCAGGCGAAAGGATAGGACCTTCCCACCATACTTGGAGGAAAAAGAAGGAACAGCAAGAAGAAAAAAAAGAAGAAGAAAAAACCCAACCAGTCAACCAACACAGCGACAGCCGCTCAGTCCGTTTCACGGAACGGATTGGAACGGATCCACCGAAAGGCCGGTGGCCACAGTCTGGAGATTAAAACAGTTGAAAAGGGGATGTTTTTTTGGTACATTTTTCTCCAAAAAAGCAGTCCCCCGGATGAGTGTATGGGGTCCTTTGTGTATGTGTATGTGTGTTGCTGTGTGCTTTTACCAATTTTTCGTTAAAAGCAGGCGAAAAAAGAAGAAAAAAACCGTTTCAAGACATCATTCCACCCGTTTCAAGAATGCGCCGGAGTTCAACGGTTGGGAGAGACAGGAACCTTCTTCCTTCATCCACTCATCCAGAAAAGAAGCAGGATAGGGATAAGCGTGGGGTTTGGTGTCATGTTCGGAAACGACGACGAAGAGGACAGAGGGGGAGAGGAGGGAGTTGACTCACAGGCGCTTTTCGGTGGAAAATTTATTTCCCAGACACACCCGGGGATTGGCCATACCTTTTCTGCTGCCTTCCTTCCTTCCTTTCTTCCTTGCGTTCGGTATTTTGATCCCCTTTCCTTTCCATCACAGAGCCAAGGCACAAGCCAAGGAAAAGGGGAACAACACCCCTTTCAACAGGGGGGGGGGGGGGAGACAGAAAGGTAAGACAAAATTCAAACACAACTTCTCCGAAGATTGTTTAACAACCTTATGTGCCTATGATTTATTATTAAGAAAATGTTCTTCAAGAAGGAAGCCAACACATACACACAGACACACATACACATGCTCTTGAATGCCACCCCAAATACACCCACAGACACAGGCCGCACACACACGAGGCAACCAGCCACACTCTTCACTTGGGTTGGGGGTGGGGTTTTGGGATGGAGTTGGTCCCGTTCTTGAATCTTCCTTGAAGAGGAAGGAGTCCTGTGGCCCCGTTGTCTCATACATGGGACATTATACACACATACACACACAGAGAGGCACATGGGAAGAGGGCTTTGGGGTGGGTTTAACATCGGCATCGGTAGCCGTTTGTCTCTCGCTCATACTCCCTCCCAACACCCCATGTTGCGGGCTCAAAATCGAAACACCACCACCCATCCCGGCATCCCTTAATAATGGTGTTTCGAGGGGGGAAGTTGTTTAATAAGACTGGCACAGGCCCAGGCCAGTGCTTCAAAAGCCCTCATCCTCCCGTGTGTGAGTGTGTGCCTCTTCGCCCACTCTTGGTGGGTTTGGGGTGGAGTACCTACCTACTCTCTACACCCCTTTCCGGGGATGGAAGGGGAGGCCTATGCAACACACACACATCGCCTTCGCCTACAGCCATCCGCTCTAAAACCCGAGGAACAAGATTGCTCCCTCCCATATAGGGCCTGACAACACACACAGAGAGAGAGACACACACAGGTCTCTATATAGGCCTTGCTACCTTTTCTCCCACCCCTTTCCCGGTGGACTCATTCCAAAAGGCAGCCACCCGAGACGCCAACCACCCAAGAAGAGCGCCGAACCCAAGATGTGTTCTTCGGCTGCGTCCCTGGAATGAGCAGCGTCTATGTACGCTCCACTGTATGTGTGTGTGCGTTTGTGTGTTTGGGTAGGTTCTTGGGTGGATAACGAGATTGGTACCACCCACCCAGCACCCGACCGGCTCGAAGATGGTGTGCATCTTTGAACCTCCCTCCCCACACACACCAAAGGAAACCCGGGGAAACTCAGGGAAATATGGAGCGTCTTGGAACCGAAATCCTCCCAACTCCCGAGTATGTGCGACTCACTCGGTATATGAGCGTGTGCATGTGCATGCTGCTTGTGCGGAGTCTGCAATCAACTCCACCCCAAGCCACCCACCCCAAACCACCCACATGCTGCATCCCACCGAAGGTTTACAAACATGACGGACATGGTTTGGCTCCCCGGGGGCCACAATGGGGGAGGATGAGATTTTGTCCATTTTGAACACCTCTACAGCACACCAAAGCCCTCTTTACCGCCCGATTCGTGCTCCCTTTTGCATGTAGGCACAAGTTCTGCCATTAATTCTGCTTACACACACACACACACAGGCATAGGGGGTGGGGGGATGCACCCTTGTTGTTGCTGCATCTCGGGTCGGAACCCAACTGCAACCCCCCCACAAAATGTCCAAAGTCAGTGATAAACAAAACGTGGTAAATGAAATTTTATGTTCATCCCTCTTCACAAGCGACACGAGGGCAACCTGTACAACCCCTTTTTGCCAATTCCGAAACTTCGATGAAACCGACGAACTGCATCAAGTGCAGTATGGGTGTGAGGGGCATCAATGCAGCATGCTGCCTGGATCTACTCCATTAGAGGCAGCGAGAGAGAGAGAGAAAGAGTCCCAAACACACAAAAAAACTCCTCCAACTCTTCCAATTCCAATTCCAGAGTACCTCGCGGATATCTTCGAATTCCGCAGGGACTTCTGCAGGGGGTGATTGGTTCCTGGTTCTTCACAGACTGCTGCGTAATGCGTGCTACATCCTATGTGCGTTCATACATCGTCAGAAACGAAACGGGACGTACACAAAAATGCCCATCCCCGTTGAGGGACACATCGTGGCGTCGTCAGCAGCGCGAAAGCGCGTGTGTGTCCCCCGAAGGGTGGTTGGTGGTGAATCTTTTTAAAAATGCACCCCCCGAATGGTTTTCGGGTTTTTTGCAAGCGTGAATGTGCATCCTTGTTGCCCCCTTTATTCGGTTTCGTTCGCTGTCGTTCCAGAACAAAAGGCGCGCGCGCGTGCAAGGGCTCTTTACTACAGTGGTTGTGTGGAATGCAATGCAATATTGTTTTTTTTGTTCTTCCTGTCCATTGCAACTAAACTCTAATTTATCACACGCCGTAGTACTACATTCTACTGCACCCTTTTGCAAAAATGCAAATGCACTGCTGCTGCTGCTGCTGTTGCTTGCATAGGGAACAAATCACAGATTCACGCTTCGGCAACACAACCTTACAACAGGGACATTCCACTGTCTCCATCAACGATGGATCGTGCACGACAACCCCATTCCAAAGCCCCACTCCTGCTTCTGAGTGAGGTGTAGCTGAGCATGCAAAAAGAACTGCATTCTCAGCACTTGCTGCTGAGACCGCGCGCGTAAAAGGATGCGCAATTTCCGGACGGTCACTTTTGTACGCACTTCAGCTGGCGATGCCGGTGCAGGTACAGTGAAATTGGAAAACGATTGGAACGCTGGATGCAGGAAGGTTGGCGGCTCGCTGTTTTATTTGCACCTATTTGGTGCATTTTTACATTCATCTCCTTCGTTTGTGTTTTTGTTGGTGATCCCCTCCGAAGGGGTGACCCGTTACGGTTGGGCAAGTTTTATTGACGTATCGGTAAAGGGGAGAGAGGGCAAAAAATGCACTGCAATAGTCCTGAACTGTGTGCCAAACCCCACTTGGGAAAGGTAGGCAAATGAAAGCAAAAGTGTGATTGAGTTTTGAGGCAAATTGGGCATGTTTACTGTTTGCTTGCAAGCGTATTCAACGAACGATTTTAGGTTGTTTGTTGGAGGATAATTTGAATTTTTACTGGAATGGTGGAAGTGTGGTTGGGTGAAAAGCGAATCTTTGTAGGTTGTATTTATGCACATTTTTGTTGTTAAATTAATCTGAATTGTTCTGCTAATGGGAGCTCTATTCAATGCAATAGACCAATTTGTAGTATGATAACTTCAAGTAGATAACTAAGAGATCCATTTTAAGGCTATAAATGTATCCTAGAGGGTAAAAGAGGCCCTAAAAAAGACTAGAAAGGACAGATAAATAAGAAATTTGATGAAAAAAAAACATCCCCGTGATCTACAATAAGCGACTAACACAATATTGGATTACAATCTGAAGACTTTTGGATATTTTTCAAATAACTAATCAATGCAATCAATCTACCACAAAACAACCGTATCATTCAACCATTCTTCACAAAACCCTCAAACGCGAATCGTTTATGTGCATCATTAGCTTCTCACACCCCACAGTGCATCCACCAAAATATGCATATGCAGCTTCTTCAACCGATATGTCATCGTCGGATTGAGTTTTGTGAGTCCCTTGTTGACAGCCCCTTTCAACCGTCTTTCCGACGTCGATACTACGCGCTGATCGCTTCTCCGTATTCGACGGCCACATTAACATTCATCCAATCATGATGTCTTACCGCTGCTTGGCCTTCTTCTAGTCAGCACACGACATCGACATGCAGCAGTGGCACAACTGACACTTTCTCGTCATCAATATGAAACTCCACAATGTCGATGCAAAACAGGTCGCGGGATGTGAAGGTTTCCCCCATCCCTCTATGAACACACGTCCTGGTGATAATACATGACGTTGGCTATGCGTACGCGAGCGCCGCTTCGATTCCATTTCGTTTGCGGATAATGTTTGGCGGATGACGTTTACAACGCTTTTATGCCGTAACGATGGTTTGCTGCCACTTCCTGCTGACCTTTCCTAACACCGCCTGCCTTGGGGAAGGAGAGAGCGTTGATAATCAGCGTGAAAGGCGGGCAAGCAGAAGCGGGTATCATTCTTCCAAGATGCTTCATTCATACTTCAGGTGAAGTAGCTTCAACAGCGTAAGAGTTCATACGTTTTGTTTGAAACACTACAGACAACTGTTAAGTATATCATCTTCATTAGAAGGGTGAAATGAAACAAAAAAACAATACTTCTTTCACCCTTCGCTAAAGCACATCATTAGAAGTGTATTGGTAACGCCGCCCCAACAAGAACCATTTCCTGAAGCCAGTATGGCTTAGAAGATTTCTTTGCCTTGCAAGAGTCCGGGGGAAAGAAAGACACCGCCTTCTTAGCCAGGAATGTTTGGAATGTGCTCGTTATAGAATGCGAATGCAAGCTACGCTTTGTGCTAAGGAGTGCACAATCTTGGGTAGCTTGCGAGGGCACTTATAAATTATTAGCCACTCTGCACAGGGCACCAATGAGATGGGCCCTGGGCTTGGCTTGGAGAGGCTTGCACCGGTATGCCGGTGCCGGCATAAGAACGAGTTTAAGTGTTTTTAATTGAAATGGAACATCTCGATGTGTTTAGATGATCAATAAGGGAGCGCAAGCTAGCGAATTATGTATGCATGTTACTAAAATTGATAATTATTTATTAAAATTTGTAGCTTCGTTCCTTTCTTTTTATATCCAATTTTATTCAAATTATGTTATCTTGTTATTTATAATGCTCATTTTTTCATTTTATATTCTTTTATTGTTTGATTTCGTTTGATTCGAATCGATTAAACAGCCTGAAATGCCATAAAAAATGCATTGATCTCAAGTTTCCCCCGGGACGAGTAGAGCTACAGTCCCCGAAATCACTTACTCTCTAATAAAAAATGCTCCATAAAATGGCAAAACCTTCACGGGGCAAATCCCAACCTCAACTAGACAGCCTTGTCCCTTTTGCCCAAAACGCACCAAACGCTTATATACACCCCACCCGGAAGCATATGCGAAGATGATATTATTTGTATGTGTGGGTGTGTGTGTGTGTGTGTGTAAAATATGCAATCTGACCAAGAGCCTGACCAAATGTACCGAGTGAGCCCCGTTTCCCCCAGTTCCCGCCTCCTCCTCCTCCTTCCCAGGAACCCCCCCCCCACAGGGACTCCGTTCTTGTTTTAAGAAAACACTTGAACGGGTAATGTTCCTTAAGATTTCTCATCCCAGTTAAGATAAATGCATCACCGCCCACCGACCACCCAATGTCCGAGACAGTTATACAGCTTGCATGCACACATACAGACAGAAACGCACACACACACACACATGGAAACACATGGCTGAGACACTTCTTGTAGAGAAAGGCTCAAGATTGTGTTCGGAATGCCCGGGCTTCTGGAGTTTCAAGACGTTTCCTAAGCCCATTCCACCTTCTATACCGGTTTATTCAATCGTCTTAGCTTCTCCCCGGGAAGCTTCTCCCCATCAACCACCCCATTCCATTGGGGAGGATCGTTTGGGGGGGTCAGGTTAAGAAGCCGTCCTCTAAGTCTGATCGATTTTTCTTCCAGCCTGCTTGCTTGGTGGCTTGGGTGCATTTGGGTGGTTTGGAGCTACGGTGGGTGTGTACAAGATGTTATGTTTTTCCCAACTACGGCTACCGGAATTTCCTGTCCACGTCACCCATCATCGCACCCGTACGCATCGCCCGGTTCGCTTGTTCACCCACTATCCATTTTCCTCATTACCGCATTTCTACTTCTCTGTGTATGCGTGTCTCTCTTTCCCTCTCTTTCTCTTCCTATCTCTCTCTCTTCCACCTCTCTTTCTCCAAACATCTCCAAACTCACCGGGATGTACACTCCTCCTGTGGAGGCTTGTTAATTGCCTTTGTTTCCTTGCCCATTTGCTACTGCCTCCATCGGTGCATCCAGCGTCTTGGCCACCGCCGTCCTCAGCTCCCTCAGCTCCCACCTCCTTGGTTCTCTCTCACCCCATTTGCTTCTCGAATTCAATTCCAGGCTCCTTATCGATCGTCTATACACACCCGTGCACCCGGCAGGACCGACAGAGTGTACAACATTAGCGTCCTTCCTCTCTCACTCACCTCCCCTTTTCGCCCTTTTCTCACTGAACTATACAAAAGGCAGCCCTCGGCCTCGGTTGCGAATGAGAGTGCATAAACAAAACTACGCATCTCATTAGCTAACGTACAAGTGCATCCATGCGCATACGCCTGCAACCATGCGTGTGCGAGTGCTTGTGTGTTCTTGTATGTATCACAAAATCTGTTTCCTTAGGGCCAGTTCCCGGGTGGGAGGGGGGGAGGATGGGATGATGATGATGTACCCATCCCGGGTTGAAACCGGGGGACGCGATGGCTGGTAGGAAATTGCGATGGCTTACGATTGACTGTAGATTAAAATTTCCCAATTTGTGCATCACGGTGTGCATCTCGGTGCCGGTGGTTGGGTGCTGTCAGAGGAGAACCGAGCCGAGCCGGGGACGTTGCGTACAGGGAAATGTTTAATGGCATTAATCAACTTTAGAGGGTTGACTTTAGTAACAGTAGGGACAGTGTGAGTGATTTAAGCTTTCATTTCGAGGGAAAAGGAGATAACATAGAGCGAAAAGTTGATTATTTTCTGCTTCTGTTTCAGTTAAAGGCCTCTAAATTCGTTTCAAATTCATGCTTTTCTTGCCAATCACATGACGTCATGCTTGTCCCATCATCCAAGGAAGCAGTTGCAGTTGCTTTAGAAGCAAAATTTACCACAACATCCAAGACGCCACTGAAGTCAACCGGAACACAGCCTTTTCTTAAGACTTGCTCATTCCATCAACCATGGCCATGGCATACTTTAAGCCTCATCCCGCGCGGCCAGCAGCAATTTCAATTATGCCCAAAACGTCCCGAAAGACGACGGATCCGAAGATAGGGGAGAGAGGAAAACTTTACCAAACCAACTACTTAGTCAGCAAATTTCTGTCCTGTGCTCGGTTTTCATACGAGAGCATGTCCTCCTCTCTGGATGGCTGCGGGAACATTATCGCCGCCCGTCAAAACAATTCTCAAAAACCAGCCCCAGCCATTGTGCCCCAGCAGCCACGAAACGACGGCCGACATTCCTTAATTTGCACATTTTTGAACGTGATTCTCATTTGCCCTTCGGTTCGGTGAGTCGTTCGGTGAGAGCCGGTAAGGGCAAGGTTAGATGCTACGCCACCGGTCGAACATACTGCACACGCCTGGCAGCATATGTGTTGCAGAGCTCATCAAAAAAGGGGACGCAAAACTTTCGAAGAAAGTATCAAATTTTGAAGAAGGAAGTATTTTGGAGTGTCTCGAGTCTAGCTTCTTGGCGTTGCTCTTGTGGGGGAGGGGGTGTTTGAGTTATGGAAAAATAATTAAATTATATTATTTAACATTTGCTTGCAATGATGCTTTAAGATAAGACATTTGACTCCCATCTGTAAGGATCTAATACGAAGAGTTGGTGGAAATATAACCCACCTACAGACTGATACTGCCCACTGCCTGTTCCCAGGAACCCAAGCACCAACGCTCGGCAGCAAATTGATAGTAAACACTGGCCAACACACACACCGAGTGTCCGGTTTGCCAAACATACTTTCCCCCATTTTCACATCCAATTTTTCCAATCCACTTGCCACCTCTCTCAACCAAGGATCAAGGGAGCAACGGAAAGCCGAGCTTCGAGCCTTAGCCTTCCCCGGGAACCATTTGGCGCGTCGCGCCAAAAGAACCCCCGAAAATGACCCTGTAGGATCATGTGAGGGAAGGACAGGGGAGGGTGGAAGAGCAACAACTTTTCCGAGTTTTTGCCATCAACCTCTCCCCCAATACCTTTTGCTGTTGCTAAAATACTTTCTGTCCGTTCCGATCCATTCCGTTCGGGTTGGTGGAAGACGTTCCATCGTTGGAGGTGCTGTGTTTGTGTGTGTGCGGTGGAGGTGAGATACTTTCAAGACATCATCAGTAGAAGGAGAAGGAGGACCTGTTTTTTTCCCATCTTCTTATACCGAAGGATTCACCGTTGGATTTTCAGAAATGGGGAGGTTAGACATCGTTTCGTTTCTTGATTTCCGGTCTTGCTATATCTAAACCGTCCCAACACACACACACACTCGTACACACTTCCGACAGACGTTCCTCTTCCTGACCCGTGGCATGCGAGGCCCAGCGTTGGGGTGGAAAGATTCAGTTTCTAAGAAAATCATTTATATAATAAGACGCTTCTTGCATCGTGCACCAGGACGAGTCGGTAGTGTCCCCTTGGGCGAGTGGAGTGGCAAGCATTGGAGTAGTCTGGCTATGGGGGGACAAAACTCCGCATCTTCGCAAGCAAAGTGGACACTGAGAAACGGTACGGATGTGTGTGTGTGTGTGTTTTTTTTTTGTGTGTGTGTTGTGAAGAATGACCACATGTGGGAGCCTTCAGGGTGCCCAGTCAACCTCCTCCTCCTCGAGTCGAAGGTGTGAGGAACAGTGAGAGTCCCGTTTTAGGCTCCTCCCCATTGGGGATAATAGAACAAAGGGGGGTACCAAACTGGGAATGGGGAATGCACGTTTGCACTGGACAACCGATAGCTACCGGTCTCTTTCGTACCCCGCTTTCACCTTCTCCCCCCCCTTTCGGCCGCTCCCTGGGATGGGTCATATTTCTGGGAGGCTTTCAGGGAGCAACTCCCCCCCCTCTTTTGGAGCTAAAGGGAGCTTAAAGTGGGTGGGTGGAACTGTGTTCCTGCAGTTTGTGTGTGTGTGTGTGAGTGTGTGTCTGAAGCCCATCCCATTCGGAGTTCCCAAGAAATTCAACCCACAGTGGGTGGTTTGGGTGCAGTTTGAGATGATTAGGGGGAGGCATTTTCTTGCGAGGAGCACAAACAGTCTACACAGACACACACACACACAGGCACAGAAGCGGCTACATTACACCTCCACTAGGTTCACCCACCTGAACAGGGGGTGTGTGTGTGTGTCTCCTTGCTTTTCTTGCACCAAACGCACACACACACATACACGGTCAGCACAATCTGACCACCAACATCAGCACTCCCAAATCCAAAACCACCCCATCTGGGGGTGGTGGGTGGATGGGTGGGTGTGAAGGATGGAAAGGGAAGAAACATCAAGAAGAAAATCGAAGCACACATACAGACACACACACACGCACACACACACGTACGCAGTGCATATCTTGCTTGTCCAAAGTCCTCCAGCGTCCTTCTTCTTGGGCAAATTGTGGGGAGTGGGGGGGGGGGGGTGAAACAGGGGTGAAGGTGGTTTTCATGCGGTCGACCATAGTAGTGGGTGGCTTCTTTACGGGAGGGGGGCGCTCGAGTGGATATGCTGGGATGCTTTTTGGGGGTGGTCCGGTCGGTCCGGATGAAACGTTCACCCAAACTCCAGTCCCCTGTTCCCAGCTCCAGTCGAGTTTGTGGGGGCATTGGGGGGGTTGCATCCCACTGGCAGAATGAAAGTCCACTCCTCTCCATCCTCTCCACCCTACGCAGGGATCAAACATTCCAAGACAAACTGGAACTCGGGAAGGAGGGTCAGGGAAGGAGACGTGAATGGCGAGGATTTCAAGGAAAACGGAAGACTCTGCTTAAGATTAAGGAGTTTGTGGGTGGCTGCAGATACACCTCCCCTCTTCACCACACGCTTCATCTCCCCTTGCGTCTTCGCATTTTGGGGAGGGTGGGGAGATGGGGAGTTGGGATAGGATATTCACAGGAAAATGTGATCCTTGCCAGTGCGCTTCTCTCCCCCATCCGTTCCATTCCCGGTCGACTGGTCAGTCCAGTGTACCTTCTTTGACTCTTCGAGCTGTTCGGGTGGGCGAACCGGGACAAAAGGAAGGTGAGGGGGGGAAGGAGAAGGGTGAAGTGAACCGTTGAGTGTAAAAGGGAAAGGGAGAAACATTTGACGGGACGGGATACGATGAGATGCATGTTCTAATGCCTTCTACCCATCCTTTACCTTCTCTTCCACTCTCCGTCTTCTCCTTGTGGGTTTGGGGATTGGGGGTTCCTTTTCCCAAAAACGTACCCCGCTACGACCCCCCTTCCATTGCAGTCGACAAAATCCTTGCCGATGGCTACAAGGGGACATCCGATTTCATACCCCTCTCTCTCTCTCTCTCGCACACACACACCTTTGTCCTTTGACTAAAAACGAACCCCATCTTTTGAGCGTGGTCGGGCTTGGACATGCGAGGACATACATCCCCATCCCACGGAACGTTGGCTCTGATGTCTTCAAAACGAGCTCGATTTTTTTGGGAAGGAAAGGAACTGAAACCTTGGAGGATTCTTCTTTTTATTGTGAAGATGGCCATCGCCAGTATGCTTGTGGAGTGGGGTTTTTCCCCCTTTTGCAGCCTTTAGACCCTTCATCGACTCCCCGCCTGTTCAATCCTGGTTTTCTTTATCAAAAAAGGATGTTCTGACCACTCTAAGAGAAGGGGGGTTGAAGCTTTTATGTTGCGTTTCTATATTTTTCCCTCTTCCCGCATTGCCTCGAGGCCACACTCGGTCTTGGTTTTGGCTCGGTCCCCCCATAACGTTCAGCACAGGGCAGCTAGCAAAACGAACGAGTGAACAGTGCCCCCCAACCGCCCATATAAAGACGACTCAAAAGGAGGAGGACAAGATCACTGTCGCCTTGAGTCGCCAGGCCTTTGGTTCACGGGCAACAAAACTCATCGTCCGGATCTTCATTTTCAGCTCATTCGGCGTTGGCGTTTCAGGTCCATCTTCCCTTCATCTCCTCCCTGCTCCCCCACATTAAAAGATTCATCGCAAGGTTCTGTGAACACACAGCACGGTTGGGAAGGGACACACCATCCCTCCCCGACCGTCCCCCTCGGGGTTGGCAATCGGAAAAGAATGGAGAACGAACTTTTTGGCTTTTCGAAAATACCTCGAAACCTCGAACAGGGGGGAGAAGGCAAGAAAAAAGTTTGTTCGTTTCCTTCCTTTTTTGTGTTTTCCCTGTGCCAATGCGCCTTCGTTCTTAAGACAAAGAAACAGTTGTGGACCGTGAAAGAGAGGGAGAGAGAGGGACTGGGAAATTGGGAGTAGCCAATCCTCTCAAGCAGCCAAGACAATCGGCAAGGGAATGGGAAAATCGATACCGACAATAATGGTGTACGATCGAGAAAAATATTTTTCATTAACGGATGACCTGTCTCTCGACCTGCGGACCGGCGATGGAAACTCGTCGGCTGTGGCTCGGCAGTCACGTGGCAGAGGTAGGCGTGGAGGTGTGTTGTTTTTCGATTGGGAGTGGATTTATTAGCTTCTTAAAGAGGGGAGGGGGGATGTTTTAAGATACTCTGTGTGTTGGAGAAAGATGTATTGTCTACCTATGTTATAGTGAAGTCGACGAAAATCAGAATCAGAGACAATGTATTCAATATTAAACTTTTATACTCTGTTATACTGCTCCACACAGAGTGTGTAACAGTTGGAAGTACTCTTATTGTGCATAAAATGCATTTGAATACACTTTTACGAGATAAAATATCAAAAACTGTTCTACATGATATTAGTAATACACGTATAACAGTATTCCCCTCATTTTAAACACTAAAATTAAATGATTTGAATACAAAAAAACAACTTCAATTAAAAAAATCATGCTGACCTTTGACACATCTTTATAACAGTTTACAAGCTGTTATACAGCATATGTCAAACTTTTTGTTATACATGGCATTTTTCTTCCACTCCCGTTCTATCAAACCGTGGATTAGCGTGATCAACTGCCATGCTGATGCATTTGGCCCAAACACAGGGGGGGGGGGTTAAAGACCCACCGTTTTATCATTTATTCCCCCTGTATTCCCCCTCCTTGGTCAGGTTACAAACAGATTGGAAAATGCCAGCTAGCATTCACGCGCTTGACTGCACAATCCTTTCCATCCGATGATGCTGATTTCGGAGGTGGAATGAACGCTCCCACCCTACCCCTGTTCCATTAAAAAACCCCTCCCACCCGCTCTATTCTGTGCCCCTCGAAGGCGTTGCACGCAAAGAAGGGACGCACATGGCACAAGGTAAAAGTAATGGAGGTAAGAGAGAGAGAGAGAGACAGTAAACGGAAATACCTTTCCTGATGAAAACGGGCCAAGCAATGAATGGGGAAAAAATACTTAAAAATTATTATTTTTCCACTCTCCACGCTACTATCCTGTGATACACTCTTTCAGGCCCTTCTTCCATCCCAGCCCAACTCAGAAAGCGTTCCAACCCATTTGTGTCCATCGGTCGAACACGGGATGGTAAACCCTCACCCTTGCATTTTCAATATATTCCTCTCTCAAAGATTCGATCAAGCACGAGATATTCGGAGCTGAACTGAACCCTTCCCCCTCCCCCCTCCTCCTTTGCTGAGTTCTCTGTCCCGGTAGACCCTTCCCAACTCGGGGAACCAGGAACCAGCGAAGGGAACGTCAAGAAAAACGAATCTTCTTTGCAAAAGAATTTCACTCCCCGGTTGTGAGGGTTGTGGGTGAGTTGGAAAGAGCCAAGGTACGACACGCTAACGTGGATAGACAGCAGGCGGCACAGAGCGGTGTGGGGGGAGGGTTGGAAGGGGAAAACTCAACCGAAAAACCTTTCAACCGAGGCAAGGTGCCGGCAAGGGATCTTCAGAGATGCGAAGATGTTTGCCCCCGCTTCTAATGCCTTCCCTCGATGCTACCAGCGCTGGGGGTGGGCTGTTGGGACGGGGACCGAGTCTGGTCCGATTCCGACGCCTTCTTCAAGACGCCTTGTCCCATCCCCACCAGACCAGCACCGAAACGTCAAACCATTTCTCTCGGCATCCTGGGGCTCCTTGCAGAAGGGAGGGTTTAGAGATTTGCTGCTCCCGCTTTTCACACAAACCTGTCTTGCAGGACAGGGAAGAGCGGTGGGTGTGGGTGTGTGTGTGTGTGGAAGACGTACATACAGCATATCAGCTAAATAGGGCCCCCCTCGAAACGCGTACCACCATGCTTGATGCTTCTACAGAATGCGTCGAATTCCCATTCCCGAGCTTGTGGGGGGAACGTTATGTACTCCTGAAGCATCTCCTCTCAGGCCGAACCGCCAACATGCCATCGCTCCTTCCGGCGAACGGGAACGAAGGAAAGGCTTGTATGTGTGTGTGTTTGTACGCTGTGAGGATAGCGTAATATTGCTCTCCATCTAAGAAACATGCGGAGGGAACGCTTGGTGACGCTTCTGACGACACTGACACAGGCGCCCTAGACAACGCTTTGCTCGCTCGCTTGGCAGATGAACCACCTCTCAGCGCTTCAAACTTTCCAATTTTTCCAAACGAAAGAAAAGAGGTAAACGGAAGCGAGCAACGTTCTTATATTGGGAAAAGTTTTCAGTCCCGTCTCTCACTCCCCTGGATGGTGTTTCATTTAAATCGAACCCGAAAGCCCATCCGTCCGCCCCATTCGCCGCCAGTCTTTTCGATGATCTCTTGGGAGTGTAATGGAGGGAGAACGAGAAATTAACTCCTTCTTAGTAGAGTGAAGCCTTGGTGCGAAGCAAGTAAGATGAAAAATAATACTCATGAAAAATGAACGCCCTTTTTTAGTTGTGATGAGTATGACGAGGCGAGGTGAATATTTGACCAAAAATATGAATCCTGTGACACGTTTGCGGTCTACTAAAATATAGCCAGCCTCTTCTGGGATCATAAGAAACCCATTAAAACCGGCACAAATTAGTTTGCTATACACTATAACACACCAGAGGGATATAATGAAGCCCTTCCACTCCTCCCGCAAAACCGTCCCAAAATCCCATCACATGGTGCCCTTTTCACACATTACCAATTACCCTCTAATTTGCCCTCGGAGACGCCTTAATTGGCCCACCAATCTCGGGCCGAATATCGCGCAAACAGTCCCGATGTCCTGATTCGACCGCCTTCCCTCTTACAGTACAGGCCACCACCAGGCCGCACACAGTTGTGATTGGCAGGAGGGTTTGCCTCACGGGGTCGGTTACCTGCGACCCTTTTGAAGGCGACCTCTTGGACGCAAACGTGGGGTTCGTATTATTCTTTTCTAACCATCGACTGCTTTTTGAGCACGTTGAAGACACCTTTTTCCAAGGAGGGTCACGACGACACAAAGGTCTTGTGCCCTGAAGGGAAGGTTCATATTAGCGGGATTGGAAGCGGCCCAAAAGAAAATGGACGATTTCGCAACGGAGATGATTAATGATGGAGTATGATAATAGTTTTTAATGTAAGTTATGGAATAAAATAATATGTTTAAGGATAAAATTGAAATTTGGTCAATGAAAACTACTAGCAAAGAAAAAGTTGATACAAAATCATTAAAAAACATTTATATTTTAAATAAAATTATGTGGAAAATTGATCCACATTCAACGTATTAATCATAACAAGATTAAAAGGCGACAAACAGCGCCTAAATGTATGCTACTTGCAAGCATTCGTGCTTAACAATCACTCGCAATGCGCTCACGTCTCCATGGTAACGGTGGCAATGGCACATCATCCGCTTCTACACCCCACTGTAAAGGCGTTCCATACTGAAATACCCATAGAAGTAGTAGAACAGACTCACCACATTCAACGCATCGTCGTCCGCCAGCCCGAAGCTTCTCGTCACGTCCAGGTACGTCGCGGCGATGGGTACGGTACGGCGTCGTCGTCGCTTCCCGTCGTCACCTTTTTCACTGCGGTTATTATTGTTTAATCCCACCGCCGGAAGATGGTCCCGCGATCCGTTCCGTTCACTTGCACACACTGTAACACTGAGCTCATTACCACCACCACCTGCTGCTGCTGCTGCTGCTCGATCACTAGACAACACTTCACTAACGGCACTGTTGGGTCGTGACACAGCCCGCACGATCGGGGGCTTCCCGCTCTCCACACCGTCTGTGGTTAGCTGTGCCGGTGTCACAGCTCCACCACTGCGCAATCGGTTAGATTTGCCATTTTCGTACAGATTCTTCAGCAGCTCGTAGTACCGAAGGGAGGATTGGCTTCGGTCGGTGGTTTTGCTACACTGCAATGCCGCGTCCTCCCTCGGTCGGGGGATTCGTTCACTCGGCGGCACAGTGTCGTCGTTGCGTGGCTCCATCCTGGGCTCGGATTTTGGCAGGTACACCTTGGTGGTAAGCTTGGAGCACTGGCTGCACAGTGACAGGAACTTGGTGACGGCTTCCCGCGGTAAAAAGGCGTACGTTTCTGTAATCTGTAATAGTGCAAGCTAGTTCAATAGTTCTTGGTTGTTCTTGATACACATTTCAATGCTCTTTGCACATTCTACGCACCGTACGGTAGGTTCGCTTCTGACCGGCATGTCTCGTCGCGCGGCTACCGAGCGACACATGCACGCCATAGATGATGTCAAAAAAGTTCTCCACAACGGCCACCTTCTTGTACGGCTGGCCAGGTTCCTGTAAGGACAGTGGAAAGGGAAATGCCTTTTGAGTTTTGGGACGTTCAGCGACTTCGAAGCATTCTTACCAAACCTCCACTGGGAGCGTACAGCATGCAGCCATCGTTTTCGGGGATATTCTGATGAGTAAAGATGTCCTGAAAGTCTCCCGGCTTGGAGGTAGTGAAACCTTCAGCAAGAAATCGAATTGGAAAGAATTATGTTTAATTTAATCTCTTTTAATGCTGCAATAATCTGGTCTGATTACTAATCTACTTCATAGCTGCCACAATGACAGCTATAGTTAGCGCCATCTATGGTACAGTAGCACCGAACCTTACCCTTCGTTTTCACCCAGAACCGAAATTTGGAGCTGTCCGGATTGTTCATCTCCAGCCCGCGCAGCGTCTTGATGATACGGGCCTGCTTCTTCAGCGTAATCGTCTTCGTCTTGGCCCGATCGCCGTACGTACGTATAACCCATGGTTGAAATATCTACTCATTTCATCCCCGCAAAATGGTGTTTATGTAAAGAAAAGGAGGAAAAAAAAAGAAAAACAAAAGAAGGTTATACCAACACGTCACACATCACAAGTGTGGTGAGATGAATGAATTACGACATGAATGAATTTCCACACGAAATTCCACGGAGAGAGAGGTGGGGACATCACGGCAAAAGGGGGCAAATTGTTCCAGTGAAAGTAGTAAAAGAAACAACCAACAAACACAGAAAACGTCTGTTGCATACAAAATTCGCGGAGCAAGAGCTGCGCGAGAAAAACGCGCGTGAGAAAATTGAAGGGGTTGCCAAGGGTTTCTTTATGCCCGAGAAAGAGATACCGCCGATCGAAGTAGTCGCAGAGAGCGAAAAGTTTCCAGTTTGTTGTTTTTCCACCGAGAAGGAATGAGTGTGTGAGAGAGAGAGTGCACGAGAAAAAGAGAGCGCGACAGTGCGCTACGTGCGCGTTCGCTTGTGTCAGTGTGTGCGCTCTTATCGTGAGAGCGGGTCGGAAAAACCTCAAATAATCGTTTGCGGGTGTTGGAACATCGGACACGGTTTGCATGCGAGCGATGGATGGGAATATGACGGTTGGTTGGAAAACTTCGGGTCTATTTACTTCAAACATCTGATCACGTGTGTAGTCGTATTTGGCTAGCCGCTTGCCGTGACGTAGCTGCTGGTGTGGGAGTTGCTGCTGCTGTTGCTGCTGCTGGTGGTGATAGTGTTGGTAGTTGGCCGGATGTTGCTGGTGTTGGTGCTGCCGCTGCTGTCGTGGCGCATTCAAATCAGCTGTTTCGCTTGGTGTGGATTTTTCACCATTTTTCTCACCGCAACCATCGTCAGGGCCAGACGCCGACGCACGCATACCAACACCGGGAGCGTTCTGGAGGGATGGCGCGTCCGTGGGGAATACGTGCTGCTCTGATTTTATGTGGCCTTCGTCCTCTTCCTCACATCCCGTTGCGTCCTCATCACCTTTCAGCTCTTCCTCTTCCTCTTCCTCCTCATCCTCCTCATCTTCATCATCATCGTCGTCATCGTCGTCGGCGTCATTCTCGTACCCGGCATCCAGGTCGGACGTGTCCCGGCGGCCACCGCCGCCGAGCCGGCTGACCTTGGCCAAGGACGACGCCGTCGAAGAGCTGGAGGATGAGCGCGATAAACGGCGCCGTTTGCGTGACACACTTCTACCCTCCAGGGAGCGTACCGGTCGTCCACGGGTCGCCACCGGTGTGCCGGGCGCCGGAGACTCCTTCGGCTTCGGACACTGCCCCGATGGATCGATGGTACGCAGCACCTGTGAATCCTGTGCATCCATCACACACACACAGCTAATTTGCCTATTGCTAATGCTTTTCCAAAAAACAAAACTGGTCGTGCGTTTCAAGGAAGAAACTCAACCCACTAGCTAACAAAACAACAACCACATGCCACAAACTTAAGGAGGATAAACCAATTAACACACGATCAAACCGACACACACAGAACGACTACAAACACCGGTTGAGTAAAGAGGTTGAAAACACGATTAAAAGATCACAAACGTTTAAAACAAAACGAGTAAGGAAAGTAAAAGTACTATACACAAACACCAACAACTAGATCAAAATAGAAGAAACACTAGCAAAACTAACAACAAAACCACAAAACATTCACGATACGAACAAACGGGGTAATTTAAACAAAAAAAGAAGTGTTTAAAAATGAAATATTTTAGTAGACAAACAAGAGTAAATGAAGGAATGTGTTAAACAAAACAAATGATAATAGAAAATTCGCGTTGCCACCGAAGGAGCCTCGAGCTTGAACTGTGTTTAGTCAACGGCACCAGAATGGAAACTGTGGCAGCAACGTTTGAGACGATCGACGTTACGCGTCCAGTTGGGCGCTTCCGCAAGGACCTCTTTGCAGCATCTCTTGCAAAGGATCTTGTGCGCAGCGAAGTAGCATAAGGAGCAGAAGTACCGGTCAAAAGGGGGAAACTAGGAAAGAAACACACGAAAAAGATCATCACCTTACCTTACCGTCGTCGGTCCGGTTTTGGACGGTTAAGAGTTTGGACAATATTTTTTCGGGCAGGAGTATGTTTTGCCGCGCGTTGCTTTCCCGAAAAAACACATACACACACACGCGCATAGGGACTCACGGACTGACCGCTTGCTGATTGGACGGTAAAGGACATGGGAAATGGGGTGGAATAGGGTTAACGAAATTTACAAGCGTGTAAAAGAGTGAAGCGTTTTGCGTTCTGTTTAAAGCATATTGGCCCTTAAAGAGATGAAGTTTGAAGTTTTGCTGTTTAAATTTATTAAAAAAAGTTTTAAATTTATTTAAAAAAAAGCATTAAAATTGATTTAAATTAATTTTAATACTGTAGAATGTTGATGTAGCACTTTTGAAACCCTTTTTTCTTGATAAACAAATATTTTACAATCAAAAAAATGCAAAAGAATTTACAAACTTGTTCCCAAAATCGTACAAAAATATATAAATTTTAACAGTAAATTGAAAATACATTTAAATGTTGAAACAATATATCATTCTTCAATCGCCATCTAAGCTAAAAGCCGTCAACTGAAACTCTTTTTCCAAACGCCAAATGTCCTGCCATTGCAAAGCCTTTCCCCAAATGAAACGAGCCCACACACACACAGCGACATATCAACTCCAAATAACACACCTTCCTATGTGTCTGTGTGCGCGAGCGCGAGCGCCCGTGTTTGCAAATATAGAAATAAAAAAATACGCAACAAAAAACTACCAGTTGCGCAATTTTCCGAGCACGTGGCACATTAACACAATCAAAGCAAGCGTTCGCACACACATTCTCCCGGTGTCTCACACACTTTGAGCACGGGTGTTTTGAGCGCAATCGAACGCGTGAGAGAATGGCAGGATGCAAATGAGCGCGAGAACGAGACGGAATGGAAGAGGATGGAATTTGTTCGTTTTTCGACTTTGGACCTTTTTCCCTTTTTTTTGCATACGTCACTTACCTTGTGCTGTTGTACGCTACCTGCCTGCCGTATTTCCGTACCGAAAAGGTCCTTGTACCGCGTGCTCCAGAGGAGGTTCTTCGCCCCGTGAAATGGGACGTCCTAAGAAAAGGGCCAGTTACGTTACAAAATGTCGGCTGCCCGTGGGCTACTTTGATCTTGACAGTTTGTGTGTTGAAACGTCTTGCGGCTCCAAAAATAGAACAGCCAACAGCTGTCGTTGCAACCTCCTAATCGATGGAATGCTACACGGGTTTTTTGGCGGGCTAGCTGCTGTTCCGTCTCTGCCAGGACATCAAGCGAAAAGCTTGTCCAAAAACACGACGACGACAACGCGACGAAACTGGTCCAACTGGTTAGCGTCGAAAATTCACTCGCGTCCAGCATCCCTCTTCCTACTCCCATAGTGTCGTTGGTGCATTTTTCAAGCCGTTTCGTTCAGATTACGCCAAAACAGCAGCAGCATCCGAAACCGGTTCGCTTTTTCGGTGCGCCCGTAGTCTTGCCGAAAAGAATGTTCTGCTGGAAGCTGGACGTCGCGATGTCCTGGGCTGACCAGGCGGCCGGACAAACCGGACCCCCAGAACTGACCAAAGCACGGAAGGACATAAATGAGAGAGAGAGAGAGAGAGAGAGAGAGAGAGAAAGCGGGCAAACAAGATATCTCGTACTCCTGCAACCGTTTACCGGAACCGGATGGCGACTGCAGAGAGGATGCTGCGGATGGGAACTCGGATGTCATGACCTCCAAAACGGGGAAACTGCTCACTGTACGCTTATGGGAACGCAAGGGGGCCTCTAATAATGCTTTCGATTCGATTCCTAGTCGTTCTAGTCTGTTGCTTTTTGGTTAACGGGTTTTGTTCGCCTTCCTTCATTCAGATGTTTAAAATTTAAATCGCTTCTCTAAACGCACTGAAAGGAGCTATTTTTTGTTTGTGGTTCTCCTTTCATTCTACTTCCTACTAAGTTGTTGGACCAGATTTCACGGTCTGCTGGCAGGATGTATCGATGACCGTTCGATAGGGATAGTTGGCATTGTCTGGGCGTTTAGGTGTGTGACGAAACTGGTTGCTGTTGGAACGGTGGTTTCAGTGGCTTTAAGCCAAAGCATAAACATGTTTTGGAATAGATTCAATAAGATCTTGTAGAAACAAGGAATTGCTAACAGTTTTATTCCAGTTTTTCGTTTTCTGAGCTTCAAGGCATTGGTGTGTAATTTAAAGTAAATATCTCTTTTCAATAAACCGATAGAAAAGTACATAACTGACTCGCATCAAGATCAGTAAACAATCTAATCCGATGAATGAATGATTCATTATTCAAATTTCTAATCTACATTGAGACATTTATAGGTTTGGTAGACATTCTTCCTGTAAATAACATATAACATGTCTGTTTTGAATTCCAATTTTGAATTCAGCAAGCTTTAAGAATGGATCTTTTGCAAATAACCATCTGATCTTTCGGAACATGGTTTAATTATATAGTAATGTGCATTATAAGCAAGTATAATTTCGGCATATTAGCACAAATTGTTAAACACAGAAGATTAAAGACTAAAAGAATAGAGCAAGGCAAAGAAGGGACAGTCCATTCTAGGCTTGAGCCCACGTTAACGGGCATGATTTTAAGTCATATGAGTCGCGGACTGTACCATGGGACCACCGATCAACTCAACAACTCTAATAGACAATGATTTGCGGACAAGGAGAGTCTTTGAACAGCAACAGATACTAGCTTGTAATTAAAAGTAGAGCGAGCCTATGCTCGATTAAAAGCATTAAAGCCCTCATAAAAGTCCACATGCAAATGATAACTTTGTGTATTTAATATAGCTTACTTATTTACTTACTTATCCGGCGCTACAACCGCTTTGTAGTCTTGGCTTGTCTCTAGCTATACATATGTCTCTATATAGCTTACGCTCATTAATTTGTCTAATTAATCTGATTAACTGCTTTAAGTTTCTTCTCGAGATCTATAGATATTACACATTTTTGTCTTCCATTTAAAGCCCGCGCTAGAGCCCCAGTGAAATTGAACGTGAAATTTCAGGATTTTCTACTATATTTCAATTAATTATTATCAAAATATCGCTTATCGTACACGAAAATAAAGGATATTAATTTGCATCTAGACTATAAACCGAAGATTGAATTAATAAATTAAATGCATATACTTATGATTCCCCACTTTGTTCACGGTAAATGGTAAAGGTATACGGGAAATCACAAGGAAATGTATTTTATTCACTATTTCAATATGTTTTACATACAAATAATAGTTGGGGAATTGAAATACTTTTTTTTTGGTGTATGATAAGCCATATTCAGATAAATATTCCAATAAATTTCTCGTTCACTTTCACGGAAGGTCTTAAGCGACCTTAAGGCAAAACCTTTTCCACTGCTTTTAAAAGCGCTTCATGTTTAGAGTTCTCATTCTAAACAATAGAGATGCTAATATGCTCCCAACCATTGCATTCGTTGCAGGAGTGTCCTTCCTTCTTTTCAAACAGATTATTTAACATGTTTGTTTGAGATGCCATCTGAGATTTTGGAACACGATTTCTTATCCCAAAACAGGATGTATTTTAAATTCCATATCAAGTTCATTCCACGCATTGCTTTTTTATGTGATCACCACATCCGAAACAAGAATTCCGTTTAAAGATCCTAACGGCGCAAAACAAGAATCGTACGTTGCGTGAAAAAAGCGCCAAATTTCCCAACCGTTTCCCTTTCCACGTCAACAAAAATGTCGTTACATCCAATCCACATCCAGGCTGTTATGCGAATGTAAATTGCTCCCTTAAACGGACAGTCAACTCCACAGCGGCTATCCTTACCGCCCAAGGTATCACAGTCCAAGCCAGTAGTTCCTATTCCGGGAATTGTTCCCACTCGAAAACAGGATCCGAGTTTAATCTCCGAGTCATATACAAGCAAAAAAGGATTCAAACAGCCGTTTGAGAAGATGAATCGCTTCCAAGAAACAATCAAAACCCATCACCGGCCAAAGTTCATCGAAGCTTGGACATTCTGCCCCATTCGTAGCAAAAAACAATAACCCAAAAAAAGCATCTCAACATCCCGAACAGATCAACAGATCACAGATCCTGCAAACCGGACATCCAGTGGAGGATGGCCGTTCCCAAACGAAATCCGAAGAAACAAAAAATCTCCAAAAACTCGTTCCAATCGGTCTTAAAATCAAGCAACTTGCTTGCACACACCACCAGCCACCTCGTTGGTTCACACCGAAAAATTAATAACACCAGCAACCGTCCAGAAACCGACGGAGACGACGGTGCGGACTGGTTTTGTGCATCATTTTCCCCCAATTTTCGTGCCGCGAAACTTTCTCACCGCAAGCAACTCTTTCTCCCGCTCATCATCTCGTGCTCGCATCTTTCCTCGCAATGCCCGATGAAGATGAAGATGACCAGACCAGATGAGGCTCAAGGATGGAATGGAGGAAAAACTGGATTCTGTGACTGTCCGGCCCGCAGTTTGCCGAAAACAAAAAACAAGAACGAACGCACACTCACACACGCTACTCCCCTCTGGGTTGGTGTTACCACCAGCATCACCATCGCCGTCATCATCATCATCATCCCCTTTCCCGAAAAATAGAGCCCGAAAATGCTGACCAGCGTCCACTCTGCTTTGTACCGTTCGCCCTATACGCACCCTCCTGTAGGGAGGATGTGCCAGAGGGGACCTTACCGGTCGGTGGCAGCATCGTCATCGTTGTCGTCGTCCTGATATTGAGACTTTTACAAGATGCTTACACTAGACTTGCTAACTAGTTGCTTCTGGTAGCCTATGGATCAGTCAATAGATTGATAGTTCAGTACATGCCTGCGGGATGGAGATTGATGCATTCCTATCGCCAAAATACAACAAAAGGATACTAATAATTTGCGTTATTCTAAACCTTTCAGCTTTGGTTGGTCATGTAATTCATTATATAATAAGTAATGATTCATCTAAGGAATAATATGTTTAAAAATGGAATAAATATACAATTATCCTTATTTTTGTACAAATTACACCAAAAAACCCGAAAGTCGACAAACGCTAAAATCGACATGGTCTCAAGTCGACATTTGCCCAAGTCGACATACGATTTCTTTATGTCGACACTGGTCGACCAATTTAGTCGTGACAAGAACCGTTTGTTGTAAACTTTCACAGCGAGTTATAATAGTAAGAGTGTCGAACCTTTTCGAAGAGAACATTTAAAAATGTTATACACTCTTTAACCCACCGATACGCATGATTGATAGGTTTAGCAGCGTTAGTTTCAATTTCGTGAAAAATACAAATTTCTATGGATGTGTAAATATCTATAAAGCAAACCAAACAATCATTTAATGCTAAACAGATTCCACCACATGTCGCAAACCATATCATGTGCGTAAACAAATTAGGACATCTTAAAGGGGGGCACTTTAACAACATTCAAATTCGACTCCAGAGGAAGCACCTCGTTAATTGATGAAATTTAATTGCTTTTGTCTCACGACACACGGGCCCCGCGCCCAATTGTCAACGCAAGATTCTAAGATCAACGCTTAATTGATTTTAATCAGATCTTCGGACCGTGAGGAGGATCTGTCGTCCGGCGGCACTTGCACCCGCACGTGTAGATAAGGGTCAAGATATGAAGGTTGCCTGTGTATGTGACAGTGTTTTCGTTGATATGTTTAATTGCATCCGATTATGGCACCCTTTGCCATGGGGTCTAGTCACTAGAACCAGTGTCAGATCGTTGCGATCGTGATAAATAAATGAGATAACAACAGCTTTATCTGTGAAAAAAAGCCCAAAAATGTACATAGCATGCAGTTTTATGTAGTTAATTTAAAGAGTTGTAATAACACCCTAGCAAACATAGCACAAAATGGAAAACATTCGAGAAAAGAGAACAATTTCTTAATTAAATACTCTTGCAGTTACTGAATGTTCTATTTCCCTCCCGGCTTTGCGCACACTATTTTTGCACCCTGTTGTTGTGCAAAAGAGTGTACGCACACCGCCGAACGCAAGGGTGCTGCTGCGTATAGGCCTTTCCCTTTCCAACCTGTGCAGCTTGCTTGGATCGCGTGTGTGTGTGCGGGCGCCCGCTAACTTCGGGCACTTCGCAGCCTGTCCGAAGCTGACTTCGTGTCGAGCAAGTGTTGCGGGTCGCGGTCCGTTTCACGCACGCACATTGTACAAACAATAGTGTAGGAGTGAGCACGTCGCCTTTGGTTCGCGCAAAGGGCGCTGCAGTTTCTGTCGGAGACCCGCCCGTTTGTCACGCGCGCTTGTTGTGCGAGAGGTAAAGTTACGTAGAAATGTTCGCAAGGTGTGTGATAACATTTGAAAAAATGGGGTTTAATAATGTTTCAGAAAGATGTGTGTGTGTGGGATTAAGTGAACTGAAGAGAAGTGACTAAGAGATTGTGAAATGATTGCCACAAAAGTAGGGGTATGGTGGGGAGGTAGATTACAACGGCGTGTAAGTGAGAGTTGAATAGTAAAACTTAATGAAAAACACAAAAAACAAGAGTGAAATTAATGTTCAATGAAGGAAGGGTTTAGCTAGTTGATGTTCATCATGGCGGGCTCATCATGGGGGCCAAAAGGTGGAGAAAAACAAGTAACAAACAGCCCTCCACTACCATCACACGATCGCACACACACACACACACAAACCCGTTAAGACCTTTTGGGGGGAGAAGGGGGTTGTTTCGCTTTGTCTCTGTTGTGTGAGTGTGTGTGTGTGCTGTTTAAATGTATTTTATGCGTTTGAGGTGTGCGAAGGTACGACGCGCCCCAAGTGCTAACGCCAGACGACGACGACGAACCACCGACCCCTATCGAAAGTGATAACAGCGCACTTGCGTGAGATAACAACAGAGAGATGAGATAAACGGCGATTCGCAATGGGTTCAGTGGAAAATCGATCGTTTTGCTCCACAAAAAAAAATCGCCATATTGTGTTTGTGTGTGACAGGGAAACGGGAAAAGGGTGTTCACAGGTGAATCATTCTGCTGGTTTGTGGCTGTAGTAGTCGTGGCGTGTAGTTACAATCAGTAAAGTGTGTACACCCTTATGCACCCTCTGCATCACAGTGTGAGTGTTCCCCGCCCCAAAAGAAAACTCCCGCCGTGACACAACAATTCCCTCCGTCCGTGCGTAAAGTTCATTGTTCCAGCACAATAATATCGTTCACTAGCCCTTTCCTAATCTATGCACAGAAAAGCCATTCCGCTGAAAACGCTTGTCTGTCACGGTTAGTGCGCGTTTGCGTTTGTATATGTATGTGTGTGACGAGTGTAACCCATGAAGTGATCGCAATCTCCGTCGCTGGATGTGCGATGCCACAGAGAGGTGAAAAATGCAACCACAAACCATTTCCATGGTAACGCCAAAGGTACAAACGGAAGAAGGTGTTGTTTTGAAAGGGGGCTGTGCACCTACTAGATTGTGTGATTGTACGCCAAACTGGGAGACACACACAACAGTTGAACAGTTACGTCACGCATCAAACAACGCACCAATTTCTCCATCGTCCAAACAAGTGAGGCAGGGGCAACTTTCCTCTTCTATACCAGCGTTGAAGTTTAGCTAAATCCGTCCCCGTAGCGCTCTCTGCATTGAAAAAAGGGAAGCGTTTGCAACGAGAGGAGGACGCTGGAAGTCACCCTTTCCCCCCACGTATGGAACTCCACGATCACACACCCCGTGTAACTAATACTACCTCACAGAAGTCTCTCTCACACACACACACCGAATACGTTACGATCGACTTACACAAAAAAACCTGTTTGACCAGATCTTGGGACTTTTAATGCTCTCCTAACCACCCTCTACCACCACTCTGCCACACCTTCACTACGACTTAGATTCACCCTTATTTCTATGTCTTTGTGTGTGTGTGTGTGTATGGTGCACAACACCCCACACGCGCGGACAAACGCTTTTGCGGTCAAGAAGTCAATTCCGGAAAATAATGGGGGAAAAAGGGAGAGGAGGAAGAGCCATACAAATGCAAAGATCGCGATGAAAATCATTCAACCATTGCTGATCGAAGTAGACGTCGGGGGGAAAAGGTAGCATAGCTACACACACACACACACACCAGCAGAAAGAACCTGCTTTATGCTCTCTTTCGGTGGTTCTTTCTACCGTTTGTTGTGTGCATTCTTCTTTTTATGTTTATCGAGCCGGTACGCCAGGGTCTTTAGACAAGTAAAGAAGAACAACAGAAAATGAGTAGCTTACATTATGTTACTGTTTCCTCTTCATCTTCTTTGCTTGATCGCAACCAACGCCAACGCAGGTACGCCCGAGCGTTTGCGTCCGTTACACGCCACTGTGCCTGAGGATCGGACAGACAAGATAAACATACGTTTTTTTGGGTAACACTGATCTAACAACCGGCCTCTTGTTGAAGCGGGTGTGTGTGTGTGTGTTGCGTACTGTGTGCTTTTTTTTACTCACTGTAGCATATTATTTCATCCCCCTTCTTTCATACCGCTTTTTACCGGTGCGCTGTACCTTTTTGGACCATTCATTTGCGCGTATTTTTCTGCTTCTTTTTCTCATGTTCTGTGTTTAATTTTCACCCTCACTTTTGGCTTTTTGGCGTTCTCTGTTCTTTTTTTATTTCCTTATGCTTTCTATTCTCTTTTTCATCTACTTCTCAATTTTCAGAAAGAACTAAGTGCACGTCTTTCTTCCTGTTAGACCTTCTCAGGTTTTCTAATGTTCGCTAAAGCTAAACTTATATGCTGCTCATGTTGGGCATCAAAAACATTACCGTTCCTACACCGGTTGCTGGTGCCAGTTGTTATTTGCCAGTTCAATTTGTACGTTGTTGTTGTTTTTTTCCTTCTTCGCACCCTAAAATGGATCGCATTTTGGCTCTGTACGGGTTTTTTTTTATGTTATTCTTTCTGTCCAGCAAACGGGGTCTTGTCCCTTTCACACCCATCCCGTGTTTAAAGTCAGGGCGAGCAAGGGCTAGAAAAGCAATTGGAAAGCTTTCACGCTAATGAATCGATGAGTTGCACCGCAGAAGAAAAAAAAGGTGTGGTATGTGTGACGAGACATATGGTTCCTGCATGATTTTAAGGGTGGTTTTACGGTGGAATCCATTGTGTTGTAGTTTTCTACTTAGAATTTCTTTCTTTTAAACCATTCCAATAAGATTCCTATAGCGTATAGAGGACGCTAAGAGATTTCAATCAAATGTATTGCTATCGTCATTATTAACATGACAGAGTCTATGAACTACACAGGAAAGCATTAAACTCAGTTAACGAGTTATTTATTTCTCTTTTTCTTCGTCGAATCTGACACTGGCCTGTTTCAACAATAAATGCGCCAACATTGTTTTCCCTTTTTTTTGCATGTATAATAATAACAGAACAAGCATCCAGCGTGAAAAGCGGAAGTGCCACTGACCGTCACCATCATTCGCAAACATTAATGCTTGGCTTTTTTTTGCAAACATTTACTCCACACACCGAACAACCACAACCACTTCCTCACCAAATATTTACTGTCCCCCGGGAGGTTTGTCCCCATTTCGGCCAGCGTTCTGCCACCGAAAAGCATGACACCAATCGGTGCTCCGGTGTCGTACGCAATGCAATGCAACACACCATTTCATTGGCCATGTGGTACACGAAATAATAACACCGTTTCGTATTGAAGAGCCTCCAAGCACACGAACAACAAAAAATGCCTCAAATTGCTTGCTCAAACACAAACCTACGGTAAAGGGCCATCCGCTGACCGCTTATCATGCTACCCCGTCTGACTAGCCGTGGGACAAAAGTGCCACCTTACACACCACTGAACAGCGAACCTTTTATCATCCACGTTAAGAATTCAGTACCTCGTGTGAAGGTTACGAAGTACCTTCTTATCTTTGCAGGAACCTGATTCCCCCCCTTGTTATCAGTTTGATATCGATTTACGAAATTTTGTGTGACAGTGCGACAGGGCTAAGTAAGGCTGGATGGAGCTGATTCATGCAGTAATGTAGCTTACACTTGACCCGTTTTATGCTACGCTTTGGTGTGAAGGAATTGAAGGGTAGTTTTTGTCGATTATTTGATTAATGTGGATTATTGTGTGGCTCACGTTCAGCGCTGTTGAGAGCGGTCAGTGTGCATCTCACCATGAAAAGGTTGAAATTGAATCTTCTCCAGAGGAATGAGCTTGAACAATCCCACAGCGTGGAATAGATGAACAGATTTAAACCAATTTACGGTCCAGCTAGCTCACCAACCACCAATCAAAAACCGCAAACTAATCCGGACAGACCAGGTTGATCGTATTATCATCCAGATGTGAATCACAAACCATTGCCCCGTACCGTAATGCCTTCTCCCCACAGAAATGTGTGAGAAAAAGCGAGCACGTAACGTTGGGAAAATCATTCGTACCTTTCAGGTGAACCTTTCGGGGTGGGATTAATGCTGTGGGAAGATCGAGAAAACGAAGATCCCGTCACCCCGATCGGATTGAATTTGGAATGCCAACCTGAGAAGCGTCTTCATCTTTCTCTAATTCCGCATTTTTTTAACTTTTTTCAACCAAAAAGAGTGTATAATTAGCGCTTCGAAACACATTTTCTGAATGAATAACAGAAATGACCAGCACAGTTTAACACGCAATGGCTTGTCCGCCCGGTCGGTCAGCTGCAATTCCCGACGCTAACCTTAGCAAATGGTTGGGATCAATTAAATTAACTGAGTTTACAGAGTCACTTCTCGGGAGAATTTCCCAACAGTCTCCGCCCCACGAGCACCCACCAGCGGACACGATGTCACGACCCAATTAATAAATCGTCATCGTTAAACCGGCAAAAGACGGCGCGCGGCAGTTTGGTGTTGAGTCAGCTCAGCAATCGTCTCTAATTTCATTTAAACCTAACCTTACCTTACCCTTCATGGCCCCGTTATATCCACAAACAGTGACACATCCACATGAGCGCTCAAAGACCTCAATTAGGGCGTGTGGCGTGGTGCTTGATCGTAGAATCGATCGTACTGAGACACAGTGCAATTGGTGTAAGGGCATCGGCATAGTTGGTTACTCATACAATTCTTTTCTTCTTTCAAATTCCACAGTGGAGTGCGCCGCACCGATCGTACCCTAAAACAGTAAACACAGTGAGACAGAAGTGATTAACAAAAAAAAGGGTGTAAACATTACCCGTTTTTGCCAGACAGCCATTGGGAATTCGTGTCTTTGTTTTACGGGTGCTCTCTTTGTGACATAATATTCCAGCTCGATGATGAGACGTACCGATTACAACTGATGACGTAGCGCCCGTAAGTACTCCGACTGCCTAATTGAGGTTCGTGTCTCGCCGCGGTGACGACGGCCGTCGACAGGTGACGAACCTCCTCCAATCGGGCAGAAGCAAAACAAACTGTGTGTGGAAGAGAGAGATAGCTGTGTGTGAGAGTGAAACAGTGCGAACCGAGTTTACGGAGGAGTAGAAAACGTGCCAACCAGCGGCAACCGTCGATGAGTCCCGATGACGCTGTCCCGGGAGCATCATCATCATGCATCGCTCCTCCTGCTGGTGGTGATCGTCGGGCTCGCGTCGTTGGTCGGTGTGTGCGACGGCCAGTACTACACGACGCGTGATCCCCGATGGTACTCGCGGGAAGGTGACTTTAACTACAAAATTCCCAACCCGGGCGATCCAGAGTATCGGTAAGTGGTGGTGCTGGTGCTGGTGTTTTACGTGCTTAGTTCGCGTGATTGCGTGCCAACTGTCTGGAACGATAATGTGATAGTGTGGAGTTAGTTACTTTAGACAGTTTAGCTTCGGTGAAGAGTCACGTTCGTGCTGGGAATTAGTTTAGAAGTTTGGATGATAAAAACGAACCATTAGTCAGTGTTGCAGTGCGGAGAGTTCGCGCAGAGTGGAAGTTACAAGTAAACTATTTAAATAGGATATGAGTCATTGGGCTGAGTCAAGAGGAGCATGTGAATTGGCAAATTTGTACTCCCAATTTAAATCGCAATCAGTTTAATGGATTTCACTAGAACCAGCTAGACAATACAGGGTTTCCCACGATTTATTTATCAATTCCAATGATTTTTTGTTAGGTTCCCATCAATTTTTGATCGTTTCCCATAGATTTTTGGTTCGTTCCCATAATTTATTGGTATTTTTCGATTGGATATCAATACAATTGGACCAAAAAATTCTGGGAAACGGCCAAAATATCGTGGGAACGCACCAAAAAAATATGGGAACCCACCAAAAATTGATAGCAACCAACCAATAAATCGTGGGAAACCCTGTAACGTTTGTCCACTGAAGACATCTTAATGAATCACTTTCTAAATTCAATCTTTCGTTTCTTTCCCCCATACAGAACATACACATTCAACAACCGAAGGTATGGATACTATCAACCAAACGGATACGGTCAACAGTACCCGGGACAGAGCCTTCCGGGGCAGTACCCGAGCAACACCGGCCTAGGAGACGATCGCTTCAAGTATGATCCGGTAAGAACCCTTCAAAAACCCCTTTCTTCAAGAAGCTCATTTTACATACTGAATTGAAAACACTTGTCAAAGAATTATCTTCAAAGTTAATGAAACACACATGCTGTGTCCACCTTTTCTGCAGTGAATCACTTCCTCACAACCGCCGCGCTATCATAACAACGATCGGTTTTGTTTCGCTTTCCACGCTGAGGTAATGCAACACCACCCAGCTGACCCAGATTATACTCCCCACCACCCCTCCCTGCCGCACGATCGTGCGAACACCCATGCTGTGGGCTTTGATTGAGGTGGCTAGCTAGCATCAACATCAAAACAATGATGAATGAAAGAGAAAACATTCACCACCGCTGCTAGCCTGTTCACTGGTTCGGTGGGACGGACGGAAACGGACGCCCGCCCCACACATGGATGCACTCTTTTTCTGCATCAGTGTGGGGATTACATTGCACATGAATAATGAACCAAGTTAACTGAGATCAGGGTGGTGATTTTCCCTTTCAAACGTCTGCCCCTTGTAGGGTGTTACGGGGGGTGTAGTAACCTTGTTCTTTGCTTTATAAATGAGTCTCGTTGTGAAGTCGTTAGACACCGCCGCCGTCCTCTATCCGTTCGGCCGTAATTATCGACACGTTACGATCTCTTGATCGTTGATCGTTGAGGTTTGCATTCCTCGCACACTAAGTATCTGCAAACGATTAAATGTTCTCGGGGATGCATCTTTGAAAGCAAAATTGGTGCCACCATGTGTGTGAGAGCGGATTTCCGTTGCTGTGATCTTGCCGATGCCCTAGATGGACTTCGATGCTATTCTTAACTTCCAGGCATTTTCTTGAATTTGTGTTCTTGTTTCCTTATATTTGCTTTCCATTATTCTTTTAATTTATCTATAATTTAACTCTTTTTTCTCTCTTCTCTCTCTCTCTCTCTTTCTCTCTCTCTCTCTACAGACCAATCCAACGCTCGCCCAGACACCGTTCCCCGGTGTGCTCGGCGGTTGGCGGGAAGATCTTCAGGGTAAGCTGCGCCGCGATTCGATGCAGCTCGAACGGGACGTGTTCGTGACGACCAACTACGGTCAGGTGCAGGGCTTCATGGTCTATCTGTACGACAATCCGGACCCGAAGAACCTGTACCGCCCATGGCACAGCAACGTCGATCGCATCATGGGCAAGTGTTCCACCTTTCTGGGCATCCCGTACGCACTGCCACCGACCCACGAGGGACGGTTTAAGCCACCGCGTCAACATCGGGGCTGGCAGCTGGTGCAGGCGGTCGATTATGGACCAGCCTGTCCGCAGCCAGTGCAATATACAGGCGCTACGAAAGGGATCCGCGATATGGATGAAGACTGTCTGTACCTAAACATCTTTTCGCGTAATGTAAGTTGCTCTATGGGAATGTCTTGTCTGAGGGAACTTCTTCATAACGCAAACAATACTTACAGACACAAGCAGGAGTCGCTCAACGCTACCCCGTCATGATCTACATCCACGGTGGTGAGTTTGTGCGCGGTGCTTCCAACACCTTCCCGGGGCATATGCTGGCCGCGTTCTACGATGTGGTGGTCGTCACCTTCAACTACCGCCTCGGAGCGCTCGGGTTCCTCTCAACCGGGGACGAAAACTCTCCGGGCAACTATGGCATCCTCGACCAGATTATGGCCGTCCGGTGGGTGTACGAAAACATTGAATCGTTCAACGGTGACCGTAACTCGATCACACTGTTCGGCCCTGGGGCCGGTGGTGCCTCCGCCGGACTGTTGATGGTAGCACCGCAAACGAAGGACATTGTGACGCGCGTCATCGGGCAGTCCGGTTCGGCCCTGGCCGACTGGGCGCTGATCGTGGACAAGTGGCGGGCACAGAATACGAGCCGCGTGTTTGCCCAGAACGTGGGCTGCTCGATCGAGACGTCCTGGAAGATGGTGAACTGTATGCGCAACGGGCGCAGTTCGTACGAGCTAGGCAATGCGGAGTTCCCGCCCCACGTTGGGCTGTTCCCGTGGGGTCCGGTGTTGGAGAACAATTTCACCTTCCCGGGGGATAGCTGGTACGAGGGATGGAGCGAGCGCGATTGGCACTTTCTGGCGGAAACACCGGAAAGTTTGATCCGGCGGAGGCATTTTAACCGGGGGCTGCATTACATGAGCGGTGTGACGCTGCAGGAGGCGGCGTTTGTGATTACGGGGAACAAGTCGCTGGCGCCGTACTTTGAGGTCGACGAGCGGTTCTTCGATCAGAAGGTGCGCGAGCTGGTGCTGAGGTACAATTACACGCTGAATTTGAACGGGACGTACGAGGCGATCAAGTACATGTACACGTACTGGCCGGATCCGAAGAACACCACCTTCATCAGGGAGCAATACATTAATGTGAGTAGCAGGGGGCGGATTGCGCGGAAGGTTCACCTTCTCTAATGACACATCATTATAATCCTACAGCTCCTTTCGGACTTCCTGTATCGGGCACCGACGGACAAGCTGATCAAGCTGCTCGTCGAACAGAACGTTCCGGTGTACAGCTACGTGATGAACACCACGATCGAGGGTCTGAAGTTGGCAGAGTGGTGTAAGGTCCCGCACGACATCGAGCATTACCTGCTCGCCGGTGCACCGTTCATGGATGTGGAGTTCTTCCCGAGACGCGAGCGCTTCGATCGGTTGATGTGGACGGACAACGATCGCAACATGAGCCACTTCTTCATGAAGACGTACTCGGACTTTGCGCGGCATGGTAATCCAACGCCAACGCAGGTGCTTGGTTTGTACTTTGAGAAGGCGCGCAATGGCGAGCTGAAGTATCTCAACCTAAACACGACCTACAACTCGACGATCATGATGAACTACCGGCAGACGGAGAGTGCCTTCTGGATGGAGGTAAGTGTGATGATGCGATGTCTGGGGAGCTACCTAGAATGAGATCTATAATGAGATGTTTGTTATTCTTTCCTTCAGTATTTACCAACAGTGGTCGGTGTGCTGATACCTACCTATCCACCAACGACGGAGTTCTGGTGGGAGCCGAAGGAACCATTGCAGATTGCGTTCTGGAGCCTGGCAGCGGCCTGTCTCATACTGATGGTGCTCGTCGTAATATGCTGTATGATGTGGCGCAGCGCAAAACGGTAAGTTCGGCGGCAGTCCGACAACTTCTGTTAGGATCTCCATTAACACATCTATTCTACTGATCTTTGCAGAGAATCTGATCGCCTCTACGACGAAGCCGTCTTCGGCATGGACAATCCCGAGTCCGAGCGGGACACGGTGATGGAGAACAACATGCTCCAAGCGCAACCACTGCGCGGTCAGTCCGGCAACATCTACGAGTACCGGGACTCCCCGTCCAAGTACAGCAAGATGCCACCGGACGGCGGCGGCGGTTCCATCCGGTCGCCGAGCAGTCTCGGCATGACGCAGGTAACGGGGAAGAGTGGACTTACCGGCAGCCAAAGTTCGCTACGCAGTGCCATCTCGATGAAGGAATCGTCCTCCATCTCACCGCCACCACTGTCGAAGGAGTCCAACTTCGATCGGAACATCAAGTACGCCGGTTCGGATACGGTACCGTCCGATACGATCCAGCGCAATGGCAAGTTCGCGCGCTCCGACTCGAAGAACCTGCTGGCGAACCAGATGTCCCAGGCAGAGTTGGCCCGCTCGCAGCGTGATCTTGGCGGTGCAACGTCACCGATGAGTGAAACCTCGACCATGGCTGGCAGTGTGTTGGGACGATCGCAGCAAATCACGCCCGTTCCATCGAGCCGTGGCGGAGGTATGAAGAGCAACAATGCCAGCCGAACAAACCTGATCGAGGGAATTCCCCAGACGGCGGTTTAGTGTGTAAGAGAGTATTTTATGTTTTGATTTTAACCTTTTTTTGTTTTGTTTCCCCCATTTTTTGTCACTTCCACTCACACAAACGTCAAGTTTTTGTTGAGTACAACATGGAACCTGACTTTTATAAGTACTGCTACACAGCCCCATCACATTATGGTTTTAACAGAATGCGGCGCACCGAGAAGAGGCGCACCGCATCCTTCAGGGAGTTGCGTTTGCAAGAGCAACTCTGTCCTGTAAGTGGGTGTGCGTCATGCGTCTTCGGTTTAGCGCCGCAAAACCCGTTGTTTAAGTAGTTTAAGTATATTAATCAGTTTCGGGCAATCGTACTAGTAGAGCTGAGTAAGTAAGTTTTAGCAAAAGTAATGTGGGATGTTAAAGATCTACAATAGATTGTGTTATCCCCCGCTCCCCTACGTCCCAACAAAGCGTTTAACGAAACCGACTGGCACAAAGTGCCTTTGGAGTTTAAAGTGAAGGGGAGTAGTAGTAATAGTAGTAACAATAGAAGTACATCCCTTCGTAGCCGATAATGTCTTTTGACGCACAAAACAAACACAAATCGGTGTGAAAAGAGGGTTCACTATGCGATGAACCTCGTAACCCGTTTGTGTGTTCTACCTTAGTATGTAAGGTTTCGTGTTAGTGTTAGGTAGTAGCAGCTAGCTTCTAAGTGTATGTGTTACGTACTACGCGTGTTCTCATCTGTACATATCGATGCATCCTCGTGTTGTCGTGTCAGTGTATCCGTCCAAACGCCGTGTTTAGTTTTTCATCACCGTGACCAATCATCATCATCATCATCGTTCATTAGCTCATTTTTTGTGTTGTGTACGTGTTGTTGTTGTCGTTGTCCCCACGTGTGGTGTTTAAAGCTAAGCCTTTTTATTAGGTTAAGTAGTTTACTTTAGTGTAGCTGTACTGTTAGTTTCCTAGTTGCCAAGCGATGTTAAACCATAGCTCGCTCGGGTTTTTTTTTTCTATGCGCTTGCACTTCTTCATCTTCCTCGATCTTCTTGGATCTTCTGGACAGATCGTTGCAGTTAGCATTTACTTTGGGCCAAACTGTGCAAATATTATCCGTACTTCGAGGGGAGGCACGGACCGGGTGGTAGTGCGAGATAGGCAGGGCAATCCAGCCAATCAAGCCACTCAGTCCCGTGTTTTCCCTCCTTTTTTAACATTCCTTATTAAGATTAGTATCTATTCGTCTTTAATGTTTTATACACACACACTTACCCCCCATTCATCGTCTGCTTGTTTTATGATTATTGTGTTTTTTTGTTTGTTTGTTTCTGTTAAGCAACTCCAGCATGCTTCGTATAACACATTCCTTATTCTTTAGTACTGTTGTATCCCGTGTAAGTGTTCTTAAGTAATAAGCGGCAGGCGGTTTCGTAAGGCGTTTTCCAGCGAATGGTTGAATTTGTACATAGCTAGTTTCGGTTTCGCTTCACACAAACTTACCATTTAAGTATTACGTGATTGCCACACACAAACACACCCACATTACAGTGGTTTGGTAAGGGAGAATCCCAAGCGCGAGTTCAGTGCATTTGTAACTTTCGCATTCGGCGTATTTTAATTCGTAACTTTCGCTAGGTTCCGGTGTCCCTTTTGGGAACGCTGTGGGCAAAAAAACAAAAGAGAAGGATAAAGATCGAATAAATTTTATTGTAAAACGGAACGAAACAATGAAGCAGTAAGATGTGTTTCATGTGATGAAATGAAAAGCTGCGTGAAAGAAACTGCAACACAGGTGCGGAATTTCGTTATGTCTTTTTAATTGTTTTTATTTTGTAAAAGTATGTTTGTTTGTTTTCAGTCTTTATACACTCGTTTTTCTCTGTAAAAGTTCTTAAGTCGTTATTTTATTCTAAATTTACAAACTACACAACCTAACAAACCTATCATTTCACAAGGTTCAGATATACACACAGCTTCTTCATCCACAAGGTGTAGAAAAAAAGCTTTTAAGCTTCGGTTAACTTTCTCGCAAGTTGTATTCAATGTTGCCTACAATTGGCGCATTTTTCTTTTCTACTTCCTCTCTTCACCCTTCCCCGTTCGTAGGTAAGGGAAATGCCCTCCGAGGGGTGTCTATGTGTCATGGAATGGAATGGGCAAACGCATGTGGTTCTTTCCTACAACGAACTGATCAACGACAAGAACCACAGTCTTGTCGAAGAACAGCAGCTCTATCAACCATTTGTACATTAATTTCTCCATGGGAGATACTCAATTTGAACGCTTCGACCCCTTTTAAGGTTTTCTCAGTTTTATATTAGACATTTTGTTTATTCATTTACATAACCACACCGTCACTTGTATGAAGGTACACTACTACTGTACAGACAGATATACCAATATTGGCCCTAACACACACCTTAATTAACCATGCTAGAAGGTTAGGATAATGATCGTACTATCGCAAGATAAAACGTAATAAGTAGTAATGAAATCGTTCATTTTGGAGTAATCGATTTTTAAATGCGTATCGGTTATTGCGGTAGCGCAAAAACTGTCACTTAACATACATATACAAGAAATCATTCCAGCCAACTGATACAAAAACTATGGTTAAGCGTATGGTTACTGTCCAAATAGTTTCCACTACTTTCCACTGTGCAGTGCGCGCTTTCCATACTCTTCTGATACATTGATCCTTAACTATAATGATCATTTGGCTGTTAGGGGGGTATTTATTGCGTCGTTTTTCTGGGCATTTTTCTGAGCACATCGTAGCCAAAGTATCACAGTGTGTCCTGGGGTTAAAAGGGAGCATTGCCCTATTGGTGCTATCCATTCGTGAGCCGTTGAATTTCAGTCATTTTGTTTTTATTTTATTCGTTGTGTTGAGGAAAGTGGGTTTCACATCTGCAATTGCATTACTCTGCATTGGCTTCATTCGTTTCATTTCCGTAGCTGAAGTCTCTGATATACGTGATTCAGTACACTTTAGCTACATTATGCGGACACAAATTTGCACTAGAAGCTATAGTAGGTTCACTATACTGATGATATCGATCGTTCTGGACTAATATATGACATAGTGACTTGTCGCGTGCTGTTTAAAAATTTTACTAACTAATGTAAAATAGTAATTATATCTCGTTCTTTATACATATTTCACAGGCTCTCTCTCTCATTGATCGAGAGAATAATCGATAGTTTTGAGATGAAATGTTCATATCTTACTGTAGATCAGAGACAGTTGAAGTGTTCTTTACAACACCTTGAAAGGTTATTCACCTACGTGTTGTTGAGACCTTAACTAAGCTTCATAACTCCAATGCTCCTCTGTAGGGCTGCTTCGTTGGATGAATCAAGACTTATTGGACTGCTTAGCTTGTTTGGCATGACCGAAGTCGGTCTACTAGGCCTGCCGGTACATCACTCTTGGACTTGGCGACTATATATCACTTTCTTGCTGTACCCAACAACAGGATCGTCAGTCCTGCGTACGGGGGGGATTGTGCTAGTTCTATACGGAACCCTTGATACACCGCGGACCTGTCGCGGGTAATTATTGTTTGCTGTTTTTTTTAAATAACACTATTTACACATTCCACTTCTCTTCCTTAACTATAATACACACACCACCGGTTGGGGAGGGGTGCGCGTCCTGCTGCTGTGTTGCGCCGAATTTGTACTGATGTCATATTGTTGATTGATGGTTGAATAAGTTACCAATATATGGAGAGGGTATGTATCACATGTCTGCAGTTTTTTTTTTCTTAAATAAATGTTCTATTTCTTCACGTTATTTTCAAACCAAAAACAAAAAAAGGGCTGACTCCCATTTATCCGAGCACGAATAAAACGAACAACTCTCATTGCCACCATTTTAAAGGCGTGGTGAATGATGAATTCTGATAAAATGGCCTTGGAAACTATCGCGCTGTGATTCCCGTGGAATGAAAGGCGATGCTAAACATTAATAGCCCTAACACGCGAAAGTGTAGAGAAAATGAAAATAAAGAATGAAAATTGTTTTTAAAACGCGCAGGCGAAAGAGCAGAGAGATAGGAGCGTGGGGACATCCTTAGTTTATTAGTAAACAAGCTGCAAAGTGGGTTAGTGAGTGTCAGTGGGACAGCATTTGGACTGCTAGTCGATTAGTTGGAGAAATGATGCATCTCTCAAAGCGGGGAAGGTATCTTGTTAGAAGCAGTTTGTGTTGGTTAAAGTATTAGTGGGATTGGAACGCGAAGCGAATGTGTTAACCTGGGAGCAATACCATCGCTAGGCGATCGACAATTTTCATTCCCTCATCATCTTCCCGAACGAAAAGCATCCTAACAATAATAATAATCGTGCATCGCGTTTCATTCACTTACGGGTGGCTCACACTATGCTTTTTCCCCATTGTTTTACATTTAAAAAAGGGCACGAGAGCGTTATAACGTTTTTTTTTTGTAAGTTCCTGACGCGATCGGTAACTTGCGCGTGAATGGCATGTTGTAGCAGTAAATTAAGAATAATAAAAGTAATAATTTATCATTCACTGTGGTGCTGCATATGCAGACACCAGTTGGTGGCGCAGAGACGGGGGGGGGGATGGAAAATGGTAAGGAATTAGATAAATTACATTTACATTCCTCCTAACTGTGGCTCCAGGTGCCGGAGGACGCGTCGGCAATGATGCTGGCGATCGCCTCCGACGACACCTTCGATACGGCCGTACCACTGACGCCGCCGAGCGTTTCCAGCGATTTGCGATTTGAGGCCGGCGGCGTAAGGATGCCGTCCTCCGACTCGATGATGCCGATCGGGGCCGGCGACGCTTCCAGCTGTCCCATGCGGGTGCACGATTCCATCTGCTCGATCTTGATGCTAACCAAATCCTGCGAGTAGAGGGAGACACATTTACACGGGCAAAGGATTAGATAAAGTGGTACCGGGACGTGTTATAGAGGGAATGGGGTAAGCCACTTACCAACATATCCAGCGAGGTTGTGTGCGTTTGGATGATGTGGGAGCTGTCGGAGACTAGGTTCGGGCAGATGTGCTTCAACCCGTGGCTGTGCTTGATCGGATCGTTCGACTCGAGGAATGTGAGCGGGCAGGACGCATTCTCGTCGCAGATCACCAGGAAGAACGGTTCCATCCATTTGGCGCACGGTGCAATCTCTTCCCACGGCAGTCCCGAGACAAAGGTGGCCGTTTTACTGTTGAAATAATGAAAAAAAGAAAGATTAGCATCATTTCATCCATCTGGTTTCATTTTAATATTAAAGGTTGTAATGGCCAATGCTGCAAAATGTCACTGTCAATGTCAAATACAATCTGACTGAAACCAATCCGCGTCACGTACTCAGTTGAGATAATCAGAGGTGATACTCAAAACGATTGGTGTGACCAATACATGCTTCGTGACATTTTTGCGACCATCGCTTGGTCAGTCACTTTGTCATGACGTTTTTTTCCACTCTGATCACTTCTGCAAAATGTCGCTAACATAGTCATGACAAATTCCGTCTGAAACAAAATAATGTCAGCGTAACTAGCTCTACTGTGATGATCAGAGGTGAGACTCAAGAAATTGTTGCGACCATCACATGCTTGGTGTCATTGTGTGCAACCAACTATTGGTTAGTCACTAGGTCACGACATTTTCTGTCGGTGATCATCATCACGATAGTCATGGTAGTCACATGCGGTGCGTGCGAGTGGTCCTAAGCAACAAAATAAGCATGATTTATCGCTCTATTTGACCCGACTGAGAACTCGAGAGAGTTGGGTGCTAAACAAAATGTCACCAGCCATGTGATGGTAGCACCAACTGTTTGAGAGTCTCACCTCTGATCATCTCAGTTATGGTACACGTGTGCTAATATGAGCTTCGTTTCAGTCATGAGTGTTGATGAATGAAACAGTGGCATTTGGCAGTACTATTCAGAGCCAGAAAAATGCTGATTATCGCATTAAGCTTAGCTTGTCAGTCAGGCATGTCAAGACTCACTTGCATTGAGTATCAGCAATGACCATCAAGCTACTACTAGGACTAGGATATGTTCATTGTTTTCGGTTGTGATTATCACGTGATTCTCATGACATTTTGCAGCACTGCGATTTTGAAATAATCAGGTTTAGACTATAACTTACACTTCAAAAATCCAAAGTTTGTTAGCATAATAGGAAAGAGTAATAAAATTGTTTCGCATTACGATCATTCCGCTTCGAAACGAACCTAACCCTCCCTTAATATACAAACAAGACGAAGGACACTTACCGATCGAACGTATGACTGAGGGCAGCGGCTGCAATCACAGAGTACTTGAAATTGGCAAACCCAACGTCCAGCGAGCAAAGGTCAATCAGCTGAGCCGTGTGGGCAAACTCCATGCCGGAGAATTGGGGATACACGAACGCATCATCAGTCTTGTTAGCCGTGCTAGTACTGCTGCTTGACACTTTCTGCTGCTGCTGCTGCAGGGGCTGCTGCTGCAGTCCAACTGTCACCGCCGCTTGCTGTATGTTATTGACATCAGCATTTTCATCCGTAATTTTGCGCTTTTTGGGCGACGGTGTGCTGGCGGTGTTGTGTGCCGTACTGTTGGACTTTCGCTTCAGGCTTCGCACCGGCACGTCCACATCCCGGCTGGTAACGTTGATCTGCATGTACAGGCCCAACCATCCGATCACCGTCACCGGGTTAATCTTCCAGTCGAGCGCACTCAGTATAAGCAGCTCCTCGCGCAGTATGTCCTCGTCGGTGCACGCCCCGTCCGTTACGTACGCGAATTCGCCTATTTTTGGTGGATAGATTTCTTCCGCCTGATGGGTAAGAGATTGATTAGAATCAATTGCTTGGAACACACTTAGCGATGTGGAAGAGCTTACCTTTGCCGCGATAAACAGTGCCGTGATACCGAGCAGCTGAAGGTGGTTCTTCTTTAGCTCCTTCTTCAGGCTCAGATACCGATCGATGTAGTCCACCGCAAGGAAGTACGTTTCCCGATGCAGCTTATACACCTCGCACACCTCATTCAACCAGTCGATCAGGATCGAACGCATCCGAGGTTGTAGACCTGCGTGCAGAAAGTAAATCCAAAAAAGGTGGTGGTAAATGATTTATGGTTCAATAAGAGCCTCCAAAGGACGTGCGATGAATGATCGCCTCGGTGTCCCAATGCATGCACCTCAACTAAGCAGCAGCTTTGGCAGGTATTTTCCCATGCACTTTGCTTGATTTTTGTGCCGTGTTTTGAGGGTGAATATCGAAAAGATCGCTTTCAAAAACAAGGGGCACAAGGACACAGGTAGCCGCCGCGCGAAGCCCGCAAACACAAAAGGTGATATTTTCCCACACACACACAGAGCCGCCTGCTTACCTGGATGATCGTCGAACATGTTCGGCTCACGGGCTAGCCATGCCAAATCGTCCTTTCGGCACATCAGATCCCACATCTCGTGCGTGTCCGTCCAGGAGAGGCTTGGCAGGGGACACACACGCTGCTTGTGGGAGGGCGTCAGATAGCAGGACGCAGGCACGACACCGAAACCACTGGTTGCCGCCGCCGCCGCCGCTGGTTTCGCTGCCTTGTGAAAGCACACCTCGTACAGATGCTCCGCACCGTCGAGCGGTGTCGTGTCGCCCTTCGCCAACCATTCCGACAGTCCGACCGCTTCCTCGCGCAGCAGATCGCACGGCGGGCTCAGCACGTTCGAGCCAAAGGTGGCCGGGCTGTCGAGCGGGTAGCTTTCGAAATCGCTCGCGATCGGGAACTCGGACGAGCCCTGCGTGTCGGAGGTGTAATCGCTGCTGAAGGCGGTGGTTTTGCTGTTGCTGCCCAGCGAGGACGAACTCGAAATAGACGGCATCGAGAGACCGGGGGCCGCCGTCGCTGATGCTGCGGCCGTGGTAGTAGTGGTTGACGCGTAGCTGTGTGGTAGATTAGTGGTGGCAGCAGTGCTGCTGGACGTTGAAGCGACTGCTTCCGTCGATGTGGATGCCCGCGGACGATCATTTCGACGCACTTTGGAGGATGGCTGCAAATGCTGTGAGTCCTGCCGGATCGAGCAAAAAGCGAAGCGAAATACACATCATTAATAAAAAGGGTGAGAATCATTTAGCGGCTCCATATAACAAGCAGATCAATGGGTCACAATCCTTCTAGGAAGAATTGTATTCCAAAATATAATAAACCAGTCCCGACGAGCAAGAGAAAGTCATAAACAATCAATTGCTTGTTTTGATTCCCATCACGGCAGCAGCAATGGGGGAAAAAGGACCTGGCACGAAAAGAGGCATTTTAATCCTTTGTACATTCTCTCATTGGAAGGCGAGGAGGAACAAACAAGGAAACAAGAAAAGGTAAACGCGTCCGTATCATTACTAACGGCATTTTTTGACCGTTTTTATAATCCTTCTCGCTTTGCACATCGACTTGCATCCTTGAAGGCGCCCCTTTCCTTGCTGTTATCCCTTCTCGAGCTCTTCTCGATCGAGGAGCCTACAGAAAGGACGAACGAAATATGCATCGATATGTGTATAGGCTTCATTTACAATTTAAAAGGATTTTAATAAGCGCGGCAGATGTTGCATGCGAATAAAAGTAAGGAAGCGTAACGTATGTCTCCCTTCTTTTCTTGTTCTTAATTCAGTGGTCATAGGGGGAAAAGATGTGTTCCTCGTCGATCGGCTCGTAGTGCTCGTACCTTTAAATACTGCAGGGAGACAATGCAGCAATGTGTCTCCAATAACTCATGCTCGGTAAGTCATTTCTGGTACAACATTATCCAAGAAAGATCCCTGTTGCGTCGTCCCTAGTTCATTTCATTCCATCGCTTTATTAGCATATGTGACCCTTCCCGCTTGCTGCATCGAACAACCAGTCATCAGCTGGTTGACGACACACGGAACGTTCATTTCCAACCGTACGTGTACAGACACGTATCGCCGTAAGGACCTTAACTAAACTAAGGGGGACCCCATATTCCAATACACATCGCTCCCTTTGCACGGCACATTACAGCAGGAGAAAAAAAGAAGAAATAACGCCTGTGTCCGTTACGCGGTCCGATGCACATTCGCTTGACGCGCGCGCTGCGCTGTGTGTAAGTAATGCTGCATTTCGTTCGGGTTTGTTGGCGCGAACATATGCGCCACACGCCAGCAGAACTATTTTAGGCGGGAAGTAGGATAGCTTCACCACCATCGGCACTCGGCAATTGGTACAGCTAACGCACACATGCACACATACATGGAAACCCGTATCCCTTTTGCCTCTTGTTTCTTGTTTCTGTCCTTTAGCTCTCCCTTTTGGTGGACGACTTTTCTTGCCGTCCCCGTCCACGAAAGGCATGCAGAAGGCTTCGATGTATGTTTGTGAGTGTGTGTGTGTGGGTATGTGTGCTGCTAATGTTTCCGGTGGTGCCGCATATTTCGCTTCGCTGCGCGTTTCATCTTTGTGGGTCGCAGTACACACGCACTATGTGGTCTTCTGCAATCTCTCTATCTATCCCTTCCTTCTCTTGTCCGTTCTTTTTCTCTTCCCCTTAGCCGATGTTGCACTTATTTGTCCTTTTAACAGTGGCCCTGGGGCCCAGTTTGTACTCGCTGTAATGTCGCCGAAGATGGACTGCTGCTGCAAGACGCAGGCAAAGATTATAAAAAATATATATATGGGAGATGAAAGAGGGAAAAAGAGAAATTTGTAAATAGCGTAATCGAGAAATGCATCTTTACGTTGGCGCTTCTTGTTTTCATTCAACTTGACGAAAATGGCCAAGGGATTGTATGCTTTTCTAGAGAAGTTTACAAATTGGTCCTTCGAACCGGATCATGATCGTGAAGATCACCCTGCCAGCTACATATTCATCAGCGCAGATTTCCAAATAGCATTTTGGCGCAAACAGAGCTCCTACTTGGAGAGAAGCCTATTTTGGCGCCCTTGCTTTACACTGTTTTGTTGGTCTTCCAGCGAATCTTCCACCGGGCCCACAAAATGATCCCAATGCAAAGGAAAACCTAACGATCAACCTAACACACACCTGGGAGCAAAGGGCTCCCACAGTGGAAAGGTACGATTAAAGAAGATCGAGAGGAAAGAATGTTACGATCATTATACGCCAAATCACTTCCTCCCAGCGCGAGATCAGCGCGCGCGCGCGCCAAAAGCCCGCGGGAACTCGACTCCCATTCCAAGAGGTTCTATTCCCTCTTTTGCTTATCACGTTTCGTCTATCTTCTTCGGTCTTACATGCCCATTTTTTGTGTATAAAACACCGTACGCAATGGGTTTGAAGCGTCGAACAATCGCGGAAAGATTGCAGAAAGCGCGAAACGGGAAGAATTAAAAGATGAAAACAGTGTTTCTAGTGCGCGAAGTGCGTACTTCTCCGTGTGTCCGTCTTCCTCCTACTGCTGCTCACCTGCTGCCTTATGTGCTTATGCTGAATAAATTCTTTCGCCATTCCTTCTCCCGCAGAGACACACGGAACACACGAAGCCCACAGAGCAGCGACCGGGGCTCTTTAAAAAACAGGATTTTATTCCTTCTGCTTTTCTTCTTGGGGCGGCATTCGATCGAGCGTGAATGTGAATGATCGCGGGCGTGCGCGCGTTCGCGATCGCGCCAACATAACACACACGCGTCATGAATGTCGAAAAAAACGAAAAAAAAAGGAATAACACCGGGTCAAAAGGAGAATTAAAACCCCATTGGGCGTAAAAAAAAACCATGCCCCTCTGTGAAGTAGCAAATGACGACCCCTCTTTTTTACGTAACATTCAAATTCAAGGGGTGAAGTTGACGTTTGAGAAGGTGCATGCGTCATACACCAGGAGTGCAACACATAACCTTCAGACATTGGGACCCATTGCGTGGCACCCATAATATCACGTGGTCTATTATTGCGTCTAGAGATCGATGTAGACGATCTAGAGGGTTCAAATGTAACCTTGTGGTGGACACACACGAAGCGCTGCTGTGTTTGCTAGAACGTAACATTGGGTAGATTTGGCTTGGCGACTCCCCCACAATGTCACAATGTTTACGCCAGCACTCGTGCCATGCGGAAGTAATGGGAGTCGAAAGGCTTGCGCAGGACAGGATCTACGCGCTGCCGACTGGAAAGTATATCATACAAATAATTAACCCCAGAATATGAACAACAAAGAATGCTATCCTGCTGGCAGTGTGGATCCTACTGAGTGGTGTGATCAACAGACCGATACATTAAAAAATGAGGTAAATGAATCTACAATCCAAGAAAAAAATACATCATTTCTATACACATCCGGTTACGACAGGAACTAAGAAATCAAGAATTTGACTGCGTGCCACGAGGCGAAGTTCTTTTGGAAGGGACGGAGAGACAGAGACCGTCAAAGTGTCATTGACACCTAAAACACGATCGTCACCACTACTATCGGATCGAGCTTGTTCTTTTTTTGTACTATTTTCTATTACGGTGGATAGTTAATTTATAATTAGAGGCTTGTTGAGTTGTTGTCCATAAAAATGTAAGCTGATATGGTGTATTATGGTAAAAAATAGGGAATATTCATATATTTTTTAAGATATTTATCACTTAAAAGACTTTCCAAGCTGACCTTTTAGAAGCTGAAAACATTATTATTTTATCATGTTTGTTATCAGCTCTCAGTGTTCGGTGCATTCGGATCGGTTAGTTGGGTGTTACGTGTGAATTTCCATTCTGCCATTTGCTGGGGCGAGGTTTTCAGCATCTGACAATTGCGCTGCGTTTGTATGTGTCTTCGTTGGCGCCAAAACAAATCAGCATTGCGCGCATTTTACCCGCGCGATCAGCTCAAGCCGCAGCAAGCCATTTTCGCCACACGAACAGCGGCGGTGAAGAATAAGCGCAATACAAACAATACAACACACACGTTCGTTCTCACTCGCTTTCTCTCTCGCGCGCGCGCTCGTTCAATCGCTCTCTGCGCTCAGCCGCTCTCAGCCGCCTCCGAGCGCTGACAGCTGATTTTCCCGCGCTATCAAAACATTGACGCACAGACACACACACAGTGCAACAGCCGTAGCCCAGCAAGTCAGCACAAAAACGACCCTCGGATTGTCAGCGCGCGCCGCCGCCGCGTTGCATTCTGGCCGCGCGTTGCTGCTTGTGGCGGCCGGTTCGCGCGTTCTCTTCTTTTACCCACTTTTTCGAACACACAACACAACACGTCACCCATATGCCACCACCAGCACTGTCATTTCTCCTCTCCAGCTCTTTGGGTGAATGGAACGGAACGGGAGAGGAAGAAGGGCGGAAAAGATAGGGAATAAACAAAGCAGGGGGCAGAAGGGAACAGAACAGGGAAAGATGATAATCACAGACCGCTGCCCGGTACTACGGAGATAGAGGTCGGAGTCGGGAGCACACTAAAAAAGGAAAATAAAATACGAGAGCAGCGAAAACGAAGAAGCCATGTACGTTCATGTTGATGGGAATGGCAAACAACAGCGAGCAACCTTAAAAGCGATCAGAGAACTAGACATTCTTAGACGTTCTCTTCTCCATTTGCTGCGAACAGTGCCATCGATGGGCAAACACACATCCACCGGGAGAAGTGTAGAGATACCAACAGGGAAAACTAGTTTGTCGCTCGAAGGCAGACATCACATGGACAACCTGACGCTAAGGCAAGGTCTACAGCATGCCGGAGAACAGAGCGTGCAAACGACTTCTTATGGTTGGTAGAGGTTGAAGGACGTGTGTACAAACACTGCACAGAGGAGACGGAGGATAAGTGGCCAACGGCAGTGTCACAGAATCTTCTACATCGACCTTACATACTTTAAACTGTCACTAGCTAGAGGCTTTTGGGATGGTACGTTTTAATGAATGAATGGGATTTAGGTGCAGAAGAAGCGAAAGTAATGCTGGCGGAAGCTGCGTTACAACGTAAAAACATGCTCCATTTAACCCCTAATACAGTACACACCCAACAGAGAGATGGTTAATTTAGAGTTGGAAAGATCCGTTTCCGAGATTGTTTGTGAGCGATAATTGTTTTAACTTTCTTCACTATCTTTGGAACAAATTAAAGCAATGTACAGAAACCGAGCAGAAAGTGTGCGGGTGTGGCACGCACATAAACATGTGGCGCGTCCATGTGTTCCCCCGTATTTTCGAGTGATCAATCATGCGCAATCGTTCGTAAACTAAAATTGACATCCATTGCAACACTCAATTGGCTTATTGGGCAGGGGAGAGAGGATTACTTTTGAAAATATGCACCTGGAAAGTGCAAATATTATTTTCTGTATTAACCCCTCATACATTTAGAACACTTTAATGCCTTTTGATCCCCCTCATTCAATGCTAAACACTATCACTAATGGCAGGTGTTAAATTCCCCAAGAAATGTGTCTCTATCCGTATCGTAAAAATGGACTTGAAGCAAGCATCGCGCGCGCTTTCGCTGATAACCAATCAATCGAGCAAAAGGGGTGAGACACATTTATCGGCACACGAGTTGCACCAATGGCTCGTTGTGTCGTAACAGTATTGTTGTGCAATAGAGGTCAAATTATTGCCACCAAAAAGAAATCAAAACGCAATGCAAATCGATGACAAATCATTGCGCATTTTGTTACTAAAAAAGGAACGTTGATTGAATGCTGCAGAGAAAAACAAATGCTGTTTTCATATTTCAGTTCCAATTCAATGGAAACGGCACAATCGGTGCTCAAAATTAATGGAGAAAATTACATGGTCCCTTTACCAGATTTGTTTTCTCATACCGCAAGACAATGGAACAATCAACCAATCATCCCTAGTTTCGCTCCCTGTCGATAGGAAGAAATGTTTGAAATGAACGATCCATTTCTTACCTTTTCCCCCTTGATCGATTCTAGGAAAATTTCAGATAAACATCAATCATGAGTTTTCATTCTTGGCTTTGCTCGCGAGAGTACATAAAAACGGCCCTTTCTCTCGAAGGGTATATAGCTTCTTCTGCTTGCCACCATTCCCTACATTTTCTTACTGCATGTGCTTCCTCCCCTTCTGCCCTCTTCCATTAACAGCAAACATTCGCCCATTGCCTGGCAAACAGAGGTTAAGTGCGAAACGGACGCAAACAGCACGCTGCATTGTGCGCTCTTCCCCGAGGGTTCGTGTTCGAAACTTCGACTTGGGACTTTTAAAAACCAATTCACACGATCGTCCTGTGGTGCTGTGGTTCCTAGAGTACGTGTGTGTGTGTTTTTTTCCTTCCTTCTCGAATGCGTCGAGGGGCAATAGCTTTGGGTCAATAATAATCGGGTCGGCAAACGGTTTGCACATGAAGCAGAGGCAAGCAATGGAAGGAAACTGGTATTAAATAACCGACCTTTCCCTGGTTGTTGCATTTTAGAATTGTTTCATTCCCTTCCTTGTTTCTTCTTCTTCTTCTTTACATCTTGCGTTTGCCACAAACGGTTTGCAAGGAATTTCAGGGATGAGGAAGGACGAAGGACGACCGGTATGCGTAACCGAAATTACGAGAGTCCTCGTCCTTTTAAACTTTTTGTCCGTTACAAAATCCGCGCATCGGGCAAGAAGAACAAAAAGCAACAGTCTTCCATCTTCTTCCCAGTAGGATTCAAATTTCTTGCTTGCCGTTTGGGTGTGTATACGTACGCCATGTTTGTCCAATTCCGATGTGTTTTTGCGTTTACGGCTTTTGCGCTGTGGTTCTGTCCTGGTTGCTGCTTCTGTCGTGGGTAGTCTGCATGCGTACATTGATCTAAAATAGAGAGAGAAAAAAGCAGAATCGTTAATATATTGAAGATAGTATTGAAGCATATAAGTACACATTTAATAAAAAAGGGATACTTAAAGTATTTAAAAAAATGAAATTAATTCTAATATGTTTAATGTTATTTTTGAAATATTTGAATAAGCCTTTATACTTTAATTAATTAACATAATTCGAAAATAATGATTTAAATGTAAAACAACACATTTAATTGTCGTTAAAATCTTATCAATTTATTTGATATACTGTTATTGTATTGTATTATATTATTGTTATTATATGCGAAATATTCATACACAATATTATGTTATTATGTACGAAATAATCTTAAAAACTAGCAAAATCAAGAAAAAAAGAAAGAAAATCCCAACCATCATATAACAAGACCACACCCAACATCCTACACAATGAGTCAAGATGCCACAAATGGAAACGTGGTGACATTTTGCGATTGTGGCGCGCACAAAACCACCGTTCCACCATTTTATAGGTCTGAAACGCACCATGCGCCTCCACCGCCATGAGATCAGCGTATAGCGGCGCCCCACCCCCCTTCGCGGCGGTATGGAGTTTCGAACTGGTAAAACTTCACCTACGCTGCGCTGCTTCGTTCATCATACCGGGCGCACCAACTTCCGTGCCGTGATAGCTTCCCCGAACCTGTTTTTTCGTTTCCAGTAGAAAAGCTAATGAAGCACAGGCACAAAAACAACAATTAGTGACAATTAGTCAAAAAATCAACCCAAAACTTATCGAGCGACAGCGGTCCCCGGGGTTTGACACATTCGAAAAATAAAAGGCGCCCCCACGATATTATTTTGACACTAGACGAAACGCGCGCGCTTTGCACCGTATCTGCGCGCCACAATACACACACGCACACACACAGAGCTACTCACGCGCACAATATTCTTCTTCCACGCAGCAGGCAAATCGGAAGTGCCATCAGCACCGGCAGTGTAAGCTCCGGCGCGTTTTGACGCGTGTGTATGGGTGTGCCGGCCCGTGAAATCCGGCGCGAAAAGTTCTTCATGCCCATTTTTCCTCCAAATGCGAGCCGCCACCCGAAGAGTCGGTGCACTGGCGGCTAAAATGATTTAACTGGTATCCCCCCTGTAAAAAAACTGTATTTTTACCCGCCAGAATTTTTGGGCGTTGATCCGCTCTTTCTCTATTGCGAGCGCACGCACGCACACCTTTTAAACGCCCCTTTTAAAAAAGCGCAGCACACGCGCTAAAACGAGAACGTCTAATTCGCCGCGCTCTTTCGCACTCATACACGCAGCGCGGCAGCGCAGACAGCTTTTCGCAAATTTTTTTATTATTACACACAGAAGAAAAAGGCGCAACTCGGCTCTCGCGGTCGGGGAGCAATGACAGGCGGCCGAAGCAATGAACGAGCGAGCGAACGTGCGAGCGAGCGAGAGAGCGCACAGCACGATTTAAATGGACACATACGGGCGAAAATCTTCGATATAAAAAGAGAATCTCCCCTACCGTGAGAGAGAGAGAGAATGATTGTGGAGCGTGAGGGGGGGGGGGCAAACAGCGCGTTGCGCAGAGGTAAGAGGGGTTTAAATGGCCCGCAATGTACATGCCAGGTTGCCGCGGTCCGGTCTTTAAATGGTTCACCGATCGGTCGTAGGAGCGAGAGCGCTTAGCAGGCAAGCGACAGAGGAGAACACGCTCAGCGCGAGAGCAGCATTTTTAAAAACCCCCAAAAGAGCACGTGAGTTAGAAGAAGTGTGTGACATGTTCGTCGTCCCACATACCAATAGACACCAATACACACAGGTGCGCGCGCGGCAGAACATGAGCCCCGCAAACAGCACAAAAGAAAAAAGAGAAAGAAAAAGCTTCGGAAAATTTTTTCACCCTTCGAATAGCAGGAATATTCTATTTTTCTTCGGTACTCCGCGTGCTTGCGCCGGTAATAAGAGACACACATACACACACAGAGACACGCGCGATAGATAGTCTTACTATCACTGAATGTAATGTAATGGACAGATCGTGCACGAGGTGTGTGTCAGCCTCCTCGCCCCTTTAAATGATACGTCAAAAAGCTAGAAGCAAAAGAGATGCGAAAGGAAGAAGCCACAGACACAGAAGACGTGGGAGGCAAAAGAATAATATGAAACACAGCAAGAGGGTACATTGTATTGAAGTAGCAATTCGCTTCAAGTGGCCCCCCATCGCATCCATTTCATGGGCTGTGTAAAGCCGCAAAGAAGAAGCAGGCTGTGATATTGCATATGAAGAGGCAAGTGGGGGAAAGGGGAGGATGGAGGTTGGAGTGCAAAAAAGGTGCTGACTGTACGGCAAGATTGCGAAAAATGGGGAAATTCATATATTAAAAAAAATTATAAGATTTTTTACAAAAAAAAGGTCAATTTGTAGAACCTACCCATTACTGGTATAATCCATCCTAAGCTGAACACAGCAACACTCCTTCTTTTAGCTCCTATGGCGAGTGCTGGCGCTCCGTTGCTGCTGAACTGGAGACGGTCCGCGATGAGAAGTGACGAACGACGATGGTGGTATTCTGCCTTCCAATAAGCTCGTGACAGGAAAATTCCACCACACGCACGCTTACACATACATAGGCCACACACACATATATATACACACTGGTGTTGCATCAAAGGATTCCCATACTAGAACCACTTGGAAATTGGCTACTGCGCCACTGTAACACTTTTTAGCTTGAACGACATTCGGCGGAACTTTGCCCTTATCTCTGTGAATCTTGCCCACACACACACACACACATACGCACACGATGGCCACGTTGCACACGTTGCGGGAGAGGCGGGTGATGAGGGGAGGCGCGCGGATTGCCGTTTAAAGGTCCGCAATCGCACACCGCTCTCCTTGGGGGCCACACACCACCGGAAACGTTCTACTCTCGGGGCCGCCGCCTCCTTCGATGTTGCGCGCTGCTATCGCTACCGCCTGCCTGCTGCTGATGTGGTAACTCCGCTCCAAAACCGACCAAACGAGAGATCAAACGAAAAGTGCAGTGCACAAGGGAAGATGAAGATGTCCCTCCCTGCTGCTGACTGCTGAACAACACACCCACGGTGGTAGTATATATTGGCAGAATAGAGGTGCTTTTTCCCCCGCGCGAGTGTGTGCTGCTACTCTTCGGACGGTGCGGTTAATAATAAGCGGGAGTGTGTCTTCGAGCCGGCACAAAAGACCGCAAGTCTTCAGGACTTACTTTTGCGTGTTCCTCTTCTTCCGCCTTATTGCACACACTATCGAACTGCTGGTTCGGTTGCTTGTCGCTGTGCGCTTGTGCTGCTTACCCCGCTTAGCTCTCTAGGCCGTGTGTGTTTGTCTGTTGTGCGCGCTCTCTCTCGCCGTCTCGCTTTTGTGCGCGTTCTTCGTGTTCGTGTTCGTGTTCGGTACGTCAGCAAATGCTGGTGGCAGGTCCGTTTTCGCGCACTTTTCAACTTCAATGTCGGCTTTGCATCTTCCGAAAACCCCTTGGCACCTCTGAGCGAGCTGCTGCTGCTGCTGTCACAGTGACACAATATAGCTTGTTAAGGCGAAACAACGGGCACGAAAGGGAAAGAAGTGCGGTGTAACACTTTGCGGGGAGGAAATAAAACGAGCGCCAAAAGGCGCCACCAACCCGGTTGGGACACCACCACCGGGAAATCGTTGGACCGCTAGAACACACCGGTCAGTGGCAAATGCCCCTAGCGGCACTTGCTAAATTACGAGAAAAAACTCAATCGCTTTTCATCAAGTTCAATTTGACCACACTATTCGCACTGTGTGTGTTTGTAACGGTTCACTTTTGAGTGTGAACAAATTCCGCCTACTTTTCTTTTGTTTGGCACTGACCTATTGTCCCCCCTCAAGAAAAAAAAAACAATGCACACGGAGCAACGGCACTGACTCGAGCCACTTCCGACACCAGTTCCACGTATTTCACCGCTTTGCCACTTGTGACGGTGGTGATCGAGGCGCCTTTCCTAATGCAGCGGCCTAATGAGCTCAAACCACGGTACGGGAATGTTTACCGCATTCAGCGCGCATATCCTTTTGTTTTCGGGGGCCAATTGCAAAGAGCACTGTTTGGGGCGCAGCTTTTAATGTGTTGGCGCAGAGCAACTTCCACCACTTCCACACAATTGCGGGAATCCGTTCCGTTGTGTTCGCCGAATTCCGACAGCGATGGTCCGTTTGCCGACAGGATTCAGGATGAAAAGGAAGGAGACGTTTCTGGCGCGAAGGTAGCGAGTGAAATGAGCGCACAAACTGCGGCGTTGGGCGCCATGACCGATCAGCAGCTTGGTGGTCTGCGGCCCGATGCTGCCGACGGCCGGCCCGTTTGCGGCAGTCCAAGTGAGAGGGAGTGACTGGTATGGGGGCAGAGAGCGCGCGAGAGAGAGAGAGAAGGATCAAAACAACAACACAAGCCAGCTGTCATCGGTGGCTCCGTTTCGGCGGGTGCTTCGTTGACGTACACGCATGCGCACGTTCAGGGTGCGGTTGAACCGCTGCTCGTGAAACGTTACTGAAGGGAGACATGATCGGTGAGGAGAAGTTTGCGTTTTCGAAAAATGCAACATCGTGAGAAACGGTGAGTTTCATTGCCAAGTGAGTTTGGGTTTTAGAAGGAAAAAATAATTTTAAATGAAATGGACACGTTTTTTCATGCAATAAATTTAGTCACGAGATTTTGATGCTTAATTTTCGTAATTTTGTTTAATTTAGAAAAAAAACTGTTTAAACTTTTGATCAACCATTGAAAATTCAGCTCCATAAAGAAGTTGAGTAGAATGGATTGCACGTTCCAATTCCAACCAAAACGTTCCGTGTAACACGGCCATAATATTCTCAATTTCCCCTGCCATTCCCTTCAGAAACGTGCGCTACAGCCGCTGCACCAGCCCCATAGCAAACACATCGATGACAGCTGATTTGCTGCTGTGCTGATCGCTTCCTACGCGCCTATTTCTTTCACGGAATACGACGGCTCACTGCGTTTCCCAAGAAAGTGCGACAATTGAACAATTGAACAATTGAAAGTAACGGTCCGTTGGCTAACTGTTGGCGTTGTTGGCAAATTCCAAGAATTCTATCGAATGGTGGTGAATACGATTCGGTCCCAAGGAGTACAAATGGTTCAGAAAGTGCACAGAAGTTGTAGATGCAGAGCAGCAAAACAAGGACGAGTTTCGGTGGAATGAGTTACGTGTTGGCTCTGTTCGTTGTAATGAATAAGTATCTGCAAATCGGTGAGTATTTTCCATTGAAATCATTTCATACCTATTGCTGCAGCTCTGCCGTTGATGCGATTGCGATCGTTGGCTTAGTCCATTCTGTATACATTAGTGGTGGGAGCTTGGAATCGGACTTACTCGATTCTGATTCCGTGTTCGGAATCAATTCTAGAGCCGATTCCAATGCTGGAATCGATTCCGATTCCGGAGTTGATTTCGGAGCCGATTCCAGAGCCGATTCCAGAGCCGATTCCGGAGTTGACTCCGGAGCCGATTCCGGATCCGATTCCAATGCTGGAGTTGATTCCGGAACCAATTCTGGAATCGATTCCGGAACCAATTGCGGAGTCGATTCCGATTCCGGAGCTGATTCTGGGATAAATTCCGGAACCTGATTCCGGACCTACTATCCGGAATCGATTCCAGAAAACTGCGGAGCTAGCCGGAATCGATTCCGACAAAAACTTCATTTTTCCCATCACTGTATATATGATGTGATCGGATATTACGGAACAAAAGACCTTGTTGTATACGAGTAACATGGTTCGGCCCAGGGCTGGTCATACTAGTCATACTTCTGAGCATCATTTTCCCTAACAAGTCATCAAGAGGTAAGTATTGGAGTGCTACAGTTCAAACAGATTTAATTTGTGCTAATCAATGATATTTTAACCACATTCTTACAGCTCTGGTATGGCGGCAGCCCAAGACTGAGCTCACTTGCTCCAGAGATACTAATCAGAAGAACTGTTGACGTTACGGTCGGGAGGAATGTCTGTAAAAGTAGGACAGCTTTTGAGGACAAAGAACATTCTACCATACTAGCACTAGAACCTTTTACCGTGTGTCGAAATACGCTCTATCGAACTCCATAACTGTTAGTAAATAGAAAAATGATCTGCCGAACAGGACAGGAGTTCGATGGTTTCGCTGCTTGAAGATTAGAACGATTGGAGGTAACATTCATACGAAGGGTACTGGACATTTTCGTCGCATATCGAGGCATTTATATTATCAGAACTGAAATAAGTCATTTCCATTTTAATCGCGTCTCGAGAGAAACATGCTCTGAAGGTTTTTAAGCCCCGCACGATAGGAAAGATCGATGGATGAGCCGATACAACTTGTACGTGTACGAGATGGACGTGTTGTATGAGCTGTACGATACTGTTATGTGGCTGGTCATGTATACGCATGGAACCGGACGACTTGATGGCTCCCCGTGAAGTCCTTTTAGGTCTTTAATGTGGGAAGTTGGCTGTGATAACGGATCGGCAGATGGAGACACGTGACGGTGAGCGATTTCGGACATTTCTGCAACTAGCCAAGATAGCAAATGTTGGTTGTATAGTGCTGTGTAAGTAAGCATGTTATTTAGAGTAGAACATTGGCAGGCTTCGAACCTCACTTTACCTTAGAAATCTGTCCTTCATTGCGACGATCGGATGTGAAGTTTCAAATCGTTTCAAATAAATATACCTAAATAGAGAATTTTCCCTGTGTCTTACTGTTATATACCATGCTTAAACCCTCCTGTATGTTGATAATATTTCTCAAATAATTTAAACCACCTACATGTACACATTAACCACACACCGCGACTTAAAGTAATAGAGAGTTTATTGTCGGCTTAAGCAGCGAACGTTACAAACCATTTCGCATACATTCGTCGCACGATTGCGATCGTCAACCTTCGTCATCATCATCATCCACTCTCTCTCTCTCTCTGTGCTAATCCTAATGTATGTCAAGATAAATTTGCTTTTTTTCTTTCAGCTTTCAGGAAGGAAAAAGGGAAAAGTGGGGAAGTACAAAAAACACGCATTACTGCACGGCCGATTGTCTGTTTGTAAAGGTTGCCCACAGTAGAAAAGCACAAAACCAACCAACAGCCGTCCCCCCTTCTAGAGTACACACATACTTCTTAGTAGTCTAATACGACGTCATTGTTGCAGTTGCGCGTACACTTGCAGCTACGGCCGGAAGGGGCACGCGGATTGATCAGACAAATCTTGTCCTCCGGACAGTCACCATTGTTGCTGACGCACGGGCTGTAGAACAGCGGGCACTTGTCGGTGACGGCCGTCATGCCGTACATCTTGTGGTTGCCAAATACGGGCGAGTTGATCGGCTTCTGGCGCACACCGTACAGGTTGATGCTTTCGATCTTTTTACTGTATTTTTCGAGGGAAGAAGAGAGAGAAAGCGTCTCAAAATAGTGTCTCAAAGAGTTCGAAAGCTCCTCTACTTACGTCATCCAATCCGTCCAGTAGAACAAATCATCGGTAACGGCCAACCCGAACGGGTACGTCAGATTGCTGGCGATCGTGCGGATCTGTCTGCTGTACGTATCAATACACTCAACCTTCTTCGTTCCCGCGTCAGCGTAACAAAGCTCCCCAGTCGCCATCGACACCTGGATGCTGTTCGGCAGAGCTACCTGCGGACTACCCACCAGCTGCTCCCGCTCCGTTCCGTCCAAATTCGACCACTCAATCTTCGGCCCATCCCGATTCCAGTCCGACCAGTACAGCTTCGTCTGATGCGGATCGACCGCAATGCCGCGCGGATTGACCAAAAACTTCGAAATCAGCACCGTCCTCTGCTCCGGATTGTCCAGGCTCGCCACCTCGATCGTATCCTTCGCCGAATCGGTCCAGTACAGCCGGCGCGAGATCCAATCGACCGCCACACCCTCCGGCGACACAATGTCCTTCGTGATGAACGGCTTCTGATCGGTACCATCGTACTTGGCGCTCACGATCTGCTGGGCCGCAATGTCGCTCCAGTAGATGCGTCCCTCGGCACAGTCCCGATCGAGCCCGATCGACATGAACGCCATCGTGACGGGGTACCCGAGCCCACCGTTCAGCGGGACGCGTATGTTCGCCACACCCTGGCTGATGAGCAGGAAGCCATCGTCCAGCCGGTGAGCGGTGTTGCAGACGGACCCGTTGCCGATGAAGCCATCGTTACAGATGCACTGGTAGCCGTTGGTAGTGGACTCGCAGCGAGCGTTCGGATCGCACAGGCTCGGGATATTGGCACAGTTGCGCTCCGGTGTGCAGACGAACCCATCGCCAAAGAAGCCCTGATTGCACATACACTCGTACGAGGAAGGATCTCTGTGAAGGAGGACAGAAAATAGCGATTAAAATCTACAAATTATGATGTTGTAGTCCACCCATTCTCACCTATAGCTCGGCACACAGGCAGCATGCAGCCCGCAGTTGTTCCTCACATTGCACGGCGGTGGAATGGAACGGCATTGCGACACTCCATCTCCAACGAAACCCTGCGGACAGTGGCAGTACGGTATCTTCTGCACAGGGTCGATCACGCAAACCGCATTCTCCGCACAGTACGCACCACCGCACGATCCAGCCCGCACACAAAAGTCGGACAGATCCCGCTCGTACCCTTCCTGACACACGCACACACCCTGCTGGCACTCCGAGTTCATGCCACAATCGTCATCGACCGCACACTCCGGCGCGAGATGGCACGTACGACCATCACCCTCGTAGCCCTTGTTGCAGACACACACCGACTTCCGATTCAGCATGTACGTGCAGGACGCATGGATGTCACAGATCTCCTCATCATCCAGACAGGACACTTCCTTCTCGACGCACGTATACCCATTACCATCGTAGCCCGGGTTGCAGATACATTCGTGCCGGTACGAGCTGTCACGCCACTCACAGTTTGCGTGCGGGCTACAGTTGTTCTCCACATCGCACGGCGGCATACCTTCCTGGGGGACCTCCTCCGGGTCGAGCTCAACTCGCCGGCAGATCTGGTTGAACGCGTACTCGATCAGCGTGTAGCCGGTGGGGCACGTGCAGCCCAGTATCGTGCAGAACGGTTCAATTCCCTCTGCAAACGTGACGGATTGTGGTAAATTAAAGAGAAACCATGGGAGGTCTTGTGTCACTACTTACCTTCTTCAACGTACGTCTCCTTCACGCACTCCTCCCCGTTCCAGACGCTTTCCGGATCGCACAGTGACTGACAGTAGCTGACACCATCGCCATCGTACCCCGATCGGCACTGGCACTGACCCTCGACACAGTCCGCAAACTCGGCACAGCGCTGCCAAAGACCAAAGTATAAAGTTGAAGACGATCGTAAACTACATCTCACCCCGTCTTCCCACACTTACCTCACACTGTTCCGGCTCTTCCTGGGTCGGGTCACTGTCTACCTCGTTGTAGCTGTGCCCACCGTAGCTTGCAGGCGTCGACACCGTGTACGACGAAGAGGTCGGTTGGCTGTATCCACCCGGCACTACTTTGTCACACACGTACCCATTGCCCTCGTAGCCCGGGTTACAGCGGCAACTGTAGCCGCCCGGCTCGTTGTAGCACTGCGCATTCTCGTCACAGATGTTAACGCCCGAGCACTCGTCAATGTCCACACAGTTGATGCGATCGCTCGTACCGTACGGGATGTAGGTGAACCCGTTCTTGCAGTTACACTGAAATGTGAGCAACAAAGTGAGCAACAGCAGCCAAAGTGTGGTTTGTGTTGGTGTACTCACATCGAATGTGTCGTCAGGCTTCGGCACGCACACCGTATTATCCCCACAGTTGGCCTCATCGCACGGGTTAAACTGATCGCCGATCACCATCTTCGACAGCATGCCCATCCGGACGGCTCGCTCCCTCGGCTCGTACCCCAGATTGATGCGCGTAATCTTCAGCATCGATTCATCCTTTCCGGCAATGGTGTCCTCATTGCCCGAGCATCCCTCGTACGTAATGTCCTGGTACAGTGTGTAGCTGACGTTGCGTGCCTGCGACTCCACCCGGAAACTGTGCGCACTGACAGCTTGCAGTCGATCCTTACCGGACCGTCGGAAAGCGACAGAGTAGTCATCCAGATGGAGCTTCTCAAGGGCCGGAATGGAAGGTAGCTGTCCGGACAGATGCACATCCAGTGCGAGTTGATCCCACACGTTCAGTCCCGTGTACTGTTGGGTGATGTAGAACGACTCGCCCGTCTCGAACTGCAGTGTGCTGGTGTGGTTGAACTTGCCACCTGTCAGCTGGTAACCGTTCATGGAATTTCCAAGGGGCTTGGCGAACAGCCACGCGATCGTACCACCGAGAATTTGCGTTAGCTGGAGATCAGTGCCGAGCTGCTCCTCGAGCGGACTGATCGCAGTGTACGTACGCCCATCCACCATTACAACGTACGACTGAAGCTGAGTGTCGAGAGGCTCACCGTTCACATTGCCGAGCACCTTACCAGCGACCCGCAGTGGAATGTCACTCTTCACGCAACTGTTCACGTAAAATGTTGATCGGAATATAGAGCTCATGGCTTCGTGTGGAATGGCCCAACTTACCTGAATCCATTTCCGTAGTAGCCGGACTTGCACTGACAGCAGAAGCCCCAGTTGCTGTTGACACAGGAGGCCGCCGAATGGCACTTGTACCGGCCACCATCAGCGCAGCTGCGCGGTTCACTCGGTTCGGCGTGCTGGCGGTCCGGCTGCTCCACATTCCCCTCCGGTGCGAGCGGTCCAACGTGATACAACCACACGCCCGGTTGATTAATGTTGGACGAAATCGTTAAATGGCGTACCTGAGAAGTGGAAAAAACTAGATGTTGACCCTTCATCCTGAACACCCAACACCTTCCAACAGTACGTACATTATCAGTACCGGAACCGGGCAGCATAAACGTACGATCATCTTCCGCGGCAAAGCCGGCCTGCGCGCGCACATCCGGCAGGCCACTATCGCCGGTATCACCCTGGATCCAGCTGATGCCCTCCTCCGGGTACAGGAACTGCACGAACGTGTCCGTCGCGCCCTGTATGATCGCCACCTGGAACGAGTTCTGCACCTCGTTCTTCATGCTGTAGTGGCCCACGTGCTCCCAGGTCGCGACGAACACCTGCAGCGCCTCGAAGCCCCCGGTCCGGGCCAGTAGACTGCCAAAGTTGTCCCGCACCAGCTCGGTCGTGCGGTGGAGCAGGGTGGGATCGCGCGACTTAAAGTACACGATCGTGGCCGTATCGTTCGGCAGGGTTGTGTCGACGTTCGCGTAGAACGGCGCGATCAGCGGGTTGCCGAGCGGGAAGGGTAGATTGAGGAAGCCGACCAGCTCGCCACCGAACGACAGGATGCCGTTGGTGTTGATCTGTGTGTGTGTGTGTGCATGTGAAGGAGTAAAACCGGGAGAAGCATACCCATAAATCATTGGTTAATTTGATGGAACATTGCTAAAACACCACACAAAGGGAACGCATTCATTCGCTCTCCGCGAGGAAGATCAACGGGGGCAGGGCTCGTTATCATCATCTTTAGCTGGTGCCATCCTCCATGCTGTCCACTGTCATGCTGTGGCATTTATGTAATGGCGCAAAGTCGTTATTTTTACCATGCAATTGCTAAATGTTCGCTCCCGGGCAGAGCAGAGGTTCTATTTACACATCTGCCGAGGACGGTGGTGCTCTTGGCCGCTTGGACGCTTGACCACGAGTGCTGATAAGAGAAAGCACATCTTTGTTTGACGCTAATGGGCTAGGCTGTGTGGTGCGGATCATCATCGTTTGAGCGATCGGACACACTTTTGCTCGGTGCAAAACAATTTGCAAAGGCGCTTTCGCTTTTGTGTGCGGGGCGTGAAATATTGTCCCTCAAGGGCAGTGCGTCGGTACAATTGAAGTGAAGCTCTGGATGGAAGGTGAAGTAGTTGTTTCGAGTGATTGGGATTGGAGTAAGCATTTAAGAGGAGAATTTGCAACCAAGCGATCGGATTGGTCTTGTGGTGTAGTTGGTTAGTGGAGGGCTTTACAACATGCCGCGCACGGGTTCAAATCGAGTCGCGGAATATACAGAATGAACTTTTAGTAAGTAATAAGGTAGTTTATTTCGCCTCAATAGCACAAGAAATACGATCATTTACAGTGGGGTAATGTTGATTCCTGCCAGCGAAGATCGCGCTCCTATTCTCATCATATGTACAGCTATTCGCAATTTGTGTGAAGGCTGTGTCTATTGATAACCCTCAACAAAAAGCAAGAAGTAAACAGCGCCGCAGCATGGCCACACCACGGATGATGATCCTCTGATTGCTCATTTCTTCTCTCTTTCTATGGGTCCTGTCCAACTATCAAACGTTTTCTTAAACACAAACTTACGTAAACACGGTCGTATTTTTCGTTGTAGAAGTAAGCTGGCATGTCCAGATCCATGTACTGGAACTCTTCATCACCTCGCGGCAACACCTCGCTGGCTTCGTTCGCGTAGCTGTACAGATCGCGAGGATCCACCGCATGTACGATCAAGGGTAGTAGTAGTAACACCGCGTACACTACTAACCCTTGCAATACCTCACTTTTGACAGACATTTTGTTGGATCACACCGAAACGGAACGGAGTGCACTTTACACTTGGAAGTATCTTGTCTTGGAAGGTTAAGACTTGCCAAGACAAACGCGGTTAAATCCGTTTGGGAAACATACGGAGATAATCGACCGGTTTTTACACACAATCACCTATACACAAGAGAGCACACACACACACGCTCACTTCCAATCAGTGTTTTTCTCACTAAATCACTTTCAATCTCTACGTCGTCGGGCGTTACCGAAGCGGAACCTTATCAACGGGCACCACCGACAACACACCGTGTGCGTCCTCCAGCGCACGGATCCAGGTTCTTGTGTGGGTCTCGCGGGTCCGATGGCCTATCGCGCACGCTTGTCTTAGCACACTATCAGCAAACGGACACCATTATTATTGCCTTCATTCATAATCTCTTTGCACCAAACACGCACACAGAGGAAAGAGGTGGATTTCCAGGACGGCCAATGACTGCCAATGGGATGTAGGCTCTGAGAAGACAGACCAACCCCGGTAGAAGAACTCAAGATTCACGTCCGCACCGGGCAAGACACCGAACACGACTGACTGCTCGGCATCTGGTCGGATGCTGGATCAAGGGATCTGCGACGGTCGCGAACAACTGTCGGCGCTGGTGCTGCTGCTGGGTCCCGAAGTTTAATGGGTCGCAACGCCGCAACGACCGGGGGCACATCTGGGAGAGGCTGGTATGAAGTACCCGCCGGAGCGAGAGTCTTCCGCGGTTAGCACCGGGTGTGAAGCGTGCCGTTTATCAATATCAGTCAGCGTGTATGCTTTGACTCACCGACGACGACGACGACTACTACGATCGGCGATCGACGTTTTGTCCAGATTTAGAACGTTCGCTGGTCAAGAATCGTGAGTGGGTTTTCGGACGATTGATTTACGTTACGAAATACCCAATGGCCACGGAGAGGACCCTTTACATAACCTACTATAACAACCATTTCAGTTGGTACCGTCTACATGTTCTTGCGACGCGTTCCCATCATGTTCCGAAATATCAATTAATATCAATTGTAGCCAAATGGTGGCGAGGCGAGACAGGCTAGGCTGATTGATGTCGACTTTTCGAACCCCCTGAAGATGAAGATGGGTGTAAAATTTTGGACCAATATATTGGAAGGGACCATCCCAATACCCTCATGCGTATGAGAAGGCACTACCGTCTAGCCAACTGCACGACGACGCCCCGTGGGTCTGATCCTGGACGATCTTGTCCACGACTGTGTTCTGACTCTGGCTGTGGTGACAATTAAAGCTAATAAATTCAACTGCGTGTAAGCTTCAATTAATATCAAGTGTATATTAATGATCTGTCCTCACTGCGTGTTCTTCCCCTTTTCTCCACCCAAGCGACATCGATGGTTGATGCGTGTACGCACGAGAAGCGCAATCGAACAGACGCGCACGCTGTTGATCTTCGCGTCGTGTCCGTTTGTGACGAAAAAGCGATTCCATCGCTGGTTATTATTATGAAACCGAGTAGTCGCACATCAATTGAGAGAGAGATAGAGAGAGGGGGAGCAGTGCAGCATCCCTTGCTCGGATAATGTGGTGTCAGGGTAAATGAATTTTAATTTATACATACATATACACATGCGTGGAAATGCTATTGCGGGACGAACGCAAAATTCATTTACGCGTATGTTGTAGCAGGAGTTTTCCCATGTTTTCCCATCACCCGCACCAACCCCACGAGCACGTGTTTGTGTGTGTGCCTGTGTCTGCTGGAATAAACGTTAAAGTCGTCACCCGCGTACTCGAGAGGAAAGCGAAAAAGGAACGGAGGGATGATGGCCCGGCTGCGGTTACGCACCAGCTGACACAAGGGGATCGACGTTTCTAATTTTGTGAAGAGGCAATTTCGGTGGACATGAATAATTAAAAACATGTGTTTGATCTGACGATGACGATGATGATGACGATGCACCGTGCGCGTGGAGTAGAGTCGGTGTGTACGGAAGTCGGAGTCTGTGCGCTTCGAGCACTGGGAGTGATGGTTATTTATGGGTTTTTAGGGGACGGGGGTTTGCCGTATTCCGAATGGGGGGAAGTGAGGGAAAGCCGGGAAAATGCATGAAACGTGCGCGGCTCAACATTAAACGCAAATATCGCGTACAATTTTGTGCCACAGCGACAAAACGCTTTGATCGCTTCGACTTTTACTGCCAAGCAGAGTGAGTGCCGCAGAGGACTCAATTGATGGTTTAGTGGCCAGTTTCGGGCAATAAATCTATTAGCAGCAGTTGCCAGCCAATATGTAGTTGAATTTGGTTCAAGGGGTTGTTTTTGGTTTATATGTTGCAATAAATAGGAACAAAATTTGGGGTCAGTTCTAAGCGACACTTTGAAGAGGAAGTTGAACAGGAAAATGGAAGACAATATTTTTCTTTCTTGAACTGTATTTTCCAATTTGAAGCTGGGAAAACGAAGCCACGAATGTCTGTCTGCAATGTGGAATAATATTTACTACAACTGTTCATTGCAAACACATGGTTCATGCTGAAAAGTCTTTGGCGGTGTTCCAATGTGAGGATCTTTGCTGCTTCAATGTGTCTTTAGAAAATGTGTACGTTTCGATGCTGGCAAATCATACTCGTCTTCAATTTCCAAGAGTTATATTGCCTAAACTTTCATTTGTCGACTAAATAAATTTTGAATAAAACAGCTCCAGAGCATAACTAATGGCTTATTGTTCTCAAAATACCACATCGAGAGCCACGTATGAGCTAATTCACTGTTGGCTTTCGCTTCGGATTTTACTTCCATGTGACTCATCATTTGAAGAAAATTAGGCAAAATTTCAAATGTTAGCGTTACGTAATGCATGGATGCTTCCTAAACCGTTGAAACGTGTTAGATCACTTTCATCGGCGGTGAAATATTTCACTCCCGTTTCAACTACACACACACACCATCACAGCGTGCAGTTTGACAGATCAACAAATACCGCCACCAAAACATCAACAATACCTCGCTCGGCGTGCTGCGTGCGTTTGGTGGCCGGAATGTGACCGCAGCAAACGGTGAAATGGCTAGCTGTTGATATTTAATTGGTGTTTCGTTGTAAAACAGAGCTGTTATAGATGTATATTGTTAGTTTGTTAAAGTCGCCCACTTTTGTTTACGTGCGTTCGTGTGGCGGCTACGATGGCGAAACGGTCCGGGCACTTCCAGCTGAAGCAACCGCTCGCCTCGAAGAAACCGAAGCTCAACATCGAAATCGTCCCGAGCCAGCAGTACAACCCACAGCCGAGTACTTCCAAGGCGGGCAGCTCCTCAGGTGAGTGTTGTTCATTGCTATGTTCCATGAGAAACTCTGCTCACACACAATCACTATTTCCAGGTGCGGGCAAAAGTGCCGCCACAGCCGCCACCACCACCACAGCGGAAAACCTGTGGGACGATGACGACGACGACATTATCGTGCTCGCGACCCAGGCCATCGAGGCGGACCTTACGTTCGGCAAGTTTAGCCGCAGCGTCAAGACGAGCACGCAGCAAACGACGGAGGTGATCGCGGCCGGGGGGCAGCACACCGGGGCAGGGAAGCTTCCGGGCAAGGTACCGGACAAGCTGGTGGCGGAACTGTTTGCCGACGGGGAGGATGATTTGTTTTCGGAAAAGCTCGATGACAACTATCGCAACATCGACAACGCGATCAACGACTACTTCAACAACAACGACGATGACTTCAATCTGGACGAGTTCCGGCAGGAAGAGCAAGCACCGTCGGTTGGTGGGAGGCGTGAACCCGCACCGAAAGCATCGTGGGAGGAAGCACCTTCGGTTAGTGCGAAGCATTCAGGTGAACCGCAGGCACCGAAAACTTCCTGCGAGGAACCACCGTCGGTCGGTGGGAAGCGTGAACCCGCACCGAAAGCCTCATGGGAAGAAGAGTTTAAGGTACCACCGGCGCCACTGCCACCGGTGGGAGCGAAAGCGAGTGAACCGAGCAAGGCTTACAACAAGGATGAACCGACCTCTACCTCGCGGTTGGGCATTTTTAGGCCAAAAACCTCCACCGCAACATCGTTTAAAGCTACCCCATCACACACCCCCAAACCGGAAGCGGAAGAGAAGCCGGAACTAGCCTCAAGCCAAAAGCAGGAACATGCCAAGGACATTCAGGTGAAGTTTCTCACCAAGCACGTAGAGCAGCTGGCAAAGAAGGTGGACAGCTTGCAGAAGGACTACACCGAAGCGGTGGAAAAGGCCCAGGTCAAGGACGGCGAAGTGTCGATGCTGCGGTACGAGCTGAAAATGGTGAAAACCGCCAACGAGCAGCTGCGGCTGGAGAAGATGCGCGAAAAGGAAACGATCCAGAAGGAGTGGCTCGAGAAGATGAAGAATCTGGAGAAAACCATCTCAGCGCAGAAGGTGGAGAATGAGTTCAAAGAGATGGAAATAATGAATCTAAAAACGAAGCGATTAAACGCCACGTTTCGATCGGCGGAACCAGCGGAACCGCAGCCACCAGAGCCACCGCCGGCTCGTGCTACAGCGGAACCCGCACCCTCAACCTCAGCTCAACCGAAAGCGACCGAAGCCACGGAGGATGAGTTCGATCTCGCGTCGCTGCTACCGAAACTGTTCCTTGGCGAACCGGCCGAACTGTGCGAGCCGCTGGACGTTGATCCGCAAGCGTTCGTGAATGCAACCGACAGCTCGGTACGGAGTCGACAGCTCCGCAAGTACTCGCGGGTGACGCGCAACGAGTTTACGATCGCCGATCAGCTCGTATCGCTGCAGACCTTTCTGTCCCAGATGCTAATCGCCGCAAAGGCTTCCGGTGATGAAACGACGGAGCGGATTGTCCTGTCCCCCGGCATGTACCCGCTGGTAGCGATCGCCACGGAAAAGGGGCTGGAAGAGATCGATCTGTACTGTCAGCGGTTGGGACAGCACAAGGAGACAGATTTTCGTCTTAATGGGCCGAAAAGTACGATGGAGCAATCGGCCCCAGTGAACGTGTTCCAGCAGGAGCAGCTATACAATGGCGAGCAGGCCGTCGTGATACGGCGCTTCCTGGCGGTGGTCGGACTGTACTGTCGAATCTCGGACGATCTGGTAGTGAAGCGATTGCTGGAGAAGGAGCTCGTGCTGCGACTCGCGAAGAATATGAAACGGATCAGTACCGCTGTAAGTAGGGAAGAGGTGTTTGGTTTGGTGCATTTCTCCTTGCAAAATAGTATTCTGATGTGCATTGTTCCAACTTCTTTCAGATCATCCTGACGTCACTGCATGGACTGGTAACGGGTGCGGCTGCACTGCTCAACGGAATAAGCTTCCGCCCGCGAAGGTTCCTCCTGTACGGTGCGAGCGGTTCCCAGCTGATGGAACTATTCCGTTCGATCGTGCTGTGCCAACCCGATGCACCATCCTCGATGCTGCAGCTGTCCGACTTTCTACGCCGCCTGTCCCACATCACGGATGGCAGTGTGAACCATCTGCTCAATCGTCTCTGCATCAGCCATCATCCGGTCGAAACGGGTCAGCAGCAGCAGCAGCAGCAGCAGCAAGGGGAACAGCAACCCACAACATCCCGCCGACAGTATCGGTTAAAAACGATCAGCTTTTCACTGGGAACCTGCACGCTGCAGATGTACGCGGCACTGTTGGAGAACTCCGTCCGGCCACACGACCGGTACGAGGCGTGGCAGATGAAACCGTTGCTGACGAACACGGAAAATACGATCCACTTCCTGCGGAACGTGCTGCTGCATCCGGTTGGGTGGGTGAAATCGTTCTACGACCGGGAAGATCCGAACGAGTGTGAGCTTTGCCACATCCGGATGGTGTCGGCGTTCGTTACGCTGCTGTTCCGGGTGCTGCTGTGCTGGAACCAGCAAACGGTTAAGGACGAAGAAGGTTTGCTTACCTTGTTGTTTGGCTTTTGCGCTCAAATAGCTTCATCATTTTCGCACTACTTTGCAGATGTATCGCACATTCATTGTATCGCCCGGCACGGTGTACTGCTGCTGTACGATCTGTTCCAGACGGCGTACCACAAGAAGCTGTTACGAATCGCAGGGCCCACCGTTCGGTACCGTCTACGGGTAACGTACAACTGGCTGCAGCTGTACCAGAAGGAGTTCAATTTCGATGACGTTCACAGTGAGTATAGGGCCTCCCGTTAATGTTTCTTACACTAACAAGCTCTTCTGTTTCCAGTAAGAACCCTCGGCATGTTGGACATGCGCCTCCTAATGCCTGATCCGCTGCGCGCCTATCTGGAAGCGGAAATCGACGATCCAGAAGCTGAAAAGAAAGCGGCCGACAGTGAGGATGCGCGTAGAGCGGAAAGTAACGCAATCATGGAGGAGCTGTTTGCCGGCTTCTTCAATACTTACGCTAACAATAGTGCCACACTGTTATAATATATCTAATTGTATGCTTTGCACCCTGCCCGCCTGCGGAACAACACACAGTATTTTATAGCGTATTTTCCTTTCATAGTGTGATTTTCTCTGCTGCTGCAGCTGCTCACCGATGACATTGAATGTTGAGTGTTCGAAAAACTTTATTCATCGTTTCATTAACACCAGCTTTATCCAGCGTATTTACACGAAAGATTCGTAAAATATGTTTGTATCGCCACCGGCTAGTCGTCGTCGTTTTCGATCGATTGGGAAACGGCGAAAACAGAAAAGCAATTAAAATATTTCTCTCTACCATGGCTGCGACTGTCGCGTAAATCGTCCTCTCTCTCTTCTCGTGCATTCTCTCCAAACCAGTTCCCGTCTTCTATTTTGTTCTACAGTTAATTTTTCCAAGCCATTTTTTCCTAGTCTTACCTACAAACTACGCAATATATAATCAACGAACTGTGTGTGAGGAATTTAAAAAAAAATACATTTAGCTGTGTGACCTCCACGCGGCGGTCAAATTATCCTTTCCGCCACACAGCACAGCAACCAACCAACCAGGAACCAATCCAATGATGAATGTATCTGTGTACGTTTGTGTGTTTCTGTGGCCCCAGCGGATGGATTAACCACACAATGGGTTGTCGTTGTGTGTAAGCTTATACAGCTTTGGTTTTCAATCGTTTTGGTTTATCCCCATTAGTAGTTCCCTGTCCCCCCCCTATCTAATAAGATATCGCGCCCAAGGCGCGCTGCTCGCGTAATGGTATGAAAATAGGCTACACCCTTCTCCCGCACACATACCCGCGGCCAGAAGCATCTAGATCGGTTTGTAGAGCAGCGTGGTGACGTATTTCTTCCGGTAGCGATGCGTCGCGCTCAGCACCATGACACCGTCCTTGATCGAAAGGGCGTACAGGTGATTCAGCATGACGTGGTTCGGCTCGGGCAGCAGGGTCGGTTCACACTGCGTGAAACAGGCATTGGAAGAAACGCGTTTAGTAAACGAGCGTGATAAGACTGGAAACGGTTGCAGTTCAACGATTTCTTACCGACAGTGGAGTGTCCTTGTTGAGAATGACCTGCAGCAGATGGGGCGGCAGTACGGGCGGGCCCGATTCCTTGCCCCACGGTCTGGCCGTAGGTATGTCCTGGCCCCACTCCTTCGACTCGTCCTTGCCCGTGTCCTCGCTGTCCTTGGCCAGCGCTTGGAATACTTCAAAGTCGGACTGACGCACGGTGACGAGGTTGTTCGTGGTGCCAGCGTCATTTTCTACATTTTTCTGTGGATAAAACCCGGATTAGCATTCCATTTGAAGGTAAGCAAACAGGGTATCTCGTTCGCTTACCAGCTTCGGATCGTGCTTCCATTCGCCATCGACCAGAAACTTGTACTGATGGTCCCCCTCCGGGATGTTGATGATGGTCACGAAGTCGGCGTGCGATTTCACCATCGGCAGTACCTTCCACTGCGAGAACGTGCCGCTAATAAACACCTGCTTGCCACCGCCGTCCCACTTGAACACGGTCGGCAGCGTACTGGACTGCTCCTCCTCCTGCTGTGCATCATCATCCGGCCCACCGCCACCACCGCCCGCTCCACCTCCAGGCGCCTCGGATGGGGTCGTTCCCTCGGACATGGTGCTGGAACGCTTCCGCGGCTCGCGGGCAAACTCCGGATCGGGCACGGACTTGGAGTACCCGTACGGTTCCACCTCCTCCTCCGTCGCGAACGGATACCCGTGGATGTGTGGCTTGCGGTCAAACACGAACGCCTGGTCGTCCTTCATCGGCGAGCCCGGGATGGGATCATTCGATCCGGATTTATGACGCTCCCTTGGCAAATTGCTACCTGCGTTTCCCATCCTGGCTACTCACGCACGAAAGGGGGCAGCACGGAACGAACCAAAGCACACGGAACCAGACGGAAAAGGGAGCTGCAGCGGGGAAGATTGGATTTGGGCTCGCCTTGTTCTGTGAGCAAAATTTTTCCCCTTTTTGCGTGTTTTGCGTATTTTGGTGAATGTTTTTGTGCAGCGAGAAACACAGTGACAGCTGACAACCATCACAAAAGCAGGGGAGGTTGCATTCGTTTTCCGCTAGATGGCGCATGTGAAATGTGTGCGTGCGTGTGTGTGTGCGTGAGAGATTGCGAACTGTCAAACCGCCACGGGCCCACAGCCAAACAAAATACAAAACAAACGGAGAAAAATCGGCTTCCTTTCGGCGTTGTGCGCGAGTTTTCCCCGTTTTTTCCGCTGAAAAGTGCCTGGTCGAGCCATTTTACGGGTGTATCCGTTATCCGATGGTGCTTGACCGAATGCGGTTGCTGTTAGGATGAAAGTCACGGTTAAAAGTAAGTACGGACAGCCCAAAGGAATGGCGGGGCTTTTCCAGGGAGAATCTCGGTACCCCTGAAAGGAAGCACGCGCATCCCGGCAGCGTGGAAAACGTGCACGTGTGTGGGTGTGTGTGTGGCGGCAGGAAAACTGTCATTTCGGAAAATTCGCTCAATTGAGCGTGTTTTTGTACGCATCCAGCTCGCAGGAAGAGAGAACCACACACCCGCAGAGAGCGGGTTTGGAGTGGATGAAAAGAGTTCCGGAGGGGGGTTGATGTTTATCGATTTTCCCGCAGTAGGTCCTTTTGCGTCACGTTGCGTCGGTGGTAGCAGCTAACGATTTTACACGAGCCTTTCTAAGCCAAACCTTGTCCCGCTTTCCTTTTCAGGCTGGATGGGTGTCGCCGTCTGGAAATGGCTGGCCAACGATGACAACTGCGGCATCTGTCGTATGGCATTCGAGGGCTGCTGTCCGGACTGTGCCCTGCCCGGTGACGACTGTCCGCTCGTGTGGGGCGCCTGCTCCCACTGCTTCCACATGCACTGCATCGTGAAGTGGCTCAACTCGCAGGCCAACCAGCAGTGCCCGATGTGCCGACAGGCGTGGAAGTTTAATGACAAGTAGTGGGCAGAAAACAAGGGGTAGATGGTACGCTGTTCCGACCGAGGTGTTAACGTGTGGAATCGGTTTCCGGCGTTAGTAATAATCGTAAAGCTAAGGGTAATGATGAGCGCACGGACTAGGTTGTAAGGAAAAATGCAGGTTTAAACGCGAGTAGCAACAGAGTAACAGAGAGGCCCAAGTTGCCCCGGCGGACAGTATTCCCGGTGGAAGTGCAAATTGCGGTGTGGCAAGTGTGTGTGTTTGTGTGTTCATACAGTGTAGCAGTGAGTCGAGTCGGTTCGATATTTGGCCATATATTAGAAAATATAATCCTTATTCTTCTGGTGCGGTGTGCGTTTCCGGCAAGGTGCAAAAAAGGTGGAAAGAATACGTAACGAGTTGAAGATAAAGTGCTAATAAGTAGTTGAAGTAGTGGCTCGTTTCAATTTTACACCATAATCCCCGTACATAACGTGTAAGTGGCCCACGTGTTCCTAGACGAGCTGCCGGTGTGACCAGTCCTATCAATTCAGTAAGGTAGGTAAACTGGATTTGTACAAAAAACATTAAATCAATTCCCTTAAATCAGCTTTATTATCTGTCTTATCATTTGCTACACAACCGTTCCCCTTTTACAGCTGAAGTTTCAAATCCACAAACGCATCACTTTAATTGAAGCCAAAGCGAAGGGGAAAAAACAAAAGGAATTTTGCGAAACTAGTCCATACACACACACAGGCACAGGCACAGACACTGGCGTCATGCGAAACTAGGCCCAGGAGTGTGCTCTGTTATCTGTCCGTGTTCTTTGTTTTAAAAATAACAAAGAATGTGCATCGAGCAGCACTACCTTTTACCGGCTCGGTGCATGCGATGATGCACCTTAATGCTATTTGCACGTCGAACGACAGTGACGCAATACGACAGGCCGCGAAGAATTTGCTCCAATTGCAAACCACCGCATAGCTGGTTCAATTAATTATATTTTAAACATTAATTCTTTTCAACATACAATTTCCTTTTAACAAAAAAAGGAAGCAAACCGGTCCTTCACACACCGTAAACCTTTGGCTCGTCTTTAGCTTGCACACGCGCTTTAATTATTTTAAACACTTTGTCAGTAATTAGTTTATTTATTTGCCGCGTGCCGATGTCGGGTGGTGGTGGTGATGGCTGTGGCCCCCATTTTCTTCCGTCGGAATGCGGCACAAAATAAATAAATTGCTCAATCGACGAGTTCGAGCCGAGTAGTAGTAGTAGCCGTGTTGCATCAGGTAGAGCAGCCAGCGGCACAACCACGGTGGCATAAAATCGTTACTTCCTTTCCTTCCTTCCTGTACCGATATTGCATTAAATGGCCGAGCGAAGGTGTAACAGCATGTGAAAATTGCTGGACGATGGTTTTCGCCGTTCTCCGGCAAAGGGTGCATTTTATTGCACCCACTTGCTTGCGCCCTCGCTGCATCGGCACAGGTGTGAATGGCCCAATAAAAGCCGGACGAGATTTGTTGCAGTGATTTGGAAAGATTTGGAGCGTTTAAAATGTTTTCCGCTGTGGGAGAGTTTTGGTTAAACAGATTAATGGTTTTTGTCTACATTTTTAGTAATCTCCGGAATGAAGCCATCTGTCCCGGTTCGGATTGAAATGTTGATGTCAAGCGTCATATCGTCGAATAAACATCGTAACTGATGCGTTGATCACCATACTGAACGCGTTCGCTGTTACGAGCAAAACACGACGGACCGACTGGTTGCATTATTTATCGGTCAGTTTTTGGATAAAAATGAGCCTCATCTTCAAACACCAACCCCCGACGAAGATCGGCCTTCAAACGCCCGCACCACCACATCCGGTGCTAAATGTGTTAGATCGCTACGCTTTGAAATCTCTCCGCACGATCAAAAGACACGGGACGGCGGACAGTGAAGATCGTTCGAATTGGCGTTTGTTATGTTTCTACCGTTCTACCGACTGTCTGGAGCCAAAACGCGGCACAGATGGTGGACACATGATAGACGACAAATACTGCTTTTCGCCGACGCGACGAAATGGACGGGAAGGGGGAGTAGATAAAACACATCAACCTAAAGGTCACTGCTCGGTGTAGCGGGCATGAGAAAACAGAACAGATTTAATGTCTTGCTGACGTACTTGCCCGCCAAATGGCGACCAGAAAGCTGTTCTATTTTACATGAAAATTATTTTAGAAATTCAAACTTCCTCTCGAAACCCCATCGGTCGCGTGTCACAAGGGGCGATGCGCTTCTTTTTATGACGCCCCACTACGCTAATGCGGAACGGTGTCACTGATTAGCATAATTTCACCCATTGAATGCCGAGACACGGGGGAAACAAAATTCGGCAAAGCGGAAATGATGGCATGGACACAGGCAACGGGGTACCGCGGAATATGAAACACACAACGGGGTTGATGGTCTTGTTTTAGCGTGCCGCGTGTGGGCACGTTCTTGTGGTGCGGCTTTTTTGTCAATGCATACGGCGCGGGGTGGCCCAAGAATAGCAGAGGTGACCAGGCCGGCCGATACAGAGTAGTAATGTGTGGCCTATATATTAGTCGGCTCCATTTGGGAAGCGATGGCCTACGATGTTCCTGCGGCAACAGACAACAGCGCAACATAATTAACAGAACAAGCAACGGAATGAAAGGTAAAGGTGAGGTGGGGTATAAAATTGATAATTGATACCCCAAATTGATTGGCAGCTTCTAAATAGCAGCAACAACCCCGATGTGGTGGGTGTGTTTCTTCATCATTTTAGCTGGTGTTGCACGAAGGTACGAAGACGCCACCGCCGCCGCTGTCTGTTGCGAGGGATGAAAAGCAAAAGCTCGGTCGATCATCAATTGTGAAGCTCAGCGGGAATGCAAATTTACAAGCGACTCGTTTTGTGTTGTGCCTTTGCTATGCCGTGAGCACCGGCTTTTAAGCACACACACACTTAAAAGGAAACCCTTTAGGAAGATTCTCCTGCCGCCGGCAACGACAGCGTAATGGAAGGAAATATTATCGTAATAGAATTATGGGTATCATATTTTTAGAACATTAACCACCGCAAATGTGTTGGGACCGTGCCGGAGGTTCTGGGATGGCGGTACCGTGCAGCACTAGGCCGCCTCCTTCATTATGAACGAAACGAAGAAGCGCAAACGGCAAAAAAGCGAAATTAAATAACAACACACTCCTTGAACCCCCTCTCTGTGTGTGGGTTGTGCGGTGTAGATGGCTGGCTTGCTGGAAGTACGCTGGTGGTAATGAGATTTACCTTCCCGATGCCGGAAGGTGCTGCTTAGACGGCGGCCAGTATTGGGGAGCGTTCGTGAACTCGTCGCCCGGTGCGGTAGGTTTCGGTCACTGTGACAAATTATCCGCCCGCAGCTGGAGGAGAAACGATTTATCGACAAGTAATTCAATTACGCTTTCCTTTGCGGTTTTGGTGAGCTGTGGCAATGTGTGGGAGTAGTGTGTGTACGCGCTTGGCAGGGCGTTCTTGGCACAGCGCAGCACCGCCCTGTTTCCACGGCAAATACGGGAAGCGACGGCATGAGATGATCCGCGAGCGCCTCGCTGGGTGTGTATCGTGAGACAATGCATTAATCAAACCACAAACCAACCAACACTGTGTGTGTGTTTGTGTGTGGTCAGTTAGAAGGAGGAAAGTTGTAAATGACGCAGTGTTTTGCAATTTGTTTTTGGGGAGATTCAGGTTGAAGATTGGTTTAAAAGGGAGAATCGTAGAGTGATGATGGTTATTAAAATTTCAAAGATAAAACTAGTTTTCAGGGTGAGAACGAAATGTGGAAATGAGATATTCAATGATTTCCTGGAGTTATTACTAAACGTCGTATAAACCGGTATAGAGTGAGTTAGAATTCAGGAACGATCAACAAGAAGAACCAATTAGAGATCCTGAAAATAATTCGTTTATTGGACAATTCAATGTCCTCTTTCGATTGTTCAACCATCCACGGTTCTTCATGATTCCTTTCGCTCGGGTATCAGTAATGCGTTGTGGCATCATTTTTGAAATTGTGAGTCTTGATGATTTAGATCAAGTATAGTATACATAGGGAATCAAACAATGGTATGTTCTTCTTCAGGTTTAGATCTGCAAAGAACACGGTTAATGTCCTTGATGACTAATTCACACGTCGTCTATTTTCTCAGAATTTGTTATTTTAACTGTCTAAATGATCCTTGGGTAGGCTTCAGATATATCCAGGATTATTTCAGACTGCCAATGATAACTCCATCATTACCGTATTCCAAGAACCAAGATATTGGGTCCTGAGGTGTCGCATATAAGAAAGAGAAACCTACTCCATTGTTGGAGATCCTTAATGTGTATCATCTTCAGATACATTATTGGTGGAAACTAGACAAATTCTGTTCTAAACTCCAAAACTTGGGTGGTTTGTTTGAGGTATTCCAAACACATATTATTTTGACTTATTGGACATTGCTGGAATAGTTATATCACAACTTGATCAATTAATTCACATAAGATCTCTTCATGCCTTCAATTCATTCTTCATCACCTCTACCACGAATACCAGGCGAAATTAAAGCAATATATCCTCGAAAGTATTAATTTCCTATTAGAACTGTCACTCAAACGTCCCTCGAGCTTTCTCCAGCCACACCCAGCATGTCGTCGTCGGCGTCTTCCTCCCCATCCTCCTTACGGTGGCGTTTAGAAGGGGTGTTATTTTTAGCTGCAGCGCTTTTTCCTTCCCGCTCCGCTCTGCTCTGCCGCCAATTCTTCCTGACAGTCAATTTATTACGGCGAGCTGTTGTGCGTCTCTTGCAGAACAGATCCGGGAACGATTTGCGTGTGCGATTAAATCGGCCGTCTTCCTGCGAAACGGAACTTTCCTCGCTTTGGTTTGGTTGTGCCCGATTTGATTTCCTTGCCCGCGCCGGTGAACGATATGGTCCTCCGGGCGGCGTCAGTCGCCGGACAGATAAATTATGCCATCTCCGGTTGCCGGGCGGGACGCTCTTTGGCCTTAGAAAGAGGTTTACAAGGCGGTTCTTTGCGCCCTCGGAAAGTGACCCCCCGGCGGTGTCGGTTGCGGGGGAAAAGTGCGTATGGCAGCGCGGGCGGGTTATCATGATTGGAAAAGAGAGAAAATTAGCTGCATTTCACTGCGCTGTGCACCCAGCGGGGGAGGGCGCAATTCGTCCAGGGCGCAACACATTTGCAGTTTGGCTGCGCAATAAATTACTGCGTGTGTGCGCTAATCGTTGCATTACGCTTCGGTGCATATGACCCTATGCGTGTGCGTGTTGAACGGCAAATCGTAACTACATCTGTCCATTAGCTGATCAAGTTCACCACAGGGAACTTCCCGACGCTTCCGAAGGAGATTATCCTCCCGCGAGCGCAGTGTAGTGTAGTGTGTGGTCAGCAGCATTTAATCGTGTTCGCTTCAAGGGTGGTTTGCGTAGATCGATCGTGGCGACGACATACGATACGGTATGGGACCGGGAGGAAGGGCCAATTGGCAAACATGCCCACGTAATGCGCATTAGTGTAGAGAAGGGGGTGGGCTAAAAACATGTGTCCCTGCTACCGTTTACCATCCCCGCGCCGGAAGCCAGTCTAATCGATGCTAAAACGGTGCAATAATGTCACATCATCCTTCCATCCTTCTGCCCTCGTAGGTGGATTGTGCCTATTCGATAACAGCTGCGTTCGTTTGCATTTAATCTTTCACTTTTCACTTTCCATTGCGTATTGCGTGTTTTAGTTTTTCGATAGAATGAAATGTTTGGAGAAATTTCCAGAAGGCTCTACACCCCCTGCTGAGTGCGCTTATATGAGAGGGTGAGAGGGTGACACTTTTATTGCATACACACACACACGCTGGTAAATGCGATTATGCGAACCTCTATCTCATTCATGGTTCAGTTGCAAAAGCCAAATTGAACTTGTAAGGTTTACGCGCGATAGAGCAAAGGCGCACGTGACGAAGGCAAATATGGCACGATTAGATTAGGTAGGCGGAGAAGAGAGAGAGAGAGGTCTGTGCGTATTACTTTTGGATTTATTATTTAGTTGTAAATCATTTGCCTCTGTCTAGTTGTAAGCCTAGCTAATGAAGAGGAGAGTGTTTCTGCTGTGTGACCCTGGGATGAGTTTTATGGGGCCCCTGTGTTTTTTTCCCTGTTTCTCTGCAACAAATGACCGTCACACACGGTCGGGGTTTTGTAACGGAGAAAGACACGTCCGACGATGTGTTGCTGTGTGCTATCGGTTCTGAAAGGTAGAGACAAAAACGATTGTCTTCAAAGACAAAAAAAGAGATACATCCAAAAAGGCTCATCGTAAGCTTTATTATTGAAATGCACACAAGAAAGCCATCATTGTAAACGCATTTGTGTACGCATGAGGATATGTTTTTGGTGATGTTTCCAATAATTTATGTTACATTCTCTCTTTACGGCCTCAGCTTACAACGGCTGGGAGTTCTCAAGTGGATGATCCTATAGAAGAATATCCTTGCAGGCAATATTTTAGCGTAGGAAATATCTTAAGCCAGCCTGCATTTGTTTATTACACTTGAAAAGACCAAAAAAACAAAGCCATCAAAAACGATCTTTGAATATTCAGAAGACTGACGATCTCTGTCCGTTTTATTTTGCCTTTGACTTCCCTTCCCCAAAAACGTTGAAGCGCATTGGCTGCACATTCGCATCATGAGTAGCAGCAGCGGCGGCGGCGCATTTAACATAGCACGATCGTTCATTCTCCCCCTGTTGTGTGGGTACGTGCAGCGCGTACATAAATCGACGCTGCTGCTGCTGCTGATGATGACGATAATGATGATGCCAGATGATGGTGGCAAAAAAGCGTTAGTAGTGTGTGTGTAGTGGTGAATGGTGAGAGAGTGTGTGTAGCTTTGTCAGTGGTGCTACACACAGATTTGTTCAGCATAAAATGATGTTGAATAGGCACAATAATATCATAATCATTGAGAGCAAAGGTGCTATTATATAGTACAACACCCCATTAAGGATATTTGTAAAGCGTTCCAAGTGCGTCTTAATGATGGAAAAGTTTTTCCCGGACGAGGCTCGATCTCATGTACATCGTTGCGCGAGTCCCTGTGTCTAGCGATAGCACTATCGAGCTGGTCACCGTTTGCTAATAAAAAACTCCTACAAAAGGTATGCTTTTTGTTACGGAGAACTTTTCTCCGCGGAAAAGCAATTACTTTGCCATTTACTTTGTGGTGTTAAAATACTTTTTACAGTAAAAAGTACAAAAAAGAATAAAAGTATATTTTATAACCACATCAAGCGCTGTTAAGCTTCATGCTTGAACCTAAATAATTTCAAAGCAAAACTAACGCCTAAGGTTGCTCTCCACTGGAAACGCATCAGCATATTCCCTCCATTCCCATGTGTGTGTTGGTGTGAGATCGTGCTGGTAGCATAGCACACACACCCACCAACACAACCTAGCCGAAGCATCGCCGCACACTGGGCGTTCGGTCGGGGTGCGCGTTCAATTCGCGCTTGACTTTGCTCGTGTACGGTACGGTTGGTCGTGTCTCGTGTGTTGTATTTTTTTACGCAGCAGGCATCGCGATAGAGCCGTGGTCGTCGTAGCCAACAACGGTGGTGGAAACAAACCAGCAAAACGGAGCCCCCCACGGGGTAGAGGTTCCCCCCGGTTTGCGCTCTCCAGTGCATGTGTGTATATTGTTTCGTTCGGGTGTTTATCTGTGTGTTGTTGTTGTTTTTGTTCGCAATCTTTCTGTGAAGTGTTAGTTTTTAAGAAATATTTATCCAAAAAACAACGAACCCACGGCACGACAAAATAATAATAGTTGTTTTATGAAGGGTGTGGATGGATGGAGTGCAGTGCAGTGTAGGGGGGGCTACAAACGATAGGGAAGTTTGAAACCCACTCCCCATCCTCCTCCATTTTACCGGTCTTTAAGTTCGCACACGTATTTCAAAACCGCACCGCATACAATCACCGCGCGCCGCGTTGCCTTGGCGATAGAGGAGCCTGCCCTTCTCGGGGGACGTAGAGCGTTTGTGTGCCATTTTGTGTGCAAAGAACCCCCTCCCTCCCCGGATAACCCGGACGCTTAATCGCGCTCGCGTGTGTTCTAGTAGACGATTTTTCGGAAACATGCCTGCCCAAAAACACAAAGCCTGCTACGAATGATAATGTGTGTGCGTTAAAATCGGGCGCAAGGTGTTTTTCTTCCGTTTGCTTTGTTTTTTTTTTTGAAGATTCCTCCTAAAGTGATTGGCCGCAAACCCTTAACGGCAGGTGTGTCAGTGCTTCGCCGTCTTGTTGCAGTGAGAAGAAGTGCGCTTTCTCGTCGTCATTCGGAATAGTTGCGTCGCCCGCGCGCGCGCGGCACGTTTAAGTCCTTCCCTTTTCAGTGGTGGTTTTTGTCTTTCGGGTTCGCTCTTCTCTCTCTCCACTGGTTCGGTTCTCTCCCCCTTTACACGTTTCGGGAAAGTAGGCCGCCTTGGAGTGCAGTTTACAGCCGGTGTTTGTATGTGTGTGTTTGTGTGTGTTACGTTGTGCAGGCTTGTATGTATGTCAAGCACACGGTGGCGATGGCCCCAAAAAAACACAGTCCGACTCCCAAGTCCCTTTTCCGGGCGTGAAGATGGACCACCAGCAGGTCCGGAAGATGACCAGAGGGGTGGGGATGTGAGATTGAAAGTGAGCTTGAAAGTGCGATGATGTCTGAATGTGAAGGTTCTATTCCCCCCAAAAACCTGTCTTCGTATGGCAGGCAAACCAGGTTGATCAATGGTGGTGTGTACAGTGTGTCACGTTGAGTAGTCGTCTTTGTGTGAATTGATATTGATATACCACCACCACCATGATATAGTTCTAAAATCCCGCTAAAACGTGCCCCTTCGCTTAACGAGCTTAGTCAGCGGCCTACCAAGGGGTACAACACAGCAAGTAACGAAACACGTCAGCCCAGGAACGCGCGGTACCCGGGTGGGAGTTGATTGGAGGTCGTTTAGCGGGTGTGGAGTCGGTTGTGTGCGCGTTGGTCTAGTGATATGATGGGCATTAATGGTTATCGAGGTGTGATGAATGCTAACGAGCGGTAATTCTCTTCTCCCTTTAGAGTGTAGAGTGTGTGCATCGCAGAGTAACTTGATCGTAACTCACGTACGTGTTCAGCTGTGTTAGCGGAGTGAATCATGTGATCTATCTACCAAGTTGTGCGCGATCGGTATACACGTGTAAAGTGAAATATTTCATAGTTTGTATGTGTGTTAAAGAATAGAGCAAATAGAGGCGAATATTGAATCAAAACAGGTCGTAAAAGTGTGTCCCTAAGCGAGTGGAGCATGTTGGGGATAAGCAAGAAGCCGGGTCCTCCGGTGCCGCCGCGCCCGAGTGCGGCGGCCGTTGCAACGGCCCTTGCAAAACAGCGCGAAAACTCGCCCTCTCCAAATGGGGCCCCTAGATCATGCAATCCGACCGGGATGATGACCGGGATGGCCACCCTAAAGCCGCCACATCCGGGCCGTACCGTAGTGTACAAGTCGCCCGACTTTGATCCTCCCCCGCAGGCAAGAAATCGAACGCACCAGCTGCAGGAGTCGTTGCAAGGATCGCCCAACCTAAGCACGAAACGGAACGCGATCTATCACGAAAGTCCGGCCCAAAGCCCGAAAGCGGCCGAGCGACATCTGCCGTCCGGCGGGGTGATGTATCGATCCACCTGCAGCATCGTGGAGATCACCTCCAGCCCGAGCACGTCCGGGTCGAGTTCGGTGTCGACCTCGCCGGTTGCTACCCTTCAGAAGCCGCCCACAGATCCGCAGAAGGGCTCCACGGGCATTGCTCCGGTGGCGCGAAGACGCATGCGAAATGGTGACTCCCACTCGAGCGAAGGATCGCCCGACACGACGAAGTCGTCGTCCGAGGTGATCATCATCAATGGGGGATCGCACGGGAGCAGCATCAGTCTGCGCAGCGGTGCACCACCACCACCACTGTCGCCTCACGAGGATGGCCATGGCAAGGCGTCACTGGGCGGCAGCGAGTGTGACAGTGGCACGGAGCGGGGCGATAGCTCCGGATCGTGTGCATCGGCCGGCAGTACGCTTGAGCGCGAGAACAATATGAAGAATCTCGAGGGCGGCAAGAGTAGCAGTCACTTTACGGAAATCATTATCGGCTCGAACCAGAGCAGTACGGTGGTGCGCAGTGGCAGCAAGCCGAATATTGCGAGCCCCGCGACCAGCAGCAACAGTACTGTGATACGATCGAGCTCGATCCGTTTGCCAATCGCGGCGTCGGCGGCCGTGCCACCGTACCATCGTCCCGAGCCGGAGGGCGGAGAGCATGTACAACCGTCGAGTGATAGCCGTGGAATTGGAGCCTCGAATGCAGCAAACATTTCCAAGTCTCAATCAACCACAACGCTCGATCCGGCCACGCTCGACTCGAAGCTGAGCGAGAAGAAGTTTGCCTTCCACGAGCTGCTCATATCGGAGCTGACGGCGATGCGCCAGAAGCAGCAGGAACAGGAGCAGACAAAGCTGCAGTCGAAGACACAGGAGAAGAGCGCCGTGAAGGGTGCAGATGACGACTGCCCAACGGCGAACGGGGTCGATCTGGCGAAGATTAATCGCCGGCAGCGGTGTCCTTCCGAGCGCCGCTCGTCCGGCAGCGAGACGGAAACGACGACCCCGAACGGGACGACGGGCCGGCAGGCGAAGATACGCACCGCCGACTGGATCGAGGTGGGCGATAACGGCAAGCAGGTGGTGCTGTCCAGCTGCCAGATCAGCCTGGAAGACTCGGGCATGGAGGACGAGGAGAAGCTGGACGATGCGTCGTCTGGGGTGGGCGACTCGTGGGACAGCGTCAAGGAAGATGCAGAGGAACGGTGAGTCAAGGTTATATGTTGCTGCTGTTGCAGTGGTTTCGTTGTCGTTTGATAAGAGTACACCCGGGAACGTGACCCCCCGGCACTCAGTGGGACGGGGAGAGTGAGGCGGTGGTGATTCAGAGCGTGTTTTGGAGTTCCACCCCTGAGGGGCTTATCGGAGGTTTTGTGTGTGTGTGTGTGTGGAAATGGTGATAGATGCCTTCGGGGGAGGAGGGAGGAGTTCCAACAGAGTGATGATATACCTCGGCGTCGGGTCGTGGGTATCATCCGTTTGTTTGCCGCTTATCTTTGCGTTTATGGCAGTGATAGGGAAGTTGTGATTTTTGTGAACGGTGGGCGATAGAATCGGCGGGCAAGGAAAGGGTGCTTTATTAGCTACTTGAGATAAAGTTTTATGGACGCACGAGGGGCGCACACTTTTATGAGCTCTATGAGCTTTTCGGCGCTTGGTGCGATAGTAAATACAGCTGTGTTAAAATAAGTAGCAAAGTTGCTGTTTGTCACTGGGGCCTTTACTTGTTGAGGGTTTGGGTTGGAAGAGTGTGGAATTGCATTGGTCCAATTTGACTGTTCAGAATTCAAGAATCTTCTGAACAGCCAATATTCAATGTCGTTCAATGTCTTCAGAATATTTCTTCAACAATCTTGGAGTTGGTGGAATGGCATTGAATGTCGTTGAAAGTATTAATTCTTCTATTTGAGTCCTATACGACTATCTAGATTTCAAGAATCTTCAGAACAGCCAATATTCAACGACGTCCAATGTCTTCAGAATATTGCTTCAACAATCTTGGAGTTGGTGGAATGGCATTGAATGTCATTGAAAGTATTAATTCTTCTATTTGAGTCCTATACAACTCTCTAGAATTCAACAACTTCTGAACACCCAATGTCCCCAATGTCTCCAAACTCATGTTCCAGCCATTTCAAGGTCCAATATCTTCCATTGGAGCACGAAATATGGCAAAGAATGGAAAGTTTTATATCGCAAACCCGTCGTTGGAAACATCAATTCTGTAAAAAAAACTCACCACAGAGTTGTTGTCCATCGTAAGTAGAGCATCGATTTCCCCCTTTTTGCGTGATGTTGGCCTGTGGTGTCCTGACCCTTCGGAAAAGTGAAGTCGAAGCATGAGACATGAGAGAGTCACTGGTTTTGCTGTTTATATGCCCACGTTGTCCATGTTGACTCCCAGAGCGGCTGTCAGCTCGGTGTTGGAGCGCTCGATCGGACAAAGTACGCACACCTTTTTTGGGCCCATAAATTACAACCTTGCTTGTAATAAGTTGGCGTCGATCGTCGTATGGTTCAGAACGAACATGTGCAGCAGCACACACACATCAAGTGGCCGAACCGTTGGTGAATGTATTTATTTTATAGATTATATGCATGCATGCTGTGACGTAGTGTGCGTATGTGTGTTGGGGGAAGGGCCTAGATTACTTTGGTGACCTCCGAAAGCTCTGAGGCTTGGGCAAGAATTCAATGAGCGGAGCGTGAGTGAAATGCGTCGGATATGCACGAAAGACCCACACGGGACGGTGGCGGTGGTGACGGTTATTTCCGCCGCCATTAATTTCCCCCACTGTTTGTGCGGTCATTTGGTCGGTGTGTTAGTGTCTGTTTGATGGTAGATGCGGCATGATCATGCAAACCTACAATGGGCCACCACACACACACACACACTGGCTGTGAGCGGTGGCTAATTGTGTGCGAGACTCGATCGATTGTGTTTTTTTCTGCCACAGCAGCGGATGACATTGAACTGCGATCGTCGATTGTGTGCCTCTCTGCCTGCGGGCGGTGTATTGCAAGGTCTTGTCCAAATTGTTGGAACGCTTGTTAAGACCCCCCCCCCGTTCTCGCCCCTTCCCGAGATGCACATCGGAATGTAGAACGTGGCAAAGCGACAATTCTACCCAACAGAGACTCCTCGCCGCAAACGAGCACCGAATAGTGTTGGCTTGTTATGTTGTTGCTGGCGCATCTGACCGTTACATCGTGCTGCTGCATACTGCACCGGAAACAGATACACACACTCACGCGGTAATGATGTCGCGGCCTGATGACGATGCTCATCTTGGAGGCGGGGCGCGAGCGCGCATTGTGTTTCGCTGTGCACGACCGTTCCGTTAGAAAGAACCCGGCCAAAAGCATAACCCTCGTCTGCAGAAAGAAAGTCACGGCACGGCATGAAGATGTAGTTACAGCGCTCGATCGGGGGTGGTGGAGAGTGTTGTTGCTCTAGCGCAGCACCATTAGCAAACACCCCGGATGTACATGCGCGCGACGACCTGCTGTCATTCAACCCAGTTCTCAGGTACCTACCGCCACCACCACGCCGCGATTATGTGCTGCAGCAAACCGTGGTTGCATAATGCACCACTGCGCCTTAATGCAAATGTAACTGTAAGTGCCATTTCTGTGCCGCGCACACTTGTTCAAATGAAACGCCAAACCCTTCCCCGTGTTCACGGTACTTCTGGAGGTCCCGAAGGTTTTTTTGTGTGTGTGCTTGCGACCAGAAAGATCTGGTTAGCGGGGTCGTGCAAAACCCGCTAACGAGCGCTTGTTTTCTGTGGTGTATCTGGAATGTGAACAGATGAGGGAGGAGAGGTTTATGTGTCGTCGTGTTGTCGGTTGACTGTCATGTGTCCGATGGTGGTTCCAATAATTCTACACACCGTGAAAGGAGCAATGGAATGGAATGTTAACAAATCCAGCAAGTTCTCAACGGTCGCAGCCGCGGCAGCATCTTCGCCCGGTGATAGATACACGTTCCAAATTGTCCAAAATGATGCCCACGGAAAGAGGTCGTCTCGGTTTTTATTTATCTCGTTTCCACAATTCCTCAATTCCGCCTTCTTCCCAGGTGTTGTTGTGGTGTGTTGGGTGGTTAAGGTTCTGTTGTAACTTTGGTGATTTATGGATAATCACCATCACCAAACGGTCTGCCATCTGGCAGCTGGGATTTCTCTTCTTGTCTGAGATGCTTTGCTGCTGCTTGCCGGCGATGTTGTAATTCAGCAGTGCAGAGTCTGTGGTCCCAGTTTTCTTCATCGCTTGAAATCGCTTCCAGATATTAACATTCCGCAAAATACGACTCTACGTGGCTACTACATGATCTGCTGCTTGATGATCATACACCCAAGTTGGGCCCAATTGGAAGACGAACGTGAGATAAACACACAACCGTGTCGAAAACGGCCGGACGTCACATCCGGTATGCTTCGAAACGTCGTCGATTCTGGAGATACGGACGCCATGAAAACTGGGCGGTGTTAATTTACGCAAAAAAGCAGCTTCAAAAACACCTCACAGGCCGTGCGCGCGTTACACAGGAAATCAAACAAGTTTTTCGACGAAGGGAGGAGAGATGCGTGTGAGAGATCGGAACATCTTTGACCTAGATTTGTTTGTGGACGACAGGCTAGTAGTTAAAAGATTGGACTGTTTATTGAGGCATTCGGGTGAGGCCTAGCAGTTGATCGAACACGTTAAGATATTCGTCCGGACATCCGGCAGGGGACCTCTCCATTGCAGGTACGACACTTCAAACATCATGAGTTGTTCTTGATCGGTACAGATGACGCGCAAACAAACCTGTTGGCCAGTGTCCTTTCTGGTCCAGTTTTTGGGGGAAAACGTTGGTCATTAGCAATGCATTAAGAGCACAACAAACACGCAAACCAACCAACTTCCCTGGGTGTCTGGGAATGCGAACGACTACGGTACAGAGAAGCGGCGTGACGATCAAGATCGTTTGAACTTGAAGTGGAGTAGATTAGATCGGACATTAAGAGGACCACCGCGCGCACTGTCTCACAACCAGTGGTGCACCGGTTTGGGGTGTTGTGTGTTCGGGGTGTGGACCGTTACACCGTGGTTCTGTGAGCCGTCCTGCGAAAGCCTGCCATGGTGCCAGACCAACCCAGACGAAGAACCGGAAGATGTATGGAAATTTGATCATCTTGAAGGTACGGGTTTCCGTTAAGCTATTTTTGCGCGTGCGTGTGACGCTTTCGGAGATAACGATCGCACGATGGGAAGAACCGGGGGAGGAACCTGCCATGCCATGCCGCGCCGTGTACAGCGGAAGAAGCTGATGGGCTAATCTTGGACGTTTTAAGTGAGGAATTGAGGTCAGCGAAAAAAGGGGAACAGAATATTTAAGGAAAAAAGAGCCGATTTGTGGTGAAGATGTTTCGATAATGAATATCTGTCTGTTCTTGTGTGTGTTCCATATTTTTCTTCATTGGCATATTCTCGGCCTTAATTACAGGTCTTCTTCAGAAATGGTAACTCCAAAGCAAGCATCTTGTGCTGGCAGCAGAGGGTGGTGCTCTCGCTATCTTTTGCATAATAGTGTCTGCTCCCTTTCTACATTTTTTTCACTCTTCACAGCTCTCTTTTGCGTGCTGCTGCAAACGCTTTTCTCTGTAGGTCCTCCCTCGCACACACACACACGCGCGGTCTGTTTGTTAATCGTTTGCATAACGTACGTTTAGAGGGTGGAGGCGTCTTCTTAAAACTGAAGTCTAATTTAACTGCCGCTCCGCTGCAAGTTAGGCTGCAAAATATGGTTTGCGTGAGCGTGTGTGTGCGGGCCCGCGCAAACGTGTAAAGCTCAGTGCGCGACGACCCTATTACCGCCGGGCTCCGTGCAATAATCTTGTGTGCGTTATATATCGGTTCGGACGGGGTTAGTTGGGTGAAAATAATAAATTTCCTAAACTGTTCGGTGCGCTCTTGCGTCTTGTCTCGGGTGTGTTGTCGGCTGGTTGCGTGCAGTGCCGACTTTTACTCTGCTTACGCTTTGAGCTGGTGCCGGCGCAGCGCGCCTCAGCCACCTCGGCGATTAGCGATAATGACCCGGAAATTGGTACGTTTCGATTAGCAGCACCGATCGCTTGCTTGGGCAGCTTCGTCCCGAAAAGTCTAGATAAGACCCTTTCTGCAGACGCAAGAGTAATCGATGGGTGCCGGCGACGCCGCTGCCGCCATAGTTGCGTGGCACGATTAGAGCAAACAGGATGAGAAATTGGCCCGCTTAACAGGCGATCAATCGATCGTGTGTGTGTGTGCGTGCACTGGGGTTCGGGTTTCACTTGCACCGCATGTTGCACGCATCCCTTGGAATGGTTTGTCGATGTCTGGAAGGAGGGCCCGTGAAGCACTACACTGCACTGCACTTGGCGTTGGATCATAACGTGCTAATATCGGTCCCATTAGCGCACGAACGGTTGGCCTAAAGAAGGGGAGAGGTGAACGAGAGACGAGGGCCTAGTTTGCATAAGACAATTTGTCCAGTGTCAACAGCGTAATCGTCGCCATCTCTCGCCGGACAGTTTCGATATGGAGGTCCGCTAGGTTGTCCACCATCCACACTGCCGTCGTCGTCGTCGTCGCAATCGCGCGATGCTTGTCAGCTCAAGGCAACAAGAGACACAGACACACTCCAGCAACCTGCATTGCAACCCCATTCATTGGGCGTGGGGAGCAGGGACAGGGAAGTGGTAGAAGGTATCTGTATCTAATCCCGGTTGGTAGTTGGTAGCGCCTGCCAATTCATCGAAAATTCCGCCCGCAGGCAAAAGTGTGAAGTATGTGTTGTGTTGGTGGAGAGCCACACAGCCGTAGTCACAACCGTGGCTAATCGTAGGCACGCTTTTAGGTTACGATGAGATTCGATCGCCATGTTAGTCTGTGCTTATTTTTGGCACCGATCTGTATCTGTACCGCCCGACACACTGCCCGTCCTCTCCCTCTCCATAGGCACACCTGGTGGAGCTAATTGATTTCGAGCGGGGTTTTCTTTCTTTCCTTCGGCTGCATTGGAATCTAGATTTGGTGATTGAGATCAGGAATCTCGCAGGCTAGGACGTAAATGGTCCTAGTTTTTCGGAGCTGGCGCTCCGACAGTAGCCCGCAACGGGCTCTCGGGAAGTTGTAAATCGTTTGGTAAGATTACTTCGGTAGAGGGGGATGGGGGAAGGGTGTCCATAACGATGGAGCTTTCGGCACGCACGCTGCTCGGAGCAATGTTTCAACACCTCTGGAAGCTTGGGGACACAGCGCTACCGCCCCGTCTGTCGTTATGGTTTGATGATCGCTCGTTAGGAGGTGCGCGATTGGGTACGCTTGAGACAGGAAAACAATCGTTGTTTGCTCCCTGGCGGTAAATGATGTAATAATATGTGCAGAACGGAGCCACTAGTGCCTGTCTGGTCCCACTCCACCACTCCAAAAAAATGTAGGCCGGAATCGAAAGGCCGGAGGAGAAAGGTGACCTCAAGAAGTTGGTTTTGTGGGCGATAGGACGATCACAGGCGGGAGGACGGGCGGGCGAGCTGATCGTCAACGGAAAAGAAGGAGGATGAATGGATGATCTTCGGCACCATCTCTTTGGGATAAATTGCAGGGCAGAGACGACGACGACCCCATGGGCCTGGATGCTCCAATCGCGGTACTCTAGACGCCAGCAGACATTCACAAGCTCTCTTCCCTCCGGAAACGATCGCGGGCTTTCTTCTGGTTTGCCCACCAACCCCCGAAGTCCCCCGCACGCGGGAGTACGGTGGCATTTCGATTGCTTTGTGTGGTCGTTTTGGGTGGATGAGCATAGCGGAGAGGGCGTCTATTACGCGGTTCAACGCCGATGTCGCCTTGTGCGTTCCTGGTGCGCTCCGGGTGTCATCTGCTTTTTTCTGGTCGGGAAAGGAGACATAGGCGGGAATGTGGAACGACGGGCGGGTAATGAGCGTTCTTTTCTAGGTCGCCACCGAGTAATTGGGTACACGATGGGCTTTCCTTTGTTTGTTCGCATTGTTGGAATTCGAATAGCTGGAAAATTTAAGTGTCTGTCAGCTAGGTCAGAAGGAAGAAAGGGCAGAAGCTTCGATGCTTCGAATATGAAGGGAAAAACTGGGATTGGAGGAGTAGTGACCTGGTCTGGCTAAATTGCGTGTTTTCTGTTGTAAGTGCAGATTTGGATCGCTGCGATGAGAATTTCGGTTGTGACGAATTTTTTCGGGGTTAGCTCTGGGAGTTAGTGGAACGTCGAACTCTAGATCTGGCATGGGATGTTTTCCGTCAACCGAAACCAAATTGCGTGGGTGGTGGAGATAGTTGTCGAGGAGTTTGACACATTTAGTTTGGGGAGGTCGAACTGTTAATTTTGGCATGTTTGATGAACTTGGAAGACTTGAGGGGAGGTTTCTAATTGTTTCGGTCGTTTTGTTTCTTGGGAATGTGGCGAGAAATGTTGACTAAATGGAAGAGGAATGGAAACATTAATGAAGTAAATTAGATCATTCCGATGAGAATGGTGATGGATCACCTTGATGAGTTCTGAAAACGTTGTGTCTGCAAATAGTTCAATTATTGCAGACATTTTCATAATTTTTCCACCTTAACAGAGATATTTCTCATTCAAAAATCCCCATTACTGTTATCTATATTGTCTTCTTCTTCCTTTCCTCTTTGCAGCATCATTATGTCGCTCCCCGGACTGCCGCCGCTGCCCAAGAGCCTCAGCGGCTTCGATCTCGCCGGCATGCAGTTCCAGTCCCAGCACCACCACCACCAACACCATCACCACCAGCAGCAGCAGCAGCAGCAGCAGTACCATCAGCAACATCCAGCCCAGCATAATCCACACTATCCTCCAACGCACCACCAGTCCGCCCATCACGCGCATCCAATGCAGCAGCCGTCCTACCACGGGACGTCACCGCACCCGTCCAGCAATCTGCCACCGTCCTCGCAGTCGCCCGCCCTCAATCACCATCACACGAACCCGTTCATACCGATGGTCGGGCCGGCCGGACTGCTGCACGGCGGGGACAGTTTGGCATCGCTCGAAGCCGCCCAGCAGCGGGGACACTCGCCGGTCAGCAGCACGTTGTCGGGGGGAAGCAGCAGCGGCCGGAAGGCATCACCCCAGCCGGGCGTGGGACCGGCGTCAGCGTCAACGTTGGACACCCAGTTGGCGATTCTGCGACGCGAAATGGTAAGTTTCTAGTAGGAGTTGTCCTTGCAACTGGCTTTGAATTTCGCGCTTTATTTTGTGATTTTAGATGCAATGTATTAAAAAAACAATCTTTTGGAGGAGAACACATGAATCGATGGGGCTGAATTGCTAACGTTCGCTTGAATGGTGGTCACCGTTTGCCGCCAGCGAATCGAACCCAACAAATACCGCTGGACACGGTCCAATTTTAATCGGGGTCACAGTACAACGGGGTTTGAATGTGGATCGTCGTCGATCGAAAACTGCATGCGTCATGATGGAGTAATTTACGAACCCTCTGTCCCCCTCCCCCTCGATGATGGCTCAGCACAAAACTGAAGGTTCGTCGTGTTGGGCTATTGTTGGGCGGTCGGTTGGAATGAATGGAGCGAACCTGCGGATGTCCTTGAGCGGTTAAGTTTTTGCACTCCAATCTATGGGAATTAATTTCTACACAGAGCTTCAGACAAGACCGACAATGCCATTCTTGGGCCCTCTAGTAATGTGTGATATACTTTGTTTCATTGCATTAGACGCTTCTCTTGGACGTTAAGGTTTATGAAGCTGAATTTCGCACGAAACCCATCGAACTCAGCGTGTCGCTGCCAGGCGTTTGCAGCAAATCCCGCCTGAGCAGTTGCAGCAATTGCTTTCGAATGGGAAAGTTGTCCACGGCGCACGGTTCATCTTGTCTCAGGTAGTGAGGAAAAATGTGCCACAAACGCCAAAGGGGAAAAGTGTGATGTCCGTGGTGGCACACTAATGTCTTCGCAGGCAGGCAGGCACGGGTCGAATTGGTTAGATACTTTCTTTTAGTTTGGTGCACCGCCGCCGGATTGATTTGTCCGGATCGGGATGGACCGCGAGAAGGATTGACACGAAGTAAAGGAGGCTCCACGGTCGCGGGGGTGGTAGATCGATCGATCCGTTACGGAAGCTGTCGGTGCGAATTGATTTAACGTTAATGTTTGTTGTAGATTTATACGGTATGTGGGACTTTTCATTTTCGATCGCATTTAATGTTGGTTTTTGATCAAATTTCGTCATCGGTTTAATTGATTACGCACACACACACACACTGTGTAGCTTCCCCGGAGCGAGTAAGCGAAAGAGAATGGTTCGATCGTTAGCGTCGTGAGTCGTTTTGCAATATGAAAGGCGAAAAGAAAAGCGCGTGTGCGCTTCGCTAATGGGGTTGGAATTTGATGAAAATATTGTTTTGCGACATCTTCGCCGTACAAGAGAGGGAGAGAGAGAGCCAGGGGAAATGGTTATTGCGATGATTTGCTACCTTTAGTTGTGATTTTGTGTTGAGTGCACAGACAGCTTCTAACGATCCTCCCGTGCGAGCTGGTCAAGCGGCAACACATTTACGGCCCCGCTAGATGATTGGTTGCTGGCAGAACGCTAAACTCCTCTACCCCGCTTGGTTTTATGAGACATCCGGAGCGAGCACAAGCTTGGCAGACATAAAATGCACATAAAACAATGATTGAACGGTCGCTCGCAGCACAACGCAGTAGCAGCGTCGTTACATGGGACTGCATCCGGTCGGACGGAAGAAAGCTGCTGATGTTTTCCACTTTACGACCTGCCAACGCCGTCCCAAAAGGCGCTGAAGAAGTCATACTCCTCCCCCCTGCGGTGTAGTTGGTCACGGAAAAGTTCATGTCCTTTGTGATTTGTTTTACGAGGGGACATGAAGCGAATTTTGCGTAATTTTCATCCCACACCACCGATGCGTCGTCATCATTAATGCGAATAAAATTGTACAATTGGACATTATTGTGGTCCATCGAGCAGGAGAGGCATGCATGTAACAGTTCGCTTACGCGTGCTTCTTGCAGTGCGCCGGAAATGAGTTTTAATTTCCGATCATGATGGTTTGATCGATGCCGCACCACACTCTACTCTCTTTCATCCAGCTTCTGGTATATTGCCCGTTGGCAACGCGGGGCCTCGCGCGAGTTCGACATTTTTGACCTAATTTAGTTTGAACTGACAGCAGGGAAAGGGAAGCTCCTTAGCTCTCTGTCTCTCTGGCTCCCTTGCGTACTGCGGATTGATGAGAAAAAAACGGCTGACGAAGCAGCTGGACTGTGTACACGGCAGCGGCCAAGATGCGCTCCGAACGGCGGATGGAGTACGTCGTCGCGCAGGGAAAATAAATAAACTTGACCATCGGTTCAGCTTCCGGTCCGGATTCTTCCGTGGCAGCAGAGGCAGCATGAGTGCAATGGAGCGAATGCACATTCGGCTGCACATTTGTATTTTGTTTCGCTGGTTAGCTGCTGGAGTATTGGCTGTGCGTTGCTGTTGTGTTTGTAAACTGATCTCGTTTGCGCGGGAAGTAAACAGTCGCGAACCAAGCGTGTGGTGTGTTTATTTAGTTTTGCGAGTGCGTTTTGATGTTGTTGGGCAATCCGTTTTGGAGGTGGAATTCGTGAACAACATTCTGATTCTGATTGATGATTGTTTATCAGTGTTATGAAAGCATGACAAGGTGACAATTGTTTTGATCGCTTGTTTTAACATAACATTTATATTTGGGTTATGTAAACATTCAGTGCGAATTGAGCACAATATTTTGATTGTTTTTTTAAATAGCAATTTCTTTGAGATTGTTCAACCAATCAACCACCACAATTCAAATAGCTCGCTCAATCTATTATAATGAAATCAATCAAAACATTTAAGCACCATTTATGTTGGCGTTCGCAAAAGTATCACTGTAAAGAGAGGATAATTCGCCCTAAAAGCACCGAAATGATCGTTTCAATCGCAACAGGCCGACCTGTGTCAGCTTCTTTGCAGCTCTATCTCCAGAGGCTAAACGATCGGTGTGAGAAAGCAATCGCATCTACCACGGGGTAGAGACTCCAGGGGCCTGCTGCCATATTTATTATCGATTATTATTGCCAATTTTGCTTCGGCGCACCGATGATTTTTCACGCACGCGATCGCGAATTCGTCTCGAAGCAGCACACGAAGATCTCCTCTCCTTCGAGACTGCTGCTGCTGCTGTTGAAATCGGAAAAATGCACAAAGGTAAAGCTGTAACATTTTACAACACAAAAATCGCTCACAGTAGGAAAGCCGATTGAAAAAAGGAGAAAAAGAGCGAAGATCACGCAATGCCATTGGAACTGTTTGTGGGGGGCTTATGATCGCAGACTTCTTGGAATGATATTGAACGAGATGGAATAAATGCATCTGTGCTCGGTAGCTAATGGTTCCAGTTTGGTGGGTAAAGTCGTTGCAGGGCTTAAGGGGGGAAGGAAGAAAACATAACACAGAATGCTCTGCTCTCTCTCTTCTGGGGGCACGATCGGGATTGGGTTCTGTGGAAAGCAGCATGCCGGGGGGTGGGAGAGGACTATTAGCAGGTGCACTCGAGCGCAACGGTTGCCGCCACCGAGGAGGAAGAAGGAGGAGAGGAAAGACGGCCACTTTTTCTTCACAATTTAGAACACCGAAACCGAAGGGGAAGAGTTTTCCGCCATGAAAATTCCTTCATCCTAGACGCTGGGGTTTTAGTAAAGCAATTCAATCGTGGAGTGAAGCAAAGCAGTCAGTTTGGCTGCTCTGGAAACGAGGGAAAAGACTGGGGGAATGTAAAGAAAAAAAGGGGTTTCCCGCTTTCGATCTCACTCTCTCCACTGGCAACGTAACTTAATACTGACAGCGCACGGGCTTAGTTCGTTGAATTACATTTTCATAAAATTATCATTAAAAAAGAAAACGTAATCGACAGGAAGTCAGCCACTGGAACGGAAAAAGCGGTCGTTGTGGGGGGATGAGGTGAGGCGGTTCTAAAAGGAAAAAGCCAACGCCGTTGTTGTTTTTGTTGGTGGTGCGGTGGAGCATATTATTCTACCCATCATCGGGTAGAATGAGAATGACGTTTGGAGGCCTTTTTTGTGTTCGCTTCAGCCGTCGGAAGACCACACAATGTTGTACGATGTCGTGCAGTCAATGCCCTTTTTGTGCGCGCTGTGTAGGAGGGTGTGTGCGTGTTGCTGTCGTTTTCAGTTCCAGTACCTTTTTGCGGCTACGACCTTAGAACAATCGCGGGAAACAAAAGAAACTGACTGATGACTGGTGAGAAAGTTGTTGCTCATTGATTTATGATTCGTGTGTCATAAAAAAACACACACACAACAGAGCATGATTATGTTTTCCTATTGCATATGAAATGAAAACGTGAGTAGAACGTGTGCTGCGAGTGTGTATTCTTTTTTTATTATTTACAAAACAATCGCTCCAACTGCTGTAAGTTTTACGACTTAATTAAAGAGGGTTGTGTGACGCTTACGACCAAGAGCAGAATGGGAATCGTTTGTAGAGAAGTTCTGGAGAGCTAGAAGTACACTTTGAAGTTCCTTCCTGTGTGTTCTTCACGCGCTGTGGAGGTCATTTAGAAGACGTTCTTTAGCTGTTTTCCAATCGTGTACACTCAAACTAATTGAAGAGTCTAGTTGTTTGGCACAAACAAACGCAAAAAAAACACAGAAGCTCTAAAGCTTATTTTCTTCTGCTTGCCAGAAACTGCTTGAGCAAATCTCTCTCGCTCTCTTCGCATCGTCAATGTTCTTCAACCTGCGCACTTTTTGTTTTGAAGGCTATCGAAGCGGAAACGACTCTTGAAACGACTCGTGCAATCTCCTCGTGTGGATGAATGCCACAGCCTCTCCAGCCAAAGTGAGTCACTTTCGCGCATGACTCATGTGCTGTTCAACCTGCTTGCTGTGCGTGTGTGCGTGTGTCTTGTTGAGCCTTTCAATTCGCACATTTTTTTCAAGTTTATGAGGAGGAAGAGGTAAAGTGTTTGAGATAAAAAAGCGACCCAAACGAAGCCAATGGTGTGTCGTCTTGCGCGCTTGCCGCTGTGTAGATCGTTCCATTTGAGGGTAGATAGAGATTTTGCAAAAATGCACAACACATCTCCAGAACGCGCGCACAAACCTGTTGAGCGAGGAAGGGTTGTGCACATTCCTGAACGAACATGAAGCCGGCCGACGAGCCCACGATCTGAACAGTCTGGTTGCGTTGAAGTGTGACTCACGTTAGGGAGGTTTACGTGCCCAAGTTCATTGCTGATCATCATCATCATCATCGTACTGGGAAGAGATCAATCGAGCCTATCTGAGCGTATCGTGGTTTCGAGATTTCTTGTAGAACAGACGAACGTACGTACCAACAAACGCTCGTGACTCATCATTTACTGTGGTCGCGTTGTTTGGGTTCTTCAAACTCAGCAACGGAACCTCTTTTTCCCCTCGATGCCGATGCACGAACCGGAAGAAATCGGACACTGAAGGTTGTAGAGAAGGAGAAAGAGATCAGCGCTGCAGGTGCGCCTGAAGATCTCCAATGAACGGAGTTGGTCACGGAATTGGACCACAAAATCCGGACCTCAGCACGAATCTCAATAATCTGATTCGATATTCTTTGCCATTCCCCCGCATCGTGCGGCCTTGAGTGTGGAAAGAAGGGGGGATAGGTGTTTGAAGCTTTCACGCCGTGGTTCGGTTGGCGCTTTTCAAACGGGGCTCAAGATATTACGTATGCGACGAGCGTGAAACATTCGATACACCTCTCGGAGCGTTTCAGTGTTCAATTTCTTGGAAGTGTGATCATTCTACAGCTTTGGAGAAGTATTGTGTACGATCGGCACGACGCATTCCGGAAGGGCGAAACGGAAGAGGCATTGGATGTTCTTGCTTGCTAGGTGCATGAAATGTTCATATTCTCTATTGTAATCATGGCTTTACATCGGTGGTTAGAATTTGACACGTTCCGTGCAGCCAGTAAATCGAGCGTCTAAACAGCTCGTCGACGATCGTGACGCACAGGGGAGTTTGTAATACCTGCGTGCTAATGAGACTGACTTGGTTTGTCCCTATTGTGGGTGATTCCAGAGCGACGGTGTTACTTTTACACCTTTTCTCGGCATTCAAATTAGCATCAAGTCACGATGTTCTTGGAGGGACGTGTTTCTTTTGGGTTGTTATTACACGCCTTTCAATGTAACGGGACATTGGACGAACCACGAAAATATAAGCTATCTGTGAAGCATTTTTTGTTGATGTAAGAGGTGTTTTTTGTAAGGATCACATCAGTAACACATTCTTGAACAGTAACTGGTTGTGTTTATCTCCATCCCTGAACAAATAGAGACTGCTAAACGGGAAGATTAGACGATCAGATGAGAGTAATGTGTACGACACACGTGTGGTACCGTTACCGTCCGCCCAGTACCTCATCAGTCCATCAATCAGGCCGTTGAATGTAAACCACACCGGAGAAACTGCTGGACACCCTGCCCGATGGTGGTGATGAAATAACGGAATGATGCTGTCCTGAAAGGATAGCAATCAAATGGGGCCCCTTAATGAGGTGTAACGAGTAATGATGATGATAAGACATCGACGATACACGGAAGTACTTACGAAGATCAAGTGTCTTGGGTCTTGTTTGTTGAAAAGGGGCATCAGTTCAAGATGTCTAGAAGTTGTTCTAGAGTAAGATCTCGCGAGATCTTCTTGCGGGGGTTGAAGTCTTCAACAACTCTATAATAATTCCCTACCTTCATCATCATTGTTAAAGAGGTTATCATTAGTGTCTTATAATGCAAAAGCTGTTCGCTTCGTGTTTGATGTAACCCGCAGCGGGCATGAGTCCGAAGCTTTCGATACCAAAACAAACACGTTGAAGAGCTTGTTTGTTTTTAACACAAGCATCCTAGAACTGTTTGAAGCATTGATTATTTAATCTCATTTTGAACGATCACGCTTTGGATCTGTATTGAAGTAAAAGCGATGGAAGAAGAGCTCGCGTTCATCCATGCTGTAAGTTCAGCCGCACCCGCAAACTTGGTCAATTATCATCGCAATCTTTATTCATCAGGCTTTCGTCATTTTTAACTTCCAGTGAGCGTCGTGTGTGTGTTGATGGACGATGGATATGAATGAAAACAATCGTAAAAAAGCAAAAATAGTTTGAAGATGCTTTTGTTTTTGTTACAGCAGTGGTTAGCAGTGGTTAGACGACGCAAGTAGTGAAAACAGCTTTTAGACGTTTTCGTTTTGTTAGTGTCTAATGTTAAAACCTCCCCATTTAGGCATGTGCGCAAAGGGGCCAGATGCGATACTTAACCTACTACGGCAAAGAATAAGTAATTCAGCGCCGATAAACATCGGCATGTTTTGTGTTAGGAGCATTTTGCTCGCCCAAATTGCCGGAGACGCTTTTATCGGCCAAGGCACGAGACCAATGCGGTCGCGGACAACGCATGCACACGGTCACGGTTTGGTGCAGCCGTAGGTGTGTGTTTTCACCTGATGGCTCCACGATGCCACACCGACACGTGAGTGCATCTTCCTGGGGAAGAAAGTGGTTTTAAATTAATGCTAGGCGTAGGGTTGCAAAATCCGCCGAAAACTACTACCGAAAACAACAACAAAAAAGCGCACAATTTTGCTGGCGTTCGTCAGGGTTTGTTTTCTACATCCGCCTCCGGACTTTGCACGAGATGGTTCGACATGATGATGAGATGCCGGTGAGATCCTAACGCCGCCGAGCGGGTTTTAAGTCTATCTGGTCTAATTAGGAATGTCTTGATTGAACGCTCGCCGCAGCCCCGTCCTATTTAATTACTTCTTTGCGTGGTGCAGGCCTAGGCTGAGTGTAGAAGAGAGGGTGAGGAATCATCTCCCGGCTGGCCTGATGCACTGCTTATCCATCACGGCGTAAACTTCACGGCGTTGATGAATTGCCCTGCATGGTATGGGGTTTTGTGTTTGGGAATGGCACTTGGGGGAGAGGTGTAAACACGCTGACGGAGAGCATTTGGAAGCTGATAGCATGATCCGTAGCTGTAGTACTATCAGCGCCAGCGGTGAAGGTGGCCTACACGAACGAGTTCAGTAGTAAGCCAGCTGTGCTTCCATGCCTATTTCCCTTCCTATTAAGCTCCAAGCGGGGCGTGATGGAGCAGCAAAGCTCCCCGAGACAGGTGGGAAATAAAGGAGGCCACGGACGATGGAAGTGCATTTTGGTGATTAACACTTCCCAAGTATTTGTGGTCTGCCTTAAAGATAAATTCCATGTACGAAATCTTCACACCTTGCCAGCAAAAGCTGACTTGAAAGACGAGTAGTAGAGGTGCAGTGGCCGTCGGTTTCGAATTCGTTACTAAATAGGGTACTTGAACCTTTGACTTTTGGTTGGTGTGCAGTGGTTGGAAATACATCGGCTTAAATATGTACGCAAATAGCTCCCACATCAATTTTCCACCCGCGTGCGGTGTCTTAGTTTCCGCAGTCCCTGGCAAAGCCGCAAAAAAAAACAAAACGGGCGCACGAAAGCGCGATCGATTGGCACGAACACACTGAAGGGAGAGAGAGAGATAGAGAGTGCGCACAACGCTAACGAGTGCTAGTTGCAGTTAACTAACCTTAAAAAACAAGACCCTGTGTTCCGAGTTGGTTGGTTGGGAAATAATAGTACTACAACGGTGGTAAATACTGGCGAATTGTAGTTTGCATTTGAGTGGATTAAATACAGGCGAGAAACGGCCATTCCGGGATTTAAACGACGACGTATGGTGCACATTTGGTTGGTGGTTCGCTTCCCCAAACACAATCGATCGGTGGAGATCGTGATCGTACTTTGATTTTATTAGGTTTCGGGCCTTTCGGAAAGATGTTTAAGCGGACGATGCAAGCAATGCAATTTGCAGCCAGCCAGAGAGATGTTGTTGTTGTTGCAAGAGCAGGGAGTCGGAGATCAGTCGTGAAAGTCCTCTGCTGTGCAGTCCATTAGCAAAGCTACAAGTACGATTGTGTGCGCATTGGCATCTCTCAGGGTGCACTCTCGATCACGTACCCCGGATCACCGGGGCGACTTTTGGAGTGGCGAAAAAGCGGCGAAACGGCCAGAACGTGATCAGGATTTGTAAGCAAAATGACGCTGCAGGGGGCCGAGGGCACGTGCGATACTCTCATCTTCATGATTTGGATCCCTAAGTACCGCCGGTGTTTGTCCGGGTTCGATGTACTCCTCATTGGATGGTGCGCCCGGCGTGTGTGCGTCTTCACTGCTAATTGAATGAACTTGATCCAGTTCCGGTACGGTCACAGGTAGCTTGCAACACCACCCCGCACACGCGCTAGTGAAAGTGTGTTGGACATTGGTTGGCTGTCCGTGGCAGAGGTGTCTAAAATATGGTTTCATACACAAATCGCGCTTATAACGCGCCACCATCACGAGCAGCCTTACAAGTGTGTAAAGGGATTAAAACGCCAACCTGCATGACAGTTCTCACGGGTTGTTGAGGTTAAATGGCGTACATCCGCCCGCCGCTGCCCATCCAGAGTCGCGCTGGACAAACGGCGGGGTCAGTGGGACGTGTCACTAAATCGTGTCATATGTCATGTCGCTTTAGGCACCTAATGGCGTCACTCGGTGGTCGTAATGCATTTAGACACTTTTCCGGTGGCCAGCAAATGCTGATGGAAATCAAATTAAGCAAACATGGGTGTTTGTATGCATCGAAATGTCACTTCGGCGTTCGGCATTAATCACTGGCATTCGGTGAACGGAGGAGCACTATTTTTAACACCCACCACCGGCTGTGTCTGTCCGCCGACGAAAAATGTATCATCCACATGCCGATGAAGTCATAAATTAACGGCCACAGACGACGGTCTCAGGTGTCGGCGTGGTTAAGTAACGCAAAATTATCGCATTTGTTATGATGCGTTAAAAATATCGCCTCATCGCCCTTAGACTTTGGAGTGTTGGGGTGTGTGTTTGAGCTTATTAGGAGGAAGATTTAGATAAATTTAGCATCACCAATGTGTGGTGTATATGGGGACGCTCATTAGACGCACCTGATGCGATGATATATTCGAATGCCGGTGGCATATAAAGCGTGAAGTGTTTGACTTTTGAGTTTGTCGATTTTAATTCCGATGCACAAAATAAAGCTAAAGGAGAAGCAGAAATAGAAATAGCAGCAAAAAGCTCACAAATTGGAAGTAAACCATTTTGGGGTGATAGACACACGCGTGATGCAATCGTATTAAACGAACCGTGTCGTCATTTGGTAGAGGGATTATTGTACCATTTCGATGCAGAAACTAATTCCCAGCCCTCTATGTGCTCTTAATCGCCTAAACCGAGCCTGACAGGATTTTGCACTCTCATTAGGCCAACTGCCGAGAGCGCAATACTAAATCGTGCGAAGAGGAAAGACGGAGACCCATTCGTGGATTCGTGAAGAAATCTAGTGTCAAGTTTTCTCCACCTTCTACCTTGGAACAGAGAACGAAATTGTTGTAGGCCCTGCACGGATTTGCTAATCCTTTCTTTCCCTTCTCGTCAGGTTTTTCGCGTCTTTTACGTTGAAGAAATCAACCGAACAAAGAACATGAGCCGATGGCAAAAAAGTGGGCACCAAAAACGGGGAAGAAACGGACAGCTGCTGCCACAGCTGCTGCTGATGTTGTGTTGAATTGAATATGCAAATCCGCTCGCTCTCTCTCTCCGTGCCCGGTTGAAAGACGAAATCAAACATCGAATCAGAAGCGAATAGTAAATGATCAGATCGGTGTCCGATTCGGTGGGAAGGGTCACGCTGATTGTAAGCTTGTTGGCGGTTGTACCGCACAGCAGCAGCAGCAGCAGCAGCATTACCACCTTGCGCAATGCCTTCAACTGGCAACAGCAACTCCTGCTGCACACGTCTGCACGACTTGACTCTTGTCTTCATCTGTTTATTTTTTGCTATCTCCCTGTCCTGTCAAGATCATTAGTTGGCCAGTGCGCAGTAGATCGCAGCCAGATCGGTATGGTCTAATTTTGTTGCAGAAAAATATCTAATTGCACAATTTCGCGTTTCGTGTTCGCGGCGAAAGGCCCCGGTGGTGGTGGTGGTGTTGCCCACGAATTCTGTTGGGTTTCGAGCAGCGTTACAGCCGCAACGGGGACCCACTCTGGACACCAAGTTGCGTTGAAGTGTGACCGACGAGATCGAAAGAAAAACCCCTTCCCTCGTCTCGAGTAATATTGAGGTTAGGTACAGGTTCGATTGCTCCATATTTAGAGCGTGTGGACGCGTGGACTTCTCCTTTCGGTAGAGGCGTATCGGATTCAGCGGAGGAAAAGGAAACCAACGCCGCCACCACTACCGCCCAGGGTTTTCTGGTGGCATCCGGTTGCTCATCGCAACTGGATCCGGGCTGGATAGTATGTGGGTCTGCCGTGGTGGAACACTTTGCCGGGTTCCCTCACGTACAGCGGAAGCTTCCGCATGTTTTTCTCTCTTCTGCGGTGGTCCAATTTTGGATAGAGGAGGGACCAGTTTTTCACTTTCCATCCCCACGTTCATGTTGGGGATGATATCGAAACCGGGAAGACGATGGATGAGCGATGATCAATATGTTTGTGTGCACACGATTGATTTCCGGGGAGTTGGAGAGGAACCACACACCACACAGAGCGGACCATAAGCGGACGGAAGACGACCTTGATGCAATGAGATATTTCATTTACTACTTGATTGCAGGAAGAGACGGTTAACGGCTACTACCCGCTGGCAAGATATCTGTGGTGGCTGGCTGGAACGTTCATCTCTCTCGCTGACGGGGTAGAATAAATTAATGCCTCAGCTCTCGTAGTGGTTGTTGTGTGGAGGTGTGGAGTTTAATTGTGTGAAACAAAGGGTTTGTTTGGCGGCGTGGCGGCTAACCTTGAACCTTGGGCCCCGTTGGGCGTGCTAGAAAAGCTCAGCCTCTGTTGGGTGTGGAGACGGATTAGAACGCGTTGCGATCTTTTGAATGCCCCCGTTGGTGTGGCGGGCTTTCGTGAACGCTAGACCATAAAACTGGAACCTCTCTGTCGACGGCTGTGGGTTTGCGGGTTGATTGTGTCACTGACATCCGTCTTAACGGTGTCTATCAGGGTAGATTTGTTCGATTTTGTTCTTTCGACGTCATAACACCCAGCACCGAACGTACAATATAAATCTCATTAGCGCACACGGTTGTTATATGTTATGTGGTCCTCCTTCGTCTGGATATCTAATATCGCATTATGGAATAGGTGGGAAGTGTGTATTCTAGTTTCCAAAAAAAATCACCTCATCGTTAGCTCATTGTGTTACGTGCTATGTTGGTGCGGGCAAATTTGCACACAAAGTAAGGATACATTAAGGCCCGGTTGGTGGAGTTCCCACAGCTATTGTCTGTCCGCGGAAGTGGTTTTGTAAGTAATCGAGCTTCTCTGACCCTGGAAGTGAGTCGTCATCCATTCTTGGATGCTTTCAGATTGCTCCGATAGCTCACAGAGATGGAATCCCATAGATTAGGCAAGTGAATTATGTGCTCGTATAAATATCAGGTAGAGACAGTAGAAGACACTTTGCAAGACTACCTAATTGAGAGTAATTTATTTCTCTTCCTCTATGTGTTAGTGTTTTTGTGCAACTTCTCCTGTAAAACGATCGTGTCACACGCATACCCAGCCGCATGGTTCAATGTGAATTTGGCACGCATTTGATGGCAACAACTTTGAGGCAAGCTTGTTGTGTTGCAAACAGTGTCCCTCTGTGCTTCACTACAAGCCTAACAAGTTGATCCTCCGGCTATCGTAAATCTTGCCTTATGAGGCACCAGTAATCAAAAACGGAATCGCTTTCTTGAGAGATAGGCTTCAATGTTTGATGGGGCATCCCCTTTCATACCGGTATCGGGTACGGAGGTTCGCACCTAACAACCCAAGGGCTGCGGGGCAGCGTGTATCTAATAACGTCTTGGAGAGATGTTGGTGCATGGTATGGAAACAGACACAAACAACCACGCACACACATAGCTACAGGGGTGTGTTGTTGTTGATCGATGATCGCGACCAGCTCGTGTTGCAGTTTCATATGCATCGAAGTTTGCGGAACTGTCTTGGCGTGGTGGAGGAACGTTAAAAACACGTTCCATTTCCAGCGATCATAATGCCGGTCGGCATAAAACCATTCCCAGCGTACGGCGAGGTCCGAAAACGGAGCCACTGCGACCTCTGCTGGGAGCCGCCTCTCTCAAGCAACCTTTGGCCGATGGCAAATCAAAATCTCAACCCATTTGTAGACGGATGATGGAGAAGAAGAAGTTTTGGAGTTCGGAGCGGGAGAGGGCACGCGAATGCTGCGTGCAAGGGTGTAAAGGGCGCGCCGCGAGTTGGCAAAACTGGTTTGACCAGAAATTGTTTGTTGGATGCCTGGCGGTGGCCCCAAGGGAGGGTGACCGACAAGACATTCCATAGCCGCGCGAGGCGGCGATGGTGGTGGTGCTGGTTCTGAGCGTGGCAAATTTGCGCAAAACACGGTGGCTTAGAAGCGGAGGCCCTCGAGCAGAGGCAACACACGGTGTGTGTAACAAGGAAGAGGAAACGAAGACAGCAACACTAGAACGCCTCACACATGCCGTCACAGAGCCATCGTCCTTGACGGTCTTTGTCGGTGGTGGTGGTGGTAGTGGCCGTACAAAATGAGGTAGAAATTAAGGAAAACACCACGACGACGACGGGAGGGCACAGAACAGCAGAACTGTCAATCATGTTGTCATGGGGCGGCCGGGTCAGTCGGTGAATGTGGGCCGTCGTTCGCTGTGCACATGATTTCTTCATTGCAGAGGGCTAAACTCCCCGCAGGTCACAAACGCTCTCAGTGTAAATGCGCCGTAGATACTGATCACTGACGGAGTTGGAGGGATGGAATACTTCACCTGCAGTTTGTGCTACTGTCGCCGGGCTTTTGGAGGATGAGCATGTAAGCACTACGGATACGTGACATTTGCCGCTTTCGTGCCGACGCTCGATGCTTGTCCAATAAACTACCGATTGATGGATGTATCGGTGTGGGTCGCCTTTTCGCTACCGGATGTCATCCTTATGTGCAGGCCTCCCCCAGTACTTCGATGACCTGCGGTGAACGGTTTTGGAAGTAGGGGGAAACCACTATCGTAAACAAGCAAGTCCCTCGGTACTACAATGTATAGAGTAACGCGAAGCATCATTGCCGTTAACTGTTGAATTTTACGATCTGTACACGCGGGGAAGGATTTTTGTATCACGAGCTTTACGGCCTTATTGGGACTGGTTTGATGATAATTCAGTTTTTTTCAGCCTACCGTGGTAGATGCAGAGATGATCGTTTTTTATCTCGTTTAATGTAGTTCTTGGTTGCGGATAAGTAAACAGTTGATTTTATATGGTCACAGAGCTCACTATATAAAGCTATCGCGAGCTATGGGGAGTTGTTGATTTAGAGCCGAGATGTTGTTGATTAGCTCGAGGATATCAAGAACATTAAGTTTCTATGTGCTCTTGAGTATCTCCGAGATGTCTATAAATGGAAAAGCCGTTGTAGATCATACATTGAAGTCTCGAAGTCCAAACAATGTCTAAAAACAGCCTACCATGCTGCTGAAACTCCAGACATTAGTGTCTCAAAAGTTGAAGAAGACATGCAAAGCGTATGCTGAATAGAGAAATGGGTCATCCAAATCGTGCCTAATTGTCTACACAACACACCCCCGTCGGCGGGGTTCCTCGAAAAATATGAATGATAAGTACACAACCTCCTCTATCACCTTTACCCTAGAGAGAGGTGAGACCACGTACGACGAATGTTCCATTCTTTGGTGCAACGAACGCACGAGCTCCCCATTTGTTGGTGCACAATCGCCGGCTGGCTACCATTTCGCTACGCCACGCACGTACCGTCACACGTCCGGTTGGTGTGTGTGTGTGTGTGCGCGCATGCGTCGATCGCTTTCGTTTTGTGGCATTTGTGGAGCGCTGTGGAGCTGCAGAAGGCCGCCAATGGGGCGGACCAGGGTTGAGGAGTCGTCTCCGCAGTGTGCAAAAGTTGGTCACTCGCGCACCCGGGCCCAAAAGAAGTGTTGTGTGTGTGGACCGGAGATTAAGCGTACAAGGACCGGGTGATACCTCACCACCACCACCACCACCACCAGTTCGATAAGATGGCCAATACCACCCCTCGAGTGCAGTACACGCATTTATATTGCCGCAGTTTGATGCCGCTTTCCGGTGTGCCCTGGCGGTGGCGTCGGTGCGTGTGTGCGATTGTGGATGTCGTCGCCAACACCGGGGGGAGTAGGTTTTTTATGCCCCCCTGTTGGCCGATGTGTCGATTTGTGAGTGTCTCATCATGTCTACGTTTTCGGAGTGCGTACGATCGCACGCGGGCGTTTTGCCGGTTGCACCGCCGAGGCAGATGTGCGTATGTGGGTCTCATTGGTTGGTTCCGAACATCACAACACGACGATCGTGGGTGGTTGCGGGATAGGAGTGAAACTGAGTTTTTGTTTTTTGGGAAAGTGGACTCTACCGGACGCGCAATGTTTACTTTCGAAAGGGAAAGAGTCGATGGCGACGGCAGCACTCCTGTCAGCACGTTTCTCAGAGCCAGATTAAAGCGAGGAGAAGCAGGGGAGAGTCTCTGGATAAAGCATCAAAATATATATCAACAAGTATATTTTCCATACTCCCTCCCCAATTTGCAACTAAATGCTCCGTAAATGCGTCGTTTTCTGTTCGTCGTAGTGCCGTGAACCTTGTTTTGCATCTGTCATCCGACAATCCGGCTGGAAGTGGCCATAAATTGTATTGCTGCAACATTGTTGCGCGCCCTATCACACGCTACAACATCCTGGTAGTGGAATAATGTATTAATTCGAACTTTTTTCTTTCTCTATTTTTTATATTTTCAGGTGAGTAAACGCGACCGGGACGCTAAAGACAGCCGAGGAGGGATCTGTTACGTGATCGTGCACTTTTTTGAGGCCATATGAACCGATTTCATGAATAGAATGCAACGCTGTCGAGGGGCAATTAGTTCAGGATAGCAGTGGAAAGGTGGATTATTCGGCGTATTATTGGTTGCGCCAAATATGGGAAGTAGCACTACCATGTCAAACACAGCGAGAGTGGTAAAAAACACACTACTCCCGATTCTCACACCGAGCGATGATGGTCCGATAGTACTAACGACGGTGAGATGGAGAGGAAATACGCATTGCGTAACCAGCACTTCCCCAACGACCCAATGGGGACAGAAACAGCGCCGAGCGCTGTAGATCGTTCCCCGATTGGACTCGAATCGTGTTTAAGTAAGGACACCCACCCTCAGTCTGTGGAGTGTGTCATGGGGCTTTATGATTGTTTTCCTTCCGCATTTCTACTCGCTCGCCGTTAGGAGCTACCGATCCGGCGATAGAAGCGAGGCGCGATCGCGATAAGCGGAGAAACAATAAAATCATTATCCTATCCCGTATCAGCGAAGGTGGATCGGCGATCGAGCAGGCATCAGCTTAAACGTTTGTGGCCGTGTTTTACAGCAACTGATCCTGTACCGATCTCCCCATCTCATACCCCAGCCTCATACGGGGTTAAACTAGTTTGTGACGCTTAATTCTACCATGTTCGATCACATTGCACATACTTCCAAACCCCGGGGAGAGTTGTGTTTGTGGTGTGTTGGTGTAGAAAACCCGGGAGCGATCAATATCGTAACATTAAATGCATCACCAGCGAAACCGATTGTTGTCGCTAACGAACGCCACATCGTACCCTCCATGGGACGAGACCCCCCTGTACTATCCTGTAGGTGCTTTCCAGTGCGCACCATTCAATTTCGCTCCGCGCGGAGTCACATCGGCACTGCAAAACTGCATACACACTTTCACCCGTCGCGGACGCGCGAAAGCATAGCGTGAATTGAAGAAAAATCGAACAAAAAAAAAAAACAGACAAACGAATATAGAATTGAAACACAAAAAAACAGCACATCAACACTCCTCCACACAGTGATATGATGTCAGCGGGTGGCCCTCTTCGCAAAGGGATTGTTGGCGCGTGCAAAATAATAATAAACGTGTGCGCTCTGCCGCGCACACTAACATGGGGGTTGGTCGTGGTGGTGTTTGGTACTGCAAATCCGTCTCTCCCCATTGCATTGCCGGTGAACCGGATTAGAAACATCACGAACAGCGGAGCGCGCGCCACCCCTTGTGTTTCGTAGTGCTTAGTGCGGATGTTTTTATTTAAATACCCGCCGGATGGGAAAGAGGGACTATTTTCTCTCTACACCCGTGGCGGGGATGGACCGGGAATCGCCCGCAGCAGGTGTGTGTGTGTGTGGACCCGCAGAAGAAAGTTCAAGGGAAAGGAAACGGGCGGCTATTTGTGTATGGTGATCATTGTGTTTTTGCATGGAGGCCAGGAATTCAGGGCCAGATTGCAACATGACCCGGCTTGACTCATCGTATGCAAATGTATGCGGCATGCGGTTTGTTTTATTATTGATGGGTGTAGAAGAGGATGTAAAGCGCATGAGTAATGCAATTGGCTCTCATCCAATGAAGCTCCGCCGTAGTGCGGCTAGAATTACTACACTTTTCGCTTTAATTTCAGTATTTTTGAACTGAGGCTTGGAAACAGTTTTTTTCGCCCGTAATTGTATGGCCGTTATCTGACAGCGCGTTTGTGTCGAACACGATGATGTAAGGGCCTTGTTGCGACTGTACCGGGATGCAAATCGGTCAACCGTGTGCGGCTTTCCATGGTAAATATCGTTTGAGAAGCGGTGACACTACTATCGGTGGGCAAATCTCGGTGTTGTGCCCTTAACGACCCCTCGGATGGATATTTCTCTATGTGTAGTGCGGTGGTGCTGGGTGTGTTGGTGCACTCACTCAGGTTGTTTATGTCATCGCAGCTTAGGCTCCCGCTCGCCTCGTCTCGCTGGTCGCGCGCTATCAATTAGCATCCGAGGGCGAAGGGAGCGCAAGAAAAAGGCAGCAGGTGAAACAACAACAACAAAAAAGCACTTTTACACGAAGAAGTCGGGCTTGGTAATTAACTTACCTTCACGGATAAAATGGTAGGGACAGACCGCCCAGCGTTACGAGTGCCACAACTACCATCAACGTGTAATTGATGGAAAACTGTTAATTGCAGCGGCGCGGGTTTTCGCTTTTCGCTTGGTGGTAATTTTCGGTAGAAAATCCTCCAAAGTCGTCCCTTCTTGCGCGCTAGCTGGTGAGGGGTAGGTGTACACTTGGTGTGTGTGTGTGTGTGTAACGCTGATTGATTTCTGAACCAGCGGTGATGACCAGCGGGTCATCATGATGAGCTTGGGTAACTCGGCTCGGTTTCGTTTTGCATTTGCACCTTAAAGATGGGCTGCACAGCTGACCCGTGGAGCGAGCTGCACTGTGTGGATCCTTTCGTGCGCTAAACGAGCGTTGAAAAATGATTCCATATGGAGGTAGAATTTAGGTCAGTGTAATGCGCAGGCGCCGTGATGCACTGTTGAAGTCGTCGGCTGTGATGTGACCCAGAAAGAACTGTTGGAGCGCGATTGTGGTGGCGCAGGTCTCAGGTTTTCTGGAGCAACTCCCGTCCCAAGATCACCATCGCATCGTAATCCCAGAAGTTCAGATGTCTGTGTGTGTTGTGGATTCTATAAGTACGTGATCGTCGTCCCGTAGACGCCAGCTCTAGCAGTAGTCACGTCTGACAAGGTGACAAGATTAATGTGCAGAATTACCGACATTGATACCCAGACAGGATTTGGCAAATGTAGCAGAAAATTATGCCGAATGATGGATGGGCCTCGTATAATCGTTGATGTTTGTTATGTATGGATTTACGAGTGAGGGATCGACGCGATCGTATAACATTATATGCGTGTTTGTAATTGATTACCATGCCGACCTTTTGTACCAGTGAGCCATTTGCCATTTCACAATTCTTGTTCTATGTGCGCACGATTTGCGTACCCGGCACCTTCAGTAGCAACGCCATGTGATCATGATGTTGATACGACGTCTGCTTCTGTATTGATCGTTTAGTCAGTCGGTCGTGGCTAACCGATAATAAATCCGTTCCCGCATGATGTCACGCACGGTGTGTAGTGTGGTGGTGGTCGTCTGTCTGGCGCTACTGACGGATATGGATCGACCTAGAATCGGACATGAACGAAACGGTGCGATGCATTTCAATACGCTCAAAGTCAATGAGACGAAAGCAACTGCGAGCGTTTACAACTCTGTGTGTGTGTACTTTCGATCATTGTATTGCAGGTACGCCGCCTACTCAATCGCCAATCGTCGTCAGGTGCGTCAGGTGAGGATGTCAAAATCCATCCATCTGTTTGCGGACGTGTGCATACGGTTTAGTATCTCTGCTTACCACCGGGATGACCTTTTCCACCAGCGCGACAGTGTGTGATGACATCGATGGGACGACGAGAAGACGACAATCTGACGAACGAGTTGGATTGGAGTTGCAAAATCAAGACTCGGAGAAGGGAGGTCATGTCATCGAAGAAGACAGTTGACAGACCCGACAGATGGGGAAGGGGAGGCTCGTACCGAGTAGTAGTAGTAACACGGGTCTGATTGAATCGGATAAGGAGATACGAGGTGTCCCATTTCGATGACAGTGCATTAACTCTGCTCACTGCATCGTGTGTACTCTGGCAGTAGTAGTGTGCGTAGGAGCGACCAGAGATAAATAATAAAAATAAAGCAAAAGCACTTCAACTTCAGTGTCTGAGGAGGGTTAGCGCACAAACAATGGGTTCCATCATCCCAAGAACACTAATGTGTACGTGGCTTTTATTGCTTCATTAGAGAGTCGTAACTGTGGTTGAATGGTGCAGTGTAGTGTGTGTTTGTGTGTGTGTTTGGGTGCACTTTTAGCGAACGCACTGTTGCTGCCGTTGTGCCGCCGATGAGAGTTTTGCGTACGCGGTGGATTTTGCAAGACTCCGCAGAGAAAGAAAAACGTGGTGCATATCGCTTGTTGATGAGCCGATTAGGCTGAACTTTGTGTATATGATGTGGTTGTGTGTGTGGGCCAGGGTGAAGAGTAGGTTTTTTTCCCTCTTCTTGCTGCTTCTTTGTCTGTTGGCTGATTGCGCAACGAAAGCGATATTAATGCAATGGAGATCTCTTCTGCGCAGTGTGATTGGCGCTGGGATATGGTAACCTGAAACCACCGCTCATAAAGCGTCTCTGTGCGGGTTATTTGTCAGATGGGTGAGGATTTGTGTACAATTTTTCCTTCTGAGGAGTCGGGGCACAGGGGTTTTCCATTGTGTGTACTATACGTGCGTTGGAGAAAGAGTGATGAGATGCTCCGTCTTCTTTCTCCAGCATTTAGCGCCGCACGCTGCACTGTAAACTGGAGTAATTAAGGTTCTGCAGAGTTTCCCTCTGCGTAAATCTTGCTGGAAATTGCTGTCCATGCAACCCCAGACCCGTGTGCGTGTCCCCTGCGTTTATGTTTGATACACGCGTAAAAAGCATGTTATGGTCGGGATTGGAAACGTGTCCAGTGCACTGCCTGGGAACTAATTGCGAACATTATCAACCTGATCATCATCGGACCGTCGGTTGTAGATCGGGTCGGCAGCGGGATGACGGGGCAGGTATGATTTTGTGGTCTGGAGTGGAAAAAGGCAGTCCAAACCAGGTTTATCTCGAGAGGAGAGGCTTCGGGTATTTGCGTACGCAGACAGCTGATTGCCGTCGCCGCAGCACAAGCCACCATTGGGGCCCATTACGCTAATTAGTTTATTGACTTCGACGCGACAACATCATCGTGTCGCGTTTGTGTGTGTATGTGTGTTGCGGGATGAGTGCATTTCACTCGCTTTTCCTTTTTATTTTCTTGTGTCGACTAGTGAGAGAGAGAGTGAAACCATTTGCGAGCGAAAACAGTCCTCCAAAGGTTGAACCATTTGCATATCGGGGAAAGAGAGCCTCGGAAGCGGTTTTCTTTTTAAATGCATGATCTTCCTTCGATTTAAATGTAATAATCGAGCTGTCGCTTAACTAACCCTTCAACTCGATTAACATGCGATCGGGAATTTTCTAACTACAAAGACAACACTCTTGTGACACTCGTTACGAGCAATCCAACGCTTGTGGACAAGCTTTTTTCTACTAGACGCCTTAATCCCCTACCCCTAGACGAATGTACTTTCATTTTCGGTGCCAGCATTAACTCACTGGCTCCGCATGTTCCCTGGGACGCTTGCCAGCAGCATGCAAGACAAGTGTCAACTTCAATTAAAACCTTCCGTTTTTGGCCTTATCCGATAACGGAGTGCGTGTGCGCGTGGTGCGTCAAGTTGCGCTGTTGGACCGTTCCGTCAAGTCCCGGTGAATTCCGGTAGCTGTGTCCTCTAGTATGTAAGAAAGACGCGTTGAAGTGGGTTGAAAGCTAAACTCTCTATCGTTGCACACGCTTCTTATCCACAATCTCGCCCCGATGCCCGTGGGTATTACATGAAATTTATGAAAATCTTGGCGGCTGGAGGCTTCCTTAGGTGGAGGGGGGAGAGAGATGTTGTCATATTACGATCTCTAATTAAATTTACGTTTCCAGTGACAGATTGTGGGCACTCGCATCGGTTGCTCGGTCTCGTTTCCCTTGTGCTGGTGCACCACTACCTGATCATGTCAGCGCACACCCACCCAGTGCAGAGGGCCCAGAAAACCAGATTTCTTCTCCGAAATGACTTATTTTGCATACGGAAACGAGTCGAGCAGAAGGCGTCCTCCTCCTCCTTTTCCCTTCTGGTTTACGCTGTGTCGTTATTTATCGATCATAGACGATATAAATAGATCGTTTGCGCTATCGAAGAGCACTGGCGAAAGCGAAAACACGGGGATCTCCAGCTCCCAGTGCCTGGTGTGTGTGTGCGTTGGTCTCTAAATAGCAATCAAATTGTCTCAATTAATCATAGTTAATTGTTTTTGCGCCGCCTTCTCCCCACAGGTCGTGTGTGTGAGAGTGTGTCCATTTTCCGGCAGTTCCAGTTTTTCCATTTCGGAGTGCCCACGGCAGCAACACGATTTCCTTCGGTATGAAATCATCAAGGAAGCGAACGCCTGGCACTGGCTGACCGTTTGCAACCGAGCCCAAGCCTGATTTATCGTTCAAAGTCTCTGTCGTCTTTTGAGGCTGGTGGCTGCTTGCGGGATAGGGGCAAGAGACTAACAGATCTGTGGTATTTGGCTCCTGTGGCCGTTTTTATTGCATATCATTGCACGGTAGATGTGGCACGTGGACGTCAACCACCAACGATTGGAACGCTTTTCCACACCCGACTGACGCTGACACACACACACAGTGAGGTGTGTACTGCGGGGTCGGTTTATTTATTTTTCATAATTATATGTGTGTCTGTCTCTGTTTGCAACCGCAAATTGAAAGGTTTGCGGTGCGGTGCCGTGCCTAGTGGTCGCCAAACTCCCCGCCGGATCGCTCGATCGCTCTCCTCCGGATGCTGCAATTGCGTGTTTTTCGCAATATCGCTAACTCGCAGTTTCACCTTCCAGAGAGAGCGTCCAAAGGGAGGGAGATTGTAAGCGAAATGCGTACCAAAGCACGGAAGATGTCGATCAAATGGCACACACACACACACGGCGCAGAATGCAGAAATGGGTGCCATTGTGTGTATCGGCAAAAAAACCGCATCGTTGGGAGGAGATTACAAGGGAGCACGTGTTGTTGGTGTTGTTGGCCCGTGGCCAACGGAAAGTCTCTTGGTGCGAGGTGTCTTTGTTTGTGATTGGTGGCGACCGGAGCCGGAAATGTGCCAAGTAATCGGATACATTGACACACACACACTGCGGCGTGTTTGCATATCGGTTGGAGTTTGTGTCGCCATCGTCGTCACGGGAGAAGCATAAGGCGGATTGAAAAGTGTGTCAAAAATGAAATTGCACTGCCACAGAAAACGTCTGTGTGTGTGTTGATACACGCGTCCCCTTCTAGCCACAAGGGGCACATGGCAACGGGATCAAAGCGATGCTGAATCTAATGCAATTGAAATTGAAGTCAAACACGTCGTGAGAGATTTTATGAGCCGATGTCGTAAGTAATATTTATAAGCGAAGCAAAGAAGCTGAATGTAGCTCACCCGTTCCATTTCGTTCATTTCAGCTCGTTTAACTCGTGTCGATAGGAAGATCTCTCGACGCCCTTACCAACAGAGCAGAGTGTTTTGTGGCCGATTACGGGCTGAAGCGAGCAAGATCCGTTTGAAGCGAGCCACATTTGGACATGGTTTTGGACCGGCGTTTGTGTGTGCCGATTTGCGGAAATGTTACACCCGGCTAAGCACAGGGCAGCAGCAGGTGGAGTAATTGTAAATGGGTTGTAATGCAATGCCATGAAACCATGCAATGCTGCTGGCGCTTAAACTGAGGCGCTAAGAGGCGCACGCCCTCTAGAGCACGACGACGAGACAACTGGTCAGCGAAGTGGCGAAAGTGACATAACCTTTCGTTTTTTGTTTAAGGTGGCTACTGCTGCTACAACATTCAAAGCACAACATCCTCTGATATGATTCGCAATCATCGCGATGTGCGTTGTTCGAGCCGACTCAAGCCGTCTTTAGGGATGCGCCTCATCAGCAGGAGGACTCTTCTTGGAAGCTAGTGGAGAATAGAGAGAAATAGGTCAAAACACACCAAGATCATGCGTCTTGGTTATTCAACGCAATTGTTTGGTTTGCAACGAGCCACGATCAATTACTCGCTAGCGAATATCGCCTACCCTCCGCGACCAATTATGTTTGCAATCTCCATGCCTCTACCCTTAACGATCGGTTATCGGTTATGAGGTGAAGAAGCAAGAAGCAAAAGATCCCCCCCAACATTGCTTGAAAATTGATTTTGAATCGTTTCATTGGTGGATTGTTGGGGGCCTCGCAAGAGCCCTCTCTTTTACCATAGGAACCTAGATATGTGAAGCTTCGGAGTTGAAAATTACCTACTGACCTAACCCGGTAGAGAAGGACCTAGAAGGGGCCCAACTTTATTGCTTGAATAACAACAGTCCGAAGCGCTCCGATGTGTGGTGTTCGCTTCAGTCGCTCCAGCTCCTTTCCAAACTGGGAGGGCTGCTTATGGGATAATTGTAATAGGCTAATGATTTTGAACATTTATAATCATTGGGGCCAATTTAGAGCTTGCGTGCTTGCGTTGCCTCCTGTAGAAGGTGAACCTCGCGCTACGTGTGTTGTGTACCGTCGATGGATGGTCGGTGGAAAACCATGTGAACTGATGAAGGCGTACGCGAGATAGGTTCGTTCCGAGTGACCGTGCGCACCGAATCGTCACCAAGGTGTCTCGTTGTTCGTTCTTCGGCCGTGGGGTTCGTTGGGTCGTGCATTTGCATACCTTTTGTTCGTTCATCCGAGAAAGAAAGAGAGAGAGGCCTTCCAACGCAAAGATCTCCGAAGAAGGTGCTTCGGTACTGGTGCCTTGGTTCAATTTCAATTTGCTTTGCGTTATGTAAACAAACGACGCAGGCACATAGTGGTCGTCCGAGTGTGGTGCGTTTAATTTAGTTTTCCGTTCCGTTTCATTGCCGGCTTCTTGTGCCGCTATCGGTGGGAACGGAGAGCAACAACAACAACAAAAAAAGGCCCACTCGATGGTGGTGACCCACACGAGAGGATACCGTTACGTTAATTAAACATTCACAAACCGATCAATGCGATCGGGGTGACTTCAACGGCGGGTTGTGGAGAGATCAGGGTACAAATAGTAACTGTAGCCAGGATTTGGTTGTTTTTCTTTGTTTTTTTTTATGTTTGTTATGCTTGCCGGATGACCTTTTTCGTCGGCGTAGAGTGTAACTAATGGAGCGAACGTTCTTTGTTTCAGTTGTCCAAAAAAGACCATTTGGAGAGGGTAACTGCGTTGCAATTAGACGACGAACTTGAAGAGGTTGTGTGCAGTTAGTTAACTGATACCAAGCTGACACTGATGTAACACACTTGTGACACTCCCAACATATTGTAATCTTTAAATTGCAATACTTTAAAGCCCAAAACACACAGCAGCAAAAAAGCGAAGCCAGCCCACTTTCAATGCCAAAAAGAGCAGAAGTTAGGAAAATTTATGACGTGTTATGATTGGTAAGCCGCCCGTCACCCTTCGCAAAGCGCGCCACATTAGCTCACAGTGTGCGCCTCCACCCGCGTTGAGGTGGGAGCCTCCACCGTGAAGACACACCGGCTCGTTCCACGAGGCTTAGCACGCGAACGTTTTTTTGGGGGGAGTTAGCAACAATAAAAGAAAAGGTAGCGCACCACAACGCAGCAATCAGAAGGAGGAGGGAGTCTTTAGGGCGTCGTTTTCTCGAAGTTGCACAGCGGGCACGGAAGCGCCCATATATTGACCTCACTCTCTCGAGCATAAGATTGCATAAGGGTCGGAGCAATTGTTGGCTTTTGTTTTCCAAATGTGCGTGTGCGTGTAGTGTCATGATGGCGTAGTAATACGCACACAAACGCACTTGCGCATTGAGGCTCGATACATCGACATATGAGGACATCGGTCGGTATCAGTTCGATCGAGTTCGATTGTGTTTTCAGGTTGTTGTTATTGTAGTTTTGTTATTGCCCACCACCCTCGCCAAAGCTTGTTTGAAACTCGTTTTGTGAGGTGGGGCAGTTGGGAGGGTAATAGCCCTGCGCGCTGTGTTACACTCTGAAGTTATCAAGCTGGAAAAGTGAGCTCTAAACCTCCGATATTGCCCACTCTGGGGTGGTGTTGTTAATTTGGAAATGGCTCATAGAACTGCTTTATGATATGGGTTCGTTTATTGCCGGGCCGGGTTACATTTATTGAAACTTATGAACAATTTCCGGCTCTCGGTGGTGCGTACTGCTGACAACCAAATGATTTATTGCTAGTTCGATCCGCTAGCTTTTGGGTTCGATCGGGAAGGGGAAACAAGTGCGTGGGAAAAACTTGGACACAGAAATAGAAACAAGGCCTGTGTGTTTGGCTGTCGCCCTCCAAGCATAATTGCGATCATTAGGGAAAAATCTATTTAAGGAACTCGTGGATAAAGAGCCCGTTAAAAAGCATACGATTGTCATCATATTTCATCCGATCGGCACACAGGGGCTTTAGAGCAGTAGATTATTTCTCATTCCTCATAATTTATGTCCCAAGGCGCACGGCATCATCGGCACACGGCGCTGAAAATAATCACAATTTAATGATGGTGTATCCCATTAATGTCGTGATAGGCAGCTGTTCTTGTTTGCTAAACACACTGATTATGTCGCTGGTGGAGCAGCAGCTCCTTTCCAATCAAATTTCCATTACAAACGGGAAACCGTTGCTGTTGGACAACTCTTCGTTGCGCCGAGGAGGAGAAAGAACAGAAAATTGATGATAGTTGGTTCTGGTGGACACCGACGACAGCGTGCTTGCGATGACAAACGAGAGAGGCACAAGAGATACCGCCGTTCTTGTGCGAGATGTGCAAGATCCGGGAAGGAAGCTATCGCGTTACGACGATGATCCGGTAATCCGGTGCCGGATCGAGAAGGATACCACCCGCGCGGCGACTGCTTTCTTAATCGTGTCCTATTAGCCATATTATAGCAGCAGCTCAAGATAGGGCCCTCCGGGACACAAGATCGCGTCGTCGCTCGCTGTGTCCGCACTCAGCAGTCTTTGTGCACGATCCCCAGGGAGGAGAAGCGAACAACGACCCGCCTTGATAGTGGTCTAGACATGTTGTGTTAATCCCACGATCATTACAGAGAGAAGAGTGGAGCGCGTTCTGAGTTTTGATGCGGGAACCCCGCTGGACCCTTCTCCTCTGGAACGCATAATCAGCTTTGGCTAGGCATTCCAGTGGCAATTAGGATGAGTTGGGAGAGCCTCTTCCTGCCACCAAGAAGCCCTTAATGCTACATCGGCGTTAATTAAATACGAACAAATAGGCTGCTGTGCGTAAAATTGGAAGTTATCGTGCGGTGGTGAAAATGCCCTTTTTTGGTAGAATGAGGGTGTGCCAGACGGCAAGAACTCGAAATTAGTGTTTGTTTAATTAAATCATTCCGAGGGATGAACGTATCCGTCATGTGAGATCTTCATGCTGCGATATGGTTTCAACGGCCCACACCACACCACGATCATAATTTGTATGGGGGATTGGATTGGAATGGCTTCTTTATGGCTTCCACACGTAGTGGTTGGCAGCGGTGGATCTTTATGGATAATGTTGCAATCGATTCTCTCTCTTCCCGCGCTTTCAACGCGCTACTGTACTGCGTCGATCAATGTCGAGTGAAAGTCAGATCGCTGCCGCAGCGAAGAAAACAAGGGAAGGTGTTTAACGTGATGATGTCTCATTCTTCACTCTGCACAATTGAAGGTTCACCTTTTGAAGGTTGAACTTCTCGTTGATCTAATGATCGGTAAGGAAGCACAATCAATACATGATACAGTAAGTGGTAAGCAGAAAAAATGAAAGGTCTCAAACAGTCTGATTGATGATTGGTTCGTTTGACCACTGCTAATAGACGGTGCGTGCCATCCGACGACTCTGTATGCTGTATGGCTGCCATAACGGTGTCCCAGGAGTGTTCTCTGGGACATTGAACTACATGTCAGCTCGATGATGTTGCACAGGTCGTGGTGATACTCTATTAGCACGCTATTGAACTCGCCACCCGGACCCGGAGTGGAAATTAGCCATTCAAATGTATGCTAATCAAGCTCGACATCCATTCCCGACCGATCGACTGACGTGTGGGGCTTTGTTAGAGATGCAAGGTGCGCCGGCATGGTGGCGTTGCGTGTTCTGTACGTGCCTGGAGAAATTAATAACGGTTGCTCCCAGTGGGACGCGGCGATGAGTCAAATCAACTTCTGTGCAAATTGTGTGTGTTTTTCCCCCGAGGCAAATCAGCCCGGATATCGGTACAAGGTTTTCAAGGTTGATGAGCAATGATAGGGCAAGCGAATATGCGTTTGCTGAGGTTGGGTTTTGCCTATCCAATTAATGATGTGATACCTTGGAAATGCGTATCTATGAGTACGAGTTTTTGCATAAAGTTGGGACTTTTGGGTTTAATTTCGATTCAATTTCGATCAGCTTGAGGCACTACTTTTCTCAATTCTTATTGTTTAAATCTTGCATTCGAACGCGATTTAATTAAGGGCACTTGTAAACAATTTAGAACTTTCCCTTTTTTCTGTCTCTCTCTCCTACTCGCGGGGAGAGCTGCCCAATGTCACTTTCAATTTAAATGCACTGGAACGGCGGAGACAGAGCTGCTGCTGGGTGGCGTTAGGTATGCATTAACTGCACATACCAAATGAAAACACCTTCACGCGACTCTGTACAAATGAAACTTTATAATTACCCCGTGCGCGCTCCGTTCCGTTTGACTTCTTCCAACCGGTTGGTTGGTGCGGGCTATCGCGTGGTGTGTGTATTTTGAAAAGAAATAAACACAACGATCGCAAAGACGACGGTGCGCGCGCGACACAACGACGACGGTGATATGCCATTTCTACTTGGACGACCTACCTAGTACCTAGTAGGCCCACCCCGGCGACTCAACTCCTTACCGATTAGAAAAGAGGTGCGGCAAGGAAAACGCCATTCTAAAACATTCCTTTCCATTGGAGTTGGCTGCCTGCCTTTGCGCGCTCTGTTTGTGTAGGTACTTTAGGCGCCTCAGTGTGTGATGTGTTGGGGGCGCGACACATTCGGTGCGTGGTGGCGCTATGACTTGGACGTTGTGTGGTATGATTTTCAACTAACATCAGAGGAGTCATTCCCCACTTCTAGATCAGGCCCGCCGGCGTTTAGTTCTCGCGGGCGGGAGGCTATTTTTATCGTCGGTAAAGGCCGTACTGCTACTTGGGGTTTTTCGTGGGACGTGTTTGGAGTTTGGAGTTGTAAACGAATTTATGATCCGCACGGAGGTTTTCCTTTCGTCTGGACCTTTGCAAGTGAGAGCGCCTAGATGAACGATCGTGAGCTGAAGTGACGTTTATGTTACGGCTGTCCCGTTTCGTATGTCATTTTTATAGCGCCATAAAGCGTTGGTGCGATCATGTGGAGGGATCCACACGAAGCCCGGGGACCGGGGACAGATAACAGGCAGTTCCATAGAACGTGTTCTTAAAATATAACTTTATAACGTTTGGCAGAGCATTAAATAGACACAGTTTTGGAAAGGAAACCGCCCAGAAAATCGAACTCCAAAAGATATGTCGTAAGATCACCCTCCGAAAAACAAACTGAACGTGCAAGACAATAAGCGACTCTCGCAAGCGACCTCGCCAAAGCTCGCGCCAACTCCTTAAAACAGATGCTAATCTCACGGTGGCGGTGTTTTGGGTTGGAGCATTGCATGGGTGAGCAAATTAGGAGAAGCTACATTTCAGAAATGGTCAGCAGGCACCGGTCGAAAATTGGTACCAAACACACATTGGTCTCGTGCGTGCGTCGTCGTCGTCGGGGTTACGAAAACACGCTCGCTAACTCGACACTAACCTAATTAGGGGCGGTTGTGGCGGCAAACGCAAACGCAAACTGTCACCTCAGTTTGCTTTTGCAAAACAGAAATCATATTTTCGGGGTCGATTGGTCCGGAGCAGCTCTAGCGACGACCGTATTTGGTTTTGGAGGAGAAAGAACCGATTAGCATCTCTCCACTCTCTGTGGAGCTCTGGGTTTTCGTAATGGAACAAAGCGGCGACTGTGGATAAAATGGTAATGTCCACTTGTCTCCAAGTTGGTGTTGTGTTTTTGGTGAAATTTACAAGATCGTAGGAAGAGTGCGTCGAACGATCGATAAATCCTTTTGCTCGTTTTAGCCCGAAAATAGAGCCGCCAGCTCTAGCGCTATAGTGACGGTACGTTGATCTTTCCGTTGCATCTTGTTGGCGCCTGCCTTCACTGCCTTGGCGATTTAAAAGGTTGAACGACAACTCCGACAACCGTTTGTTGCTATTTCGGAATTAGATATGCACCAAGCATTCCACCTCAACCTGAAATGCCATTTCTATTCGTTGCGTTCTGATTTTGAGGGGTGAATTTTCGCGTACGCGTACGCGGCGTGAGTCATGCTACATGTGTGGAATTAGTTGTTCTCGATTTTTCCCGTTGTGTAACCTCCCCACGAAAAGAAGGGGCTAGACTGAGAAGCAGCAATTAGGTAGAACAATTGCAAAGGCAAAAAGAGAACGCACTTTTTTTTATTGATTGCTTCTTGCAAAGAGTAAGGCCTTCTTAAAAGCCGCTAAAAGGCTGTTATTACGCAAATCATACACACACGCCGCCTCGCCACGGGATGGGAAAACGGACTCTCCGAGGGCTTGAGCTTGCGTTTGTTAGAAATGGCGGGCGAAAAAAGCCGCATTTTTCGCCTCATTTTGCTGTGTGGGGTCGAGCACTCCCCTTTCGTGCTCGATCGGTCAAATCTCTGAAGATGAGTTGCCACTTTGCGGCGCTTAAATGGCTGCATAATTGTCGATCAAATCGCCATTTAACGCCACACGTCAAGTCGACGGTGGATGATGCCCCTGACAACCATATTGTTCAACCTCAAAGTCACCCCCCGTTTCGGATACAGAGGGGGAGAGAACCGGCGATAGTTCACGGCGAAGCTATTGGAAGCTTTCGTGCATGGAAACATGAGGGCCGGGGGGAGTAAAAATGGTAAATAATAATAAGCCTTTGCCGTATAACGAACGATCACTGGCGCAGATTCTTTGGTGGCTCGTCCTCGGGCGGGTCGTCCTTCTTCGCGGGCAACCGCTCTCGGAGCAGCCAATTGTCGTGTGGGTAGCGGACAATTTTTGCAGCATTTTTCGGAAAAAAATACGGAGTAAATGCGTAACTCCCACGCGCACCAGTTCCAGTCGGTTTGGTCGATTACCTTCAGCCACAGCGACACAGAGAGAGAGGACGTTTCTCCTTGACTGGTTAAATTGCGCTGAAAGTCAGAATCTTCTCAGCGCTTATAAATATTCTAGCAAATGCGGACAATTAGGTGTTGTTGCGGTTGCTTTTTTCTGTCGGTCTTTAATGCTGATGGAATGATGAATTGCAAGACAATGTGTTCGGTATGAAGCTGGTGGGGTCTTCCTTTCGTCGTGGTCGTTCGTGTAAAGGTGAGCCGGCGCGCCAAACAGTACCAAAAGAAGTCGAAACAAACGAACCGGCGGCCTCGATTAAACGGTACAAATTATTCACTAATAACTGACCGATTGATTGGCCGACAGAAGCGGCCGATTGCGTCATTGCGGTTGCTTTATTGTGAGCACGTGTGTGTAGCTTTCCCCGCCGGTAGACAGCAAGAGTTTCCTTTTTGTTTTGGGGTGGAATTACTTTGCATCGTGTGTGAGTGAAAGAGGATGGCACAATGTGAAAGGCTTTCGGCGAGGTCAAAGATGGAGCGGAAGTAGCAAAAGATGATGTGCTGTGATGTGCGTAGAGAGTAGGAAGTCCACCGTCTGCTCCAACAATCCATCTTACTGTCAAGCCATTGTATGTTTCGCATACAACAGAAAGAAGATTGAAGAGGCAAAAAACGATGAGCATCTCATCTTGTTTTGTGTCCCATCTTCTCGTTTCTTTACCTTCTTCCGAACACTGGCAATAGCTCAAAATTAATGAATCATTTTCGCGGCATTGACCTTGAAGCCGTTAGCGTTACCCCCTCGATGCTTTGCCACTTTAGGCTGATGAGCGGCGGGGTGGAACATTGGGAGAGGGAAGCTTGGATGAACCGGAGAAAATGGAAATGAAGCGTGGCTGAGGACTGGTGTGGGGGGGGGGGGGGTGCGAGGTGAGAGCGGACGCTCAAATGGAATAATTGAGTTTGAGGTTATCGTAATATTTACCTACCCGAAGCAGCGTTAAGTGCCTTATGGGCATTTGTGTTAGTTAGCTTTAAACGCTGCTCCTTAAGTATATTCGGCTTTACAATGCTGGCAGAGTGGGGTTGAAAATCTTGGCTTTAAAGAAGTTGTGCAATGTTTATTCACATTTGAAGAAAATGAACCTTTTTAGCGGTTTTAAGGTCTAAAAACCTCTAAAAACGATCACATTGTCGAGTAGTTTGCATACTTCTAGGCGGATTGTGATTATAGCAGAACAAAAACTTAAACCAATCAAACGAATTGGGATAGTTTCCAACTAAATGCGATCATTTACAGCACAAAAATGGAAATCTCTCTTTAAGCCCCAAAACGTTACCGTAATCGAGAGTGAACGAGTGTGTAGAGGTGTACCGATCCTCTTACCCGAACCTCCACAACAACAACAACAACCTACGAATGATCGCAATGAAGCATATAGACAAATAATCAAACGATCTTCATTCGCGCGCTGAATGTGTTGAAAATTGCTCTTAATTTTCCGGGCAGGGAAACCCATTTTTTCTCTCTCCTTTGCCTTGCCCCACACACTCCAATTTGGCAGCAAAAAAGAAGTAAGCATCGAAAATATCATTCTGTGCATGATGTTTCTCCCTCCGTCTTCTCCCTTGCGCTTCTTCACCTTGGCACTATTAAATTTTGTAAAAAAAAACTGCTTACGCAATACTGTAGCATGCCCCATGTTTTGCCCATTTTCTCAGCAATTGCAACCGTTTATGCTACCCCTTTGCCGCCCGATTTAAAGCCAATGGGGATGGATAGTGGTGGTCGAGGTGGAAAACGAAAGGACGAAAAGGGGCAGTTGGGCATGGGTGTGTGCTCTGCTGCAATTTGCTTTCATTGCTATGCTGCGGACATAGTTGTGAGTACACGGCGCAAAGGCTCATCATCATTCCGTTCCTGGCTGCCGGCTGGCTGTGTGTGTGTGTGTGACGCGATTCCGTTTTAATGGTCAGTCACGGTTGAGCCTCATCGGTTCTGTGGAGTATCGTTCGCTCGCTCGTTTTCGATCCCGTTAGCTTCAGAACAGAACAGAACAGAACAGAAAAAAACATGCTGTAATGTTGTATGCTTGCGCGCAGCACTGCTTTTCATCCCCCAAGTCCCCTCCCCAGTGCAAGGTCAATGTACGCTTTACTGCGCCACCCGAGAACGCCACCAAGAACGGCGGCGAATGTCGATCGATGTGTGGTGGCGGTACTGATTTTATGCTAAATTGCGGCTCTCCCCGCTGCGTGCGTGTTCGCGGTACAAATGAAAGTGTAGCGCGCTGGGTGGAATAAGGAAGAGAACGAACCTGTTACTGCCGCCTGCGAGAACAACTACCGTTTTAGGGTGCTCACAGCTCCCTGTCGGTGGAGGAGACGTGGCCTTGGGCTGGCAAGGGATATAGAGTACACGACGACGACGCATTGCATAATTATGCTGTAAAGAGTGCGAGCGGTAGCGGGGAACCACTATTAACTCATCGATGCGATCGGAAGAATGTCGTTTTTCGTTTTTATCATCACAATTAGGAGCGATTTTAGCCCCAGCGAGCCGTAGAGGAGGAGAAGGCCGTTGTACAGTTAGGCTGACGTGTTTATGTTCCATCACACCAGAGGCGAGCATAACAGTTAAATTCTTTTCAATAACGATTCTAAGAGTGCGGCGCAAGAATGCGTGTGGTGCGTACTACTGGCAAGGTGAGGGAGGTGAGAGGTGATGGTACTAAAATAAATGATTAAAAATAGAAGCCGGTGCAATAGTAGTTGGTACACAGGGTGCAGCGGCGGAGTTGCACTCTGAATCATGCACAATTATCGGATGGTCTTACGGATGAGTAATTGAATGCACACGCCGCTCGCCACCAGGCCGCCGGCAGGTTCAATTACGCCAATAAACCCAACACAAACTTGGGCACGGAGTGCTAATCCTTATTACCGCCTAACTGGCATCATCGTCCATCGGGGGGGGGGGGGGGGGGGGACGATCGTTCCGCTGTGTTATGTAAACCCCCGCTTGGAAGGGCGCGCGCACTACGCTGAGCTGGTTTGCATTTTATAGTAAACGATCGATTGGTGGTAGGATGTGGACGTGTTTTTTCTTCTAAAATGCATTAATAATTGTTTCCTTTAGGCGGGCTGCAGCACACGCGGGGACATCCGGGCGCGATTAAGTTGCATCAGTTTTACGTTACGTCTTTTTGTCGCTGAGCGCGCGAATATCATTAGCGCAATTTCAGCCGTATTTGCATGCTTTTCTCGATCGTTCAAAACGGGTTTAATTGGAGTGTTTTTTCGCTTTTTATGGGAAATTAAATATGAAAGCTGGATGCAATTGCTTGTCCTGTGTGGTATTAAATCTTACTTTGTGGATAGATTTCTTTTTGCAACGATTTGAAGACGCAAAACAAGCTCGTTTAGGTAGCAATCATAAAGGGCTGCTATATGCCCCTAAAGTTATGCAATACACTTAATAAAAGCGTACGAATAAGGTGTCCGTTCGATGTGACAAATAATTATTTGTCTCTATTGGGTGATTTAATCCTCAATTTGTTTTACTTACTGACCAACCAACGTACGCGCATGTGTCACTTGCTGGCGATCTTTAGCTCTCGCTCTCGGTCAATAAAAATCACAAGGAAAAGGCTCGTTCGCTTCCTGCAGTGCCGTGCGCCTGGAAGAGTGCGCCTTGCTGCACACTTGCTAAAGTGTCCAAACACAGCGGCAATAATATAGCTTTCACCGTTTCGCAAATAAAACACAACCTCCTACCGCCGACACACGCTCCTCAAGATCAACTGGTTGCGCACACCGCCGTCCCCTAGTCCCGCGGGTAAGCGACGGATTGCATTGGTTCTATAATTATAATATGGAGCAAAGCGAAATGGAAGTGCGCAAAAAAAAATGGGTTTGCAATTGAAATAGATAGAAAAAAAGAGAGTCAGCGTAAGGGGCAAAACAGAAAAACGATCACTCAATAGTAGCGAACGGCACAAACAGCAGCAGCAACAGCAGCCCTGCTGTGTGAGGTGGTTGAGTGGGATTTCAATCGCGATATCACATTTAAGCTGCCGGTAGCTGTCAAGTGCAGTTTACCGCGGGCTGCCGGGTTGGGTGCAGGTGTGTTTCATCCCCCCCTGGAGGGGAGCCCCCGAAGTACAGCGATTGACGACCGGTCAAATGGTGTCAGCTCAAGTACACACTACGCAAGCGCACACCTTTTAATGGTGGTTGGTAATGGACGGGGAAGGTTTTGGGGTTGCGTTGTGACCGAGCACGATAATTTCGTTCGGTCGGACAAGACACGCTTTGACCCCAAAACTCGACGCCGTTAGGGTGATGATGACGCGCTTGGTGTCTTAAATAAAGGTTTCTCAGGTCGAGAGAGGATGCCTTCAATGATCCATTTAATAGCTGGCAAAAGTGTTAATGATAGAGCGAGGTTTGATTGTGTCTGCTGCTGATTTTGGGTCTCCATTTTCTTGTGCACCCCTTAAATTGGATGCGTTTTTGGTGCAAAAGTTGGGTGAAATCGATCTGACATTGAGATGGCGCGCGCGCGTGAGCCCATCAATCTCTCTGCCTTTGCGCGGGTACAAAACGAACCTATTTCCAATCGCTTTATTCACAGTTGCAACTCTCTAATTGCTCTATTTTTTTCCTACTCTCTTCTTTTCCGTCCGCAGTACGGCCTTCGGCAACTCGATCTGTCCTTGCTGTCGCAGCTGTGGGCGCTGAACGAATCCATCCAAGAGTTCCGCACGATGCTGCAGGAGCAGGAAACGCTTTCGCCGCCCTCGCCGTCACCGTCCAACTCGGACGCGAACTCCGTGTCCTCGGACGACGATCTCGACGAGGACGACTCGTCCACCACGAACAACAGCACCAATCGGCTGCTGCAGCAGCATCAGCAGCAACAGCACCACCTGCTGCTGTCATCAGCCCATCATCAGCTCCAGACGTCTACGAACAGTATTGCCGGTGCGGCGGGGAGTGGTGGTAGCAGTGGCGGCGGCGGCGGTAACATAACTCCCGGCGGCGGTCCTAATCCGAACGAATCGGGCGGCTCATCCTCGACCACCCTCTCGTCGTCTGCGTCGTCCCGCATGAGAGCGCCACCTCCACCGCCTCCGAACAGAAAGGCACCGTCCCGGCCCGTCTAGAGAGGGACTGGACCCCTGGACTAGAGTTGAACTTCAACGTTAAAACCGCTAAACAGAAAAAGTCAGTGATCGTTGCCAATTAGTGTGTGTGTGTGTGCCGGTGCCGGTGAAACTAGATTAATCGGGTTGCGCGGATCGGAGGATGGAACCTGGAGGGAGGGATGATTTCACGACGACTGTGAGAGCAGGTCGGGATGCGGGAGCTGTAAAGTAGAGGGCAGGCGCCAGGTACAGGAACGGCAGGAGCTAGCGAGCTAGGCGATCTAAATACCAAAAGAGTCACGTTAAAAGAATTAAATCTTAAGCTGATGAAGAAGACTATAGTGGAGAAGGGGGACAGAGAACGAAGGCGACGAACCCCCCCCCCGCGCATTCGGAGGAAAAGGGGAAACATATGAGCAGAATCCGCGTTTGTCAAGCAAAGCTACCTTACGAGTATTTTACTCTCTACAATACAATTTTCACAATTACGTTGTTCTTTTTTGGCAAAAACCCAATCGTTCAATTCACTCGCGTGCGCGCATACTGTCTTAAGAGCCATTTGGAGGTTGGTTAGTAGCAAATATGCATGGTATCGAGTTGGTTTCGAAGGTGGGAAGGACGACTAGGGCGCGACGTGAAGGTTTGTGTTAGGAGGGAAAGAACCATCAAACGGTTCGTCCCGCATGGATGATGGTGTATGTGAAGTGTTACGAACAGAGAAATTCTATAGAACAAACCCCAACAGGCAAGGCAAAAAAAGGGAAAGCGGGGGCACACGAGCCTCTCCGTCACCCCTGTATATACTAATGTGCGACTAAATAATATGTTCCCAAGCGTAGCGTTTAAATGAAAATGATGAAATAAAATATGGAATTCAAATGAACAAGGCAGTTTTTTCTTATTATATTTTAATGAAAAACACATTTGAAAATGTACAACTGACTTAAATTGTAACATAAAATGCGTTAATGTGAACTCGTTATGCATAGAAGCAGTCTAAAATGAAGTCTAAAATAACAGAACGGAAGAAACGGGACTGCTGTAAAGTTAACATCAAATTGCATACATTTAGGGGCAACCGTGCACCTGAAAGTATGCAATGTGGTGTAGAAGGAATGTGACTTTCCGACAAACATTCCGACAAACGCTCAAGTAGCTTGTAGACGACGGCGACATCCACATCGCAAGCCATTTAAAATAATATTGACTCCTTCGCGTCTTTTTTACCTTAGTTCGCGTCTTTCCTACTTTTTTTTGCTCGTTAACCTTCCCCATACATCAGTTTAATGCTACGCACGTGCTTGAGCCCGCGCACACGCACAGCAATTAGCATAGATCGGTCATATTTAACACCTCATTCCGCACCTTCTTTTGTCCCTCCCTTTCATTCGAGTATTCTCCGCCGCTTTTCACGAATTACGTTCCGCTGCCGCTACATGCTCGCGATCGTGGAATTTGCAATGGCAATCGGCGGGCGATGTCGGGGGTTCACGAAGAAAATGTGACTGTTTGATGAACGTTTTGCGCGAGATCGCATTTTCGTGTACGGGGGTTTGGGGAGTAGTATGTGGCAGAGGTTTGAATAAATCTAGCCGCACTGTCGTGTAGTTCGTCAGTTTGTGTGTTGGCGATGACGATGTTCTAGCAATGCTGGATGTAAATGGCGGGGAACAAAAAGGGAACCCCTGAAGTGCCACGGAGCCACGTGAACGTGCAGAAACAATTACCCTTTGTCGTCCGGTATGGAGAGTCGTAGATTCGTTATAGATTCGCTTGCTTGGAGTAGAGGTGGGTCGAGGAGGAGGTGGATTTGAAGGGCGGAACGCTTTTGAATCGTTTGAATGAGCAAGATCGCTGGGCGGACTGGCGGAACAATTTCCATAATGTGCAAACCCCCATTCATCCCCCGGTCAATGTACCGGCGAATCTTCTTCACGACGGTGTCTTCAGTGACGTCTGGTTTTTGCCTGTGAGTTTGTTTCTTGTCTGTCAGTGTGTTCTGGGCCGTTCTAGTGCTCTAGTCGTAAATCACAATTTTAAGCTGGCCTCCCACCCCCTGGCTTTTGCTATTTAGAGCTTGTGTGCGCTTAAGAGGGCTGTGATGTGATTCCGGTCGTAATGGCAACCTACGGAGTTGACAGTATATGGTAAGCTTAAGAAGTAAAGTAAGGTTCAGGAAAGGTTGCCTGTCTGCTTGGTGAGCTCTTGTGGTAAAAATCTGGTAAAATAGTAAGAGCAATAATAACATCTAAAAGACCTCAGATATTCATATTTCTTGGATACAGATCGCCTTAAAGTAAATCGTCCAGAAAAGAAACCCTTTCTCCAAATGCTACAATTTAAACAAATCTCACACTTTCCACGTTTCCGGTGTCGTTTTCATTCCATTGCACAATTGTTACAATTGTTGTGCTACCTTTGCCACAATTGAACGTAAAAGGTAGAGCGGCTTTACGCGTTTCCCTAGCTTCCCGTTTCCATCGATTGTCTTCAGGTCGGCAGGTTCGTTTTCGGCCGTTTCAAAACGATCATTTTATCTTCTTAAACACTTCCGAACCATTCGTCCATGCGTCTCTTTGTCGCTGGTAGCTCACACTGTCAGCTCACTAATTCCAATTTACTTTCAAATGCGGGAGAGGGAGCCTTCCTACTATTGAATGCGTGCGTGGATTTAGTTAAACGTCGAAAAGTGAAACAAACAATACACGGCTTTCAACGACGTTCGTCAATTTTTCAGTGTTAAGTGCGCACAAGTTGTTACGCACCACGATGAGGAGGATGATGATGATGATGATGGTGATGCTGAAGAAGGTGGCTAGAGGTTCAATTTCATTTGTGGTACTTTTCCCAACAGGTAATGGGACCTCGTTTAAGCGACTTAGGGGAGTGCTGAGTACGGAAGAAAAAAGAGTCTACGAAAAGGAATCATTGAAAACGGAAATGACGATCATATTCGGAAGGTTTCAATGTGTCTTTATTCACAAATATGTCACTTTGATGCATAAAAAATGTTTAAAATTGCCTTAAAGATGTATATTTGACAAACAGATTGCATACTTTAAGGCTTATTTATAATGTACCTAATTAAATATGCAATTTGAGTGACATTTATCAAACGTTCAGCCAAGAAAGTGGTTGTATCTTTTCAACAGACAAACAACAGTTTTCCGGATATCATTCCATAAACAACAAACATCCAAAGCACGCAAGCGTCAAAAATATGAATAATTGAGCTCTTCCTTTGACACCTAATCGCTGTTTGTCTCGTTAAGCCTGTCTCTTGACCTTTTTCCGCCCTATTCCATCACCCCTTTTGCTAGATATATGATTCTAGCTCTCTTCCACACGCACACACACATTTTGAGTTGCCTTTCTACGCCGTCCAGCCCGCTCTCAGCTTATTAACCGGTTCATTACTGGAAAGGAAAACAAACCCACCAATTCAATCCGACCGTGCTACTGTCGCCGCATGCCGCCTTTAGTTATCATGTTACTAGCAAAACACACTGAACTGAACTCTAAGCAACTTCATCCAGCGTGTCAGTGCCGGCCGAAGGGGTCAAAGGATCGAATGATCCCTGGGTGCTGGGTCTCTTCCGATTGAGTTACCCGTCAGCGAGAAAGGCCCTCTGGCGCCTAGTCTTGGTGACCGCTCTTTTTTTTGTTTTTGGTGTGCCGGTCCTTTTTTCCACCCCATTGGACTGGTTTCTGTCAATCCAGGGCTCGGCAGTTGAACGGAGCGTTGAGTCACAGTCGAGGTGTCGCATTTCATAAATCATATCGTACGGAGGGAAGTCGGGCCGACCAAAAAAAATACAGCACAGAACATTGGAGGACGTGCTCCAGTTCCGCATCGAACCAGCCTGACAAACGTTGACGACAGTTGAAGGCGTTCGGTAAAGGCCACAACGCAGCAAAGCGCCGTCTAACGCTCGAATGGTGTCTCGAGAGAATGATTTACACTGTGTATCTAACGCCAGGAAGGAGTGGTTACCGGGCTTTGTTTCAGTGACGCCAATTGAAAGGAACGTGTCAAATTGACAGACACGGAAACAGTGTTGCGTGTAGCGTACGCAGAACGATCTCGTTCGTCAGAGAAATTTGCTCTCGACCATGACGGGTGGTTGCGTGGAGCGCAAAGGGGGAGGGGTGAAAGAATGTGTGTTCTATACCGTCGGTCTGGTTTGCGGGTGCATGATCGGACGAATCGGTCATTAATCGATGAAATTGTGCATGAAATTGTGTGCACAAAGTGGTTGGACGTTCTTGGAGAGTGTGCTGTTAGTTTGTTGTACCAATAATGTAAGCAAACAAATGGCAGAATGCACTCAAGAGGATGCACGGCGTGTGAAAAGGAATGTCTTTGAAGCAGCAATACAACGGTTCTGTTGTCTTAGAGTGAATCACGGCAGATGATGTTTATTGGAAAGTGTTGAAGACGATCGGCTGTGTTTGAGACGTTCAATATTGGTTGTTCTTTGCTTACTTGGTTGTCTTTAGATGGATCCGTTTAGAGAGTATGCATATAGCCTTCATTTCCATCTACCACTTTCATATCATTTCAAAAATTTGTCATTTAAAAATGACTGATGATCACTTTAACAGACAAAACAGTTCAAAAATGGGAGTAATACCATTTATTAGACTAATTTGTCATGTAAATTGCATACATTAAGGCGCAATTTAATATAAATTGAGTCAAGATCGCCACAGTATGACAAAACCTCATGACAAATGCCTTTAATCCGAATGTCTTTGCCAAATCTCGAGCCCATTCTCAATTGACATGTTCTTCTTTTGATGATCTTTAGACATTTCACTTCAAAATGGACACATGGAAGCATATTTGTCTTTCCGGTGCAATTTATTCATGAAAAATTACGCTTTCTCTCCTGTGCCAGCCGTGATCTGGGCATCTTCAATTGGAATAAATCACGCATATAAATAAACCCCCTTTACTGGTGGTACGTGTGGTTTGCATAAGGTCAAAAACGTACGATTCAGCTGGCCGAGATCTGGGACAAGATTGAACGACCATCCATCATCCGGAACGCACAGACACACACGGACACAAACTGCTCCCGAGGACCACCTGGAAACCTACGCGCATGCCGTTTTAACTCCGAATATTTGCACACCGCTTTTTTTTGTTGTCTGTCTCTCCCATCCAAATCTGAGATCTCGTTACGCGCAGCTACTTGCAAAGACGGGAACAATAATGCACGTCCATTATTTCGACCGGTAAGTAAACAACCAGTAGGCACACACAGTCAATGAGTCACACCGCGCTGAATTTCTCCAAAAACAAATACTTCCGCAAGGGCTGGAACAGTCAGTCAAAGCTGGAGGTTGTTTGGTTGAGTGTGCACGCAACGCGCGACGGATGTAAGATTTCCGCGCAATACTTCCGTCGTTGAGGGAGAGGAAGCTGCTGAAACACCTCTCCGGGGCATATCCGTTTGGCGAAATGGAGAATCACATCAGCAGCAGCAGCAGCAGCAGCAGCTTCAGCAGTTGAGATGGAGAGGAATGAGCAGAATTACCGGTTTCAGATTACGCCCGGTTTTGGGAAAGGTATCGCTTCGTCCCGTACTCGAACTCAAACACGAAGCAGAAGTCAGATGTCAGATCTTCCGGGATGGGCACTTGACGGAAGTCGTGCGCTGGGTTTCGACTGTTAGCGGAAGGTTTATTTGTTCATCTGTAGCTCTGCAAAGCTTGAGATCTTCCAGCAGAGAGCAAGCGAGAGAGAGAGTGAGGCACACAGCCTGAGCTTCAGGAATCTAGTCAGATCAGAACTGTGGGGCACAAAAACACAAACACACACGGGCAACTGTAGGATAGAACCCGGCTCCAAGGTCTCACGATGACGACGACCTCCGATTGGGACCTTTGCTGGTGCACTCTCCTGCAAGCGTTTGCCATGGGATTGTCCTTATAAATTATTTATACGCATTCCAAGGCGCTCGGAGCAAGCGCAAACGTGCGCTTGCAAACGCCAGCCAGATGGATGGAATGGCAGCGGAAAAGAATGCCATTACGAGCTGTTAGAATTCGATACAGTGAGCGCTTTGAAGATCGCTCTGTAACCAGCGTACTAGGAGTTGAGGAGATTTCTGTCCTCTCTGGCATCGCATCCCGAAAAATGAAAATCATGATACCCCTTTGGCAAGTGATCATTTTTCACTGTTTACAAGATTGTTTGATCGTATTTGATTTGCAACGAGCAGGGCGAAGAAAGCGGACAACCTTATACAGAAGGTAGAAGAGAGCAACACGGGTTCGATCGCGAGTATCATAAACAAAACGCACCAGATACGATGCGCGCTTGCATGCGGAAATAAATCTTGCACCCCCTGTTTTTTTTACTGTAAACAGTGAATGATGGAAACCAACTCCAACGAGCGCGCGAGCGTCGTATAAGGGTTTTTATTTTGTGGGTTGCGCGGAGCTCTCTTTTTGCCCCAACCCCCCCTACTCGTAGGGGCTCGTAGGCGTTGTTGGCATAATTTTTGTTCGCTTTTTCTTTTTCTCTAAAATCGTGAAGGCGAAAGCGAAATCAACCAGCTTTAGGAGTTGAAGCGCCCCGTGCGTGATCGCGTCTCGTATTGCGCTGGTATCGATTGCCGAGTGCTTCAGTGATGGAGATTTGTGTCGATCAATGACATCGAATGACATATGCGGGGTTAGTCTTCGATGGAGTACAATGTCTTGGTGGGCGCAGGCGGCTTTGATTTTGATTTGAAGCTCGGCCCATAATTGTCACCAGAAACCGTGGGAGGGCGAGTGAGTGAGTGTAGGAAAGATCCATGAATACCCTTTCTTTCTGCCTCTCTCTCTCTCTCGTTCAAGCCGGCAAGAAATGAATGTTTACATGAAAAGAAATGGCAAACAGAGAGACGCACACGGAAGCAAAAGGTCTTGTCCGGATCGAGCTGAAACCAGCGCTATACGTCTTCAAATCGGCGAACCGTAGGAAAGGGAGCTCCCGAACAAAGAGAATGAGATCATGATCGGCAAGATGGGCCGCTGGGCGAATGGTCCCGGCAGCGGCCAAAACACACCGGTGGCAAGTGAGTCGATTATCAACGTCATAAACATATCAAAGCACTGGAGGAGGAGGAACGACGATGCTTAGGGCTTAACGGGGTAGGAAAGGGTGCAGCGTAATCTGGTTTTGGAAGCTGGCGGGTAAATAAGCTGGGTGAAGCGGCATCTCAGCACCACTACTACAAGCAGCGCGATCGAGCTGGATCGACCAGTTGGATGTGCAGTTTTGCTCCAGTTTGTTGTACCGTGGAAGTGGATCAAGAGAAGAGGATTTTGTGTGGATCCAAGAAGGCGCAGGAAGGGGTTTTTCTTTGAAGTAGGCATGAAAAGCGCCATCTGGTGGTCGCTAGTTTGTAGCAAATTTTGAAGTAAGAGGAAGTTAAACCCGTCTTTAGCATGGAAGTAACTGTATTGTTGATTTAAAATGATAAATTAAGCTAAAATGCTACAAAAAATGTAGAAAACTTAGTATTGGACTCAACATGACCTATCTGTATATCTTTTTTGAGTCACAAGTCGCCATCAATACCCAAACAGGATTCCTTTACCCTTTTTTCGTTGAATGTTGAAGGTTAAACTAACCCAAAAAGAGTCTCTTCACGGCTTCTCATCTACCCCAACAAGCTCCACCAAGCTCCTGATGACCATTTGATCTTCACAACCCTTTGAAAGCCGCCTCTAATAAATTCACTTTTTACCAATCTTCCACCCCAAAGCTGGCCAGAGCACGTCGTACTGCAACAGAGCGTGTGCGCGAGAAAGAGGAAAACACAGAAAAGTGCCTCAGAGAGTTATGTTGGGGCACGAATAGAACAATGCGCCCAAACCGAGAGCCAAGGCCAAGATCATACTTTTTCTTATGCTCCGAACAAACGAGCTTCCGAGCGGGTTGAAACGGAGTATTGGTACAACAGCCAAGCCGAGGTACAGCAACGAATCGAACAAAAAAAATCCAAAATCGCGACCGCTTTCAGAAGACGCTGAAGAAGACGACTCTGTACAGTGCAGTTTGGTACCGAGTTTTTCCATTTCGAAATTCAATAAGATAGGCGAAATCACAACTTTCTGCAACAGCGCGGGACGGGTGGCAGAGGATGGCGCAGAGGAACGAGGCACAACTGGAACGGAATTTATTTACCTCGGGGACGGCCCAACATAATAGTCTTTGTTTCGGTTTTTTTTTGTACTTTATTTAAGCGTGGAAGTTTGTGTAATGTTGCGCGAAAGAAGCAAGGAGGAAGGCACGGAGGCGCGTAAGTTATGGGAGCAGAAAATCTGGAGCCAGAAAAGGGATTTCGCGCATGATCGGTTGCGTGATCGTCGTCGTCGTCGTCGGAGGTCGTCTTCGCCCTTGCGCTTTGCGGTGCGCTTGGTGCGTTGCGAACGGTAAGGTAGCGGCACTACGGGACTTTGTAAAGCAGCATGATGCACTTTGAAGGGCTGTATGTGTGTGTGTGTCTCTGTTTGTGGAAGAATTTCTGTTACAAATGGAAAATCAAAGAACAAACTTGACCTAACAATCCCTCAAACTCATACCACACGCTCCAGTGATGCATGGAAAATGGAACAAGTTTTCCACCAGATGAGTGCTGTTGCATCCTCTTCTTTGTCACCTTCAGTTTCCCGCCCAACACTGCTTCCCTATTCGATTTATTGTGTTTTGTAAACATGCCATACCGCGAGGCGGGCATAAAACCCAGGGACCGAGGGTAAAATTTGGTGACGGAAAATAAATTACCGCGAGGAAACCTCTCTCTCCACACATTCCACATCGTGATAGCAGATCGTTACACCGACGGCACGACTAAGCGGTTAGCGGTAGCGTCGACCACCGAGGGGAAAGTCATACTCATAGGAGAACCATACGGTAAGATGTTCTTGAGGCTCTTTTCCTGTGGCTTTTCCCCTGGTCGGATCGATCTACCAGCTGTGCGCTGTAAATTGCATAGCCCCCCGCAGAGCGTTGGTCGGCGTATGGCTAATTTGGGTGGATTTAAAGGAGGCAGGACCGAAGGCAAGCCGAATGATGAGTGATTTAGATGTTTAGATTTAATTGAAGCGAGTGGAAATCCCGACTGCTCGGCAGAAGCAGGAAGCATGCGGAGAGTAAATTAAACATTTTTAACATATTGGACAGACTTATTGGACGATGTGATGGTGTGCGATGGAAATCACTTGTGAGACTAAACGAGAGATTCTCAAGAGGAAAGACTTGAAGAATAGGAATTATAAGACATTAGGATATTTTCTTTGAAACTAGAAAAAGAAGGATATTCACACTATTTCTAAGGATGATACCTAAGAGAGGGATTACTTCAACAATTGATAATATCTTCACAATGAATCCAGCTCTATTTCAAGCCGCAAAATCCCTCAAAAACCGATACGATTTGAGTTAATGCCCATTACTGTACGGCGTTTGCTCGTGTGTCCGTGCAAACTTTAATTAGTTTGTCGGTTGTACGGTTTGTTCGCATTCGAGATTTACGAGCTACGGTCTGCAGCTTCCATTCCATTCAGCCCCGTGGTAAAGGTGGGAATGTGAAGGATATGCACCTTCCAGCTAGCACCTCACCGAAGGGTGCTGGCTTCTCAGGCTATGGGACAGGGCACTCCCGGCAAGCACGTAGCTGTAGGTGCAGCGGCCAACCTGAAGATGATTGGGCACCGGTGGTGATGATGAGCATCCTTCCTTCTGTGAAGTTCTTACAGCGAAGCACACAACACACAGAGCTGCAAGACGAAGAGGAAGAAGCAATCGTACACAACATACCTAAGGAAAGAGAAAGCTTTCGGTAGAAGTGGGTAAGGTAAGGTAAGACGATGCGATTGCGAAGGTGTAGCACAGCGAAGGCGAAACCGTGCGCACGACAGGACACGGCATTAGGGGCCCACCTAACAAAAGGATGCACTTGGGAAGAAGGTCAGGAATGCGGACCGGCAGGGGGTTCCGACAGCCCATGAGAGGATCTCGCACCGAAGGAGGTAAGTGCAGTGGAATTGTAATTGTACGAGTGAGAGAGGGAGAGCGTGCGAGAAAGAGAGTGCGACAGCAAGGGAAATACGTTCCGTACGTCACGATCCGGTTCGAAGGTCCGCGAAGGCTTCTCGCTGGTGGTGGGATGCGATCGTTAGAAGTGGGTTGGGATGGTATAGGAAGAACCAAACAAGGGCAAACGATCGCTTCTAAGTCGACAGTCGACAAACGCGCCAAAGGAAAAGTCACAATGTCTCGAGATGGTGGGCAAGCAAGGTTCACACACACAGCCGGATTCTCGGTCGGTACACGCTCGAGTTCTCAGCTCGTTCGCCCAAGATGCTGAATGGAATATCTCGACCATGCGATCGGGAGGATTTTGTATTGCAGCAAAAAAAAGAAGCTTTTTTGCGCTCTTCCTCCTTCTGCTCCGAGCTCTTTTCCCCGGGGAAGGGAGTCGGGCGGGTCGAGCGACTTGACATTCGGTGGTGCAACACACACGCAGACAGAGAGAACTGCACTGCGGTTGCCACGGTAACCCCATCTACGGTAGGTCGATCGTACCGGTGGGTTCGCTTCTTGAGGGCTGTTTTTTTTCGTAGTTGCTGTTGTTACTTTGCGAAAGCTACGATCGTTCTTGATCAGCAGCTACTTGAGCGGCTGGAGAGACCCTACGCCATCCCAAGTAGCAGCATGATGGTGCGCAGTTCGGGACGACCTCTAAGACATTCCAGCGTGATGGTTTGGTGGACGGCAAAGACGTCTTGCCAGAGCCACAAATGAGCTCTCGTGGGACGATCTTCCGCAGGCACCAGATGGATTGAGGTTGAGTTGGTTGATGGAGTAGGCTCTACATCCGCCACAACGCTGTCCGGCTTGCGATTTAAGACCGTCTGTGTTTTTCCTTTCCCAATGTAGTGCACTCTGTAAGTGCGTGTTTGTGTTAGTGTAACCCATTTGAGAAAAAACGCCACTCCAATGTTGCGGAAATCGAACGGCGGTACAGCGATGAGTCGACTGACCTTTGCCTTTGTAGAAATTATGCAACGTTAAGTTCAACGGGAGCGTTCTAAGGAGCAGGAAGCAAAAATTCGCCGGCTCGTCGTTACACAACGTGACATTCCATGCGGAACGACCTTTTTTTGCTCTCTTGCTGCCTTCCTTCCCATGCATCACATGGGCATCAGCAGCAGTTTATCCTGTTGGCAGGGTAGGGTAGAGGCAGAAACAGAATGCTTTCTTTGTAACGATGCAAACAGAAAGAAGGAGGAAAAAAACATGAAACGTGCAACAGAACAGCAGTAGTAGAAAATTCCCTTGAGAAAAGCTGGACACTGTTGGGAAAATTTTAACAGAGAGCGCCAAACGAACGACCGATCAAGAGAGGGAGATTTGTTGGACGAAGAGCTGGAGTTGGGAATTACTCAATTTGAAGAAAATGCAGGGTTAGTCGTCGTAGGTTGATCGAGGAATAATTATATTACAGTTTGACAGAGCTAATGGTTCTTCTTGAGCTCAGATCTTCGCTTTGAACCATAATACTCAGTAAGTCACTAATAATATTGAGAATTCTCCAACATCCCTGCAACGAACCCTGTAAAAACGCATCTATGTTGCTCGTTCTCCCTTTTAGCCAATGAGAGAAAGAGCAAAAACCTAAGTCGAGAGAGAGAGAGCGCGCTTGTACGGCTTCCACAGCTCTGGCGGCTTTTCGTTCTGCCCTTTCGGTTCAGTTTCTCCGAGAGACACGATTGCGTAGGTAACGGAAAGGTGCGTGCTTGTTGCGAGTGTTTGAAAAATAAAAGCGGTTTGAAAACCCCGAGTGGATCGCAGCATTCGATTTAGATAAAATTCCATCAACTAAAACCTCAGTGTGTTCTAACGACGGTAATTTGTGTGTTTTGCAAAAAGGGTTGTGACGCAGATCTTAAGCTTTGAGCTCCAAAGACGAAGGTGAATCTTCTGAAATCGTTCCTCGGAAGTGTTTAACATACAGCAGATGCTAAAGTTTGGAATTCAATGTCAAAACATCCAGCTTGATCGACGGTGTAGAGATTGTGTGCGTCTTTGGCGAGTGGCTACGGATTCCCTTCGAGAAACTAACGCCTCAACCTCAAGATCGACCCAAGAAAAGGCATCGTCGTGTAGGCTTGTTTAGCTTGTTGGTGAAGAGTTTTATTGCGACGCAGAATCAACGTGCCCTAACTGTGTAGAGTGATTCCTGTGCGTTTGGTAAATCTTCGTTTGTGTGTGGCGCGCGTGGGGAGTGTCTTTGGGTAGTTTTAGCGATTCTATGCGAAATTTTCGGTAAAGTGTCTAGCTCCAGTGCTTAAATCGGGCAAAGCGTGAGTGTTTCGTGCGTGCCGAGTGGTTTGAATTTGTAAACACGTGGTCGCACATTGGTCAGCCGCAGCCTAGACGCTACATTCCAATCCGTGGTGTTCGAAGCAAAGGGAGCATCGAGCGGAGAGCACAAACCGACGATCGATCGACGATCATTAACGAGTTGGCGGCGAAATTAGACAACCCGTTTGCTGTGTTCTTGGAGAGTGTGTTGGAGTTGGTGTGTCTTCCGTCTTCTAGCTTAAAGATTCAAAGGTAATTAATCTCCCACTTTATGTTCCGCCTGTCGGAATAGTACCGTTTCGTTGGAATGCTTTACTCCACTCAATTTGGTCAATTTGGTTGAGATGTCTCGAGAAGCTCGAGGAACTTTGAACAAACTGGCCCAGCTACATAAACATCGGTAGCATCATAAAACCAGTCCCGAAAAAAAGAGCGCAAAAACAGCAAAATAAGAGCACAGAACAGTGTGGCGCACCGGTACATCTGCATGTGCGCCCGGCAACTTGTCCAGAGTTCTTGAGGTTCACACCGGGTTCCACCAAACACAAACTGCTGCATGTTTTATTATTGGATTACCCCCGCAAAAAAAAAACAACAACAACAACAACAGGGAAAGAAGGTGAACAAAACGGGACCTGTGCTAAGGGAGGCAAACAAGCCGGCAACTACGCAACCCCGAAACACGGCACGAAAGGAGCGTAGCAAAGCAAAGCGCAGAAAGCACAAAACGGTCCAGCAAACCCAGGGCCCCAGGGCGGCGGTCGCCGAAATTCTTCTGTAGGCTTTTAAGGTGCTTAGGTCAAGTTCATACTCGCTCGCACTGGCTTTGCGCCTGCTTGCGGAGTGGCAGGCTCTGTGTATGTGTGCAGCGTTAGAGTAAAACAAAAATTAGACAACCATTACTCTGTGCAGGAAGGAGTTGGAAAGAATGCCTCCTCAAAGTGGAAACCCGAACCACGGTGGAAGTCCTGTTCAACCCGTTACAAAAACACACTTGGAGCGTTCTTCGCCTCCGTTAAAGTGCGCTAAAGTGAACTTGAAAATCGGGAACAAACGGCCCAACCTCATTGCTCGGCGAGGGAAGATTTTATGCTACCGCGTTTTTCAATCCCAAGCCATCAGTATTTAAACTGGTCCACGCCCCGAAGAGCGAGCGTGTTTGTATTGGTGGTACTTGAGCAATCAGCATGTACAGGATGCTACGGGCCTGGCCCGTGATGTCCTTGCTTCGGTAGGAGGCTCTGCGCAAGTACTGGTACTGCGCAAAAGATGTGAAGAAGTTTTTTTATTGTTGTTGTGGGTCTGTTTAATGTTTAGCCTCGAAACAGCGAGAAGTTGTGGCACTCGCTTCATTAGGCGGATAAGAAAAAGCGGAGAGACGTCTAGCGTTTCAGTTAAAGTGAAGGCGTACCAAATAAGCGCGTCAAAGCGGTTGCGCCTCAAGAGTCGCCTCATGAAATCGGATGGGAAGGGAACGGTGCGATCTCGATCGGTATGTTAGTCGATGAAATCGAAAGTAGGAAACAGTAGTGTGAAGCTCTTGTACATGTAGTGTGTGCTTTTTAGCTCTGTTTGAATGATTGTATTTCGTGTTTGAATTATTTATGAACGATCATAGAAGGACACTCGATTTTGCGAACGATCGTGTGTAGTGATAGGCACTTTTCCTTCTGCAAATAGTTGCAACACACTGGCACGCGTCCTTGAGCGTGTACCTTCTGTACTCGAGCACAAGCATTGCGAAACATCGAAAATCCAATCTCGACGCCAATTCGTCCCATTTGACAAAACCCCAGTCCACATTGTTGCTGCGCGAAATTGGCCGCTCGATCGATTGTTTTATGCAAAATCGAGCGACAAGCGACGGTTCACTCGCCTTCGCTAAAGGCCATCAATTTACACGCTCCAGTTTTGTGAGCAGTCTGATTGACAGGCGCAAACAAACTCAGAATGGCTTTCGCAGAGGAGATTCAATCCGCTCGAGGGACCGATCGGGGGGAAGATCATCAACGTCGCATGTTACATTGTATTTTGGGCACTGGGGGGGCTGTGGTTTGAATGGGTGTGTGAGTTGAGTGAGTAGTTTGAATTGGACAGAGAAATTACGTCGCTGCAGTTGCAATAATCACTGTGGATCGCCCGAATCGAAGGAGCGCGCGCGCGCGCGCGTGGCGGGCGAGATACCACAGGCGACGTTGATAATCGCTGTGAACGTGACTTTTGGCAACATTGTTGTGGCGAGTCGGTTTTCTTATGCAGTTGGGTAGGTTGAAGATTGTTGTTTTACTTTGTAGCTTGCTGTTGGGTGTCTTACTCATGGGGAAGATAGCTAACGTTCAAGCTGTGCGCGGTACAAAGCGTTACGGGCGCTGTTTTAGTGCTGCAATATGCGATTGTTGGTGCCGTGACCAGGATTAATGGAGGTTATTTAGAGAATAATGTCTTTTTATTGTGCTGTTTGAGCTCAACGTGACGGTTTCTGGTATTTTGAATAGTACAGTTGAAAAAGACGATGAGAGACGTCATTCATTGATGGTGCCATGACCAGGATTCGATGAAGCATTTCCTGACATAGCGCGGTGCAAAAAACTAAACCAACTGTATAATCAAATTTACACCAGAAAAACTCGTTCCACTCGATCGGTAAGTGGTGAGATGCTTCCTCTACAAGCTCGAACTGCTCCAGAAGTTCGTCACCCGTAAAGACCTTCATCCTTCCTTCCTTTCTCTCTCGCTCGCCCTTCCAACCGGATAGCCCAGTATGCAAATGCGCTCGAGCGAACGAATGCAACCCTAAACCCGGGCGCATCGAAGGGAACCGATGAACCGTATCCGTATCCATTTTCCATTCCCTTTCCTCAAACCTTTCCTCCCCACCCCCCCTGGTTGACATGATCGGGGTAGTTGTTGCGTTTTTTTTCGTTCGTTCGTTCGTTTGCGCTAACTACTACTTCTTCTTCCCGTTCGGTCCAACGGCAATCGGTCCAGTGGCTTTTGGGTGGCCAAATGGGTATGGCCAGGAAGTGAGCGAACAATTGCGCGCTTCGACCACACAATCGAGATCTGTGTTCCAGGAAAAAAAAACGACGACGACCAGGCAGAACGTTACTTAAACCTGGAACCATGGGGATGGTGATGAGCAGCGCACCTCTAAACGAAAGGTGGTACAAAATCAAAGCTAACCGGAGCACTGTTGGAGACAGGAAAATTACGCCCAGAAAAGTGCACTTTTTCTCCTGCTTTCACTACCCCACTGTTTGTAGGTATTGTGTTGGGTAAGCTTCTCGCGCATGGTAAATGTCAAACTCATTACATCCTTTGCCCCGTTGTCGTTTTTTTGCATGCCCATTATGGTGGTTTTGCTCTTGTTTTGAGTGCCAAATTGTCGTTGTTTCCCCGCCATGTTGTCGCCGGACCCCGTTTTGCATGGGAGCCGAGTTGACACACAGGAACTCGGGTTGGGGTTTGCGGTTCAGTGGGTCCAATTTTGTGCCTTCCTGCTCTTTAGTTTTGCAGGGAGGAAATTTGGCAACTCGCAAACATTCCAGGATGTGTGCATTGCTACGCGTCACCTCACACAAAGGAAACACGGGCACGTACGGCCGGAGCGGCCATCATTGCCCACACTCGCTCTTCATGCTGTAGTCGTCGCATTTAACTGTCACGTTTTGTGGAGTACGTCTGATTATGTTCGAGATTGGAAGTGGAAAAACGGATCCGCGCAGAGGAGAGAGAGAGAGGCAAAAAAGCGATCCATTTTCCGAACGATCCTTGATGGAGGGACGGATCACGGATCACTGTTCGCTGCGTCGAGTGGAAAAAAAAACATCGCAATTGCGCACTCGCCCTTGCGGTGCGGCGTTTGTCAATGTGAACGAAATCAATAAATTTCACGAATGTTGAGTGATTTAAACTGCCTTTGTTTATGGTGGATGGTTGTTGGTTGGATGGCTAGCACACTTTGGGGGATAGCATTCCCTTCCCCGGTGGGTTTGGTACGAGTGGGGATGGGTTTCTCGATCGACAGAGATCGCAAGATCGCAAGTCGTTGGAGCTGGAGCGAGATTTGCAGTGGGGAGTGCGACGGCGTGGGCTCGGGAAGAGTGCTTATTTTCATGCCAATCGTCAATTATCGGTGCCCCGGTTTCCTACCCGCGTTCTCGCACCACATGAAGGGCAGCTTTCCGCCGGCAGGGCTTGCAGGGCTGCGAATGCACACGAAGTCAAAGCAATCGATCAATAAATTGTGAAAATAAGCAATTGGAATTCCTTGTCTGGGATGGGGGAGATGCAAAGGGAGCGACGGAAAGAGAAGGGTAAGAGAAAGATGGGCTTAAAACAAGAACAGAGGAGTAGTATTTTGGCACTTGAAGGTGGCTTGACATTGATTTTTGGTGCATTTAACAACAAGATATTTCATTACATATAAATTCACTTCATTTCACGCTTACAGCTACATTAGAATAATACGAATTGATTCCAAACTTGTAGAAGATTGGAGTAACTGAATCTTATATTTGAAGAAGCAAACGACACAACCCGTTCCCGTGTGCTTCAAATCGATTAACAAACATTTGCAACTGCAAACGCTTAAAATTGATTACAAACCATTGAAATGAGGCAACCACCGCGTCTCGTTAGTGTGCCCGGATGTGGCGGATCGGTTTAGCTACAGTCTCTCTTGATGGCCTTCGTGCGTGAAATTGGCCGCCATTCCTTGACCAGCATCCGGAACTTTGACCTTAAGCAGTGCTAGATAAACATTGCTACACCCGAATGGAATGTCAGCTTCCACCACCTTCAAACCTTCCAAAAACGCCGCAAGAGTTGGAGACACACACAATAATGTCCCTTCGATATCGTCAGAGCCGCTCGAAATAACCATTCGAAGCTTAGCGTTTTACGGGCACTACAAGATATTAGCGGGCGAGTTTACAACGCACTGGATTGCCGGATAAATGCCGGATGATTTGAGTATTTACAACCGCTCGAATGGTCCGCGCTGGCGGAGAAACTTCTAGCTGACTGGTATGTCGAGACGAGTCGCCGCCTATCTCTAGCCCTATCGTATGGCCGTTAGCTCAAGAACGGTGCTCCCCAAAAGCCGCTTATTGGTCATCAGCCGGAATGGATTTCGATTTCTCGAGCACACACATGACAATGTTGACCGGTCCGGTCGCACTTTGATCGTCTCAAATAAATAGCCATAAGGTTAGCTGTAGCGGAGGGGACTAGACAGACAAACTTTTGTCTAGCCGTGAAGGGAGTTATCGTGATTTGTTTGGTGTACCGTCACGAATGCGTCATCGTACAAATCATTCTTAGCGTTGCATCATCGAGGGAAGGGGAGCCGCACACGCAAGCGTAAAACACGGCTTCTTTAATCCGAACGAAATTAGTCGTTCGATCGCGATTGTGGCGGAAAAGTATGTCCGTTTGTTCCATCTCAGGCCGCCGTTGCATAGGCAAATGGATCCAATAAAATAATGCCGGCGTTTTTTTTGTTGGTATTCTACACCTAGAAGTGCAATGGGTTTTATGTGCATGGAATGGGAATGGTTGCATCGATGCAAGCGGGAAACATCGGCGATCAAGAATCGGCGAGCGCGGGCAAACGACGAACCTCAAAATCGGTTCGCCACGGACTGTCGCTCTGGGAGAAGTAATCTCTTAATCCGGTCATTATCGAACTCTGAAACATTCCAAATAAAATACCGATCAGCGATCATCAGTTGAGCGTACGGGAGAGAGAGAGACGGTATGGAGAGAAAGGAAAATGGTCTTCGCAAAGAGACTGTGGTCGGCGTCCCAAAACGCCGTACACGATGAAAGATCAAACGATCCTTCGGGGGGAAAAGGGAAGGTGTAATGAGAAAGAGAATGTAAGTGTGCTGTGAAAAGCACACGGGGAAATGAACAGGGAACAGAGAGGATGAGATCGTAGGTAAGGGATAAAATAATAGCAATAAAACCGGGTCGAGACCTGTTGGCCTTTTGGTGGGCGACCCATCAGTCTAGACGGGGGAAGAAGTTGGCGTTGACGATTCACCCGAGTTGGGATGTTTTTCTTTTGGTTCCCGTTTTCGTCCTCTTCCCTCTCTTACTCCGATGGGTGAATCGGAAGATACGCGCTGGACCACCACGATCGAAAAGCTTCCGATCGTTGGAGGATTAATTCGGAGGTTTTATTTGCCGCGGGTTGCGTGGTTGCGCTGCGTTTTTTTTTCTTTTGTGGAGAAGTTTCCAAGGTTCTATTAGGGGAAACAGATCCTCTAATGCGTGTAGGTTTGTTTCCGGAGTTAGAACCAATAGAGTGGGAAAACAGAGCTCAAAGGCAAGAAGAAAACACGGAAGAATGTTTCTTCCGAGGCTTAACTTTGGGCCACAGGGTTTGGGTCATTTAGGGCGACACTGAACAAGCGGATAATGTCGGGTTTTTCGGACCATAAGGTCCAGCAGGAAGAGCCCAAAGCCCCGAAGAGAAGACCTCGAAACGATCACCCCAACACTAATGTGGGAATGAGTGATCATAAAAGTGAAAATCCATTCCCGTGGTAATGGGGGTTCTCGGGGAGTTCTACAGACACGCAAGAAGCATCGCCCATCAGACCGACCCCGGAGCAAGATCTTTATCCGACAGCCCAAAGACAGTCCGAGTAGATCCGGCCGAAAAGGGAATGCATGGGGGCAAACGTTCGTGACAAATTACTACCATCCGGTGCCAATGGAGGGAACTTCCGAAAACCCAGAGGAAAAAACAACCTCTATAACACCCTGTGTGTGAGAATGTTTGCTTCCCTCGTTGCGAGGAATGACAGGGCACACGGGTAATTATTGTGAGTTTGTGGTGTGCGATTTGTGGTCTGTGATTTGCCGACCCAATACGGCTTGGGCCCCAGATTGCCGGCAGCGTCCGGACTTGAAACGGAGCGGAAGTTACGCGATCTTTGCGGCCTGTCAGCAGCTCTTCTCGTTCCAAGGTCGATGGGACTATTTTTCGGACCCGGGGATCCGGCCAATTGCTTGAGAGTCACGCGGAAAATGCTTCAAACCGACCACCGACAAAACACACTGTTCGTGCAGTGGCAGCAGCAGCAGCAGCAAGCAGTAATAAGACGCAATAATTATTCAATCTAAAGCGTGAGTCAGCTGAAGCATAAAAACCACAGTGAGGGGTTCTGAAATTGAATCAGAACATTGGCAGGCTAGAATCCGTGCGCTCTTCTATTGCCTGGGCAGCGGCGCTAATGATGGGTTCATGTTGCTCCCTCCTCCAAAACCGCCAACGGCCGTGCGAGTCGTCTATTGCAAAGGTGGATTGATCTAATGGCGCAAGATTTGCGTTTTTTGTATTGTGTTTTTCTGGGTGTTTCGCAAACTGCCGAAAGCTTATTGTCGGTCGAGTTGTTTGACTGATAAACTTTAATTTAGTTTCACGGACGTGTGGTTTCGTTTTGTTTTGTCGTCGTGGAGCTCAACTTTGCTAACCTGATTGTTGGCCTGGTGCGGGAAGTTCTCATCAATCCATCAATTGAAGGAAGACTGTGTCTATTGTAGTCTTTTGTGGACGTTTGTCTTTGGGTAAAAGAAAATCCTCAGCAAATCGTTCTCATTCCGCCAAGATCACGGAAGATAGAGCACATACGCGCGATCATATAAAGCCAAATCTCACGGATACGATCAGGGTGTTTTTTGGTGGACTAGCGTAGACAGAACGTGACAGTCGATTATAATGCAGAGCCTAGCGAGTCAGAACAGAAGGAGGACGTCCGTATCGAGAGAGTCGAGTTGGGAGTTTTCTCACGTCCAAAGCCATCAGCCACTTCTGGAAAGCGTGAGGCCATGGTTCGTGCGACTCCGAGGGAGCTTAAAGGCTTTTCGGAGTAGGTGCCGAGAGCCATAAAACAATTACCTCGGTTTAGTGGGTGCTTCTTAGCTTTTTGGAAGTCGGGACATGAGGTTAGGAATAGGGAGCTCTGCACGTATGTTATGCAATAATTGGTTTAGATCGTTATCATGAGAGGGAAAACAAAACCCAAAGCACCAGCAGGGAATGTGGTGAGTTCCGGAGGGCAGTCTCCTCCTATCTACCATTCACAATCTTGGGCTGTATAATGACCAGAGGAAAAGCGATTGTTTGGCTGGCTCGTTTCGTCACATTGTAATGGGGGAAACCATTTGATCCGGGGGAACTTGAAAGACAGGAAGTAAGGTCTGTCACAATGCTCACAATACTAAGCTCCAAACCGGTCAATGAAACGAAAGCAGCGTTGTTTGATTAAAATCGTTGCTTCGGGTCATCGCCAAAGGCAACGCGCTCGGTCAGGGACGGCTCAGCGTGGCCGCAGCACCAACACCAACAGGTGATTAAAAATAAATGAACCAAGCAATGCCTTTATCATCCACTTAACTATCTCTACCTCGCCGAGGGGTAATTGAGTCGACTTTTCGCGCGACTTTTCGCCACAGCAGCAGAGTCGGTCTCAAGATGCTGCTTTTAACCATGACTGGCGCACATCAATTTCCTGCCGCTGTGATAGGGCAAATAATTGCGCCACTGAATGGGTTTTGTGGTTCGGGATGGTCATGCTGGGTACAAAAACACAAACACACACACACACACACACACACACACACACACACACACACACACACACACACACACACACAAACATACACTTTGTTGCAAACAACAAGGCCGGTGCGCGGCGCATGTGGAGAAAGTTGATCGGCTTTTCGGTCCACCTGGTTTGGTGACCCGTAAGGCGCTCCTCTGGGTACGTGAAGATTACATTGAAAGCAATGCATGTATGTGGATGTTAAGGGGGGTTCGTCGCTTATGCGGTCGTTCTCGAGTGCGGTCGCGGCAGCAACCACGGTGGAATCTCAGCGACTGATACTGGGGAAGCGGGAAAAGCGATAAAGAAAAGCCCGGACCATTGGTGAGGGAATCGCCGCCCCGATAGGGGCGGACCGTTTGAGTTTCAGAGCTAATTTTCTCCCATTATGAGATGCTCTCCATTCGTCCACGGGGAGGGATTGATGATGTCCGGGGCGATCGGAACTTCTTCCCCTCGCCCCATAGGATGGTGTAGTTGGCGACTGCTAGAGGGCGCTCTAGTAACCGTGGAGACAATTTTACACCATGCGCAAGAAGGGTTGCCTGTAGAAGCCAGCAAAGGGTCTGTCGGCCAGTAGGGAGAGCATACCGAGATGTACGATATCGACCTACCTCCGGTCGAGTCAAAGAGGAGCGCAAATAGCGCGCCAAACGATCGCCGCGCTTACCCCGACCTGAAGTCTCGCCACGTCACTGATTGCTGTTTGATAGCGTCGGAATTAATGTTGGCCTTTTTGTCGTAATTATTTTACCTTCCTGTGTGACGGTGTGTGCTTTCATCCTCTCGCCCGATCGCGGCATTTGGTCGTCGAACAGTGTCGAACCTCTTTCGTCATCCGATGGCTAGAGAAGCGACCTCCCCACATTTGCCACAGTGTTTCGATTTGCTCCCGGGGTTTGCCCTCCGTGCGGGTTTCCCTTTGGTGAAAAATCTTTCATTAATTTCTATATCAAACGCCATGGAACCTGGGAGGGTAAACTGATCTTCAGCTGATCGTGTCGTGTCTCTGCAAAACGCGGCTTACCTCTGCTCCAACTGCGGCGAGCGAGGTGTTGCACGCTGATGAGACGGTGAGACAACATTGGTAAATCATTATTACTATGATTTGTACTCGTCGTGCTGTCGTGCGGCTGCCCTCGCTGAAGGCTGATGAGTGTCGTTCGTTGTAGGACAATGGGGAGGAGGAGGAGGAAGGTTTGCTTAACAACACTCCTTTTTACCACATCTTACCGTTTGCGATGGGCAGCAAGAAGCAAAAGGACGATGAAGCAACAGAAGAAGACAGAATACACATACCGATCTCGCGAAGATCCACCACCTGGGCGAACATAGCGTGCGTGTGTGCGTGTGTTTGTGTATGAGAAGATCGCGGCACATATTTTTTTTTGTTACTTTGGCACCGGTTCCTCCGTTTCTGTCAACACGGGTTTCGCGGTGATTGCGATCGGTGTTTTTATTGTGCTTGGAGTAGTCGTGCGAGAGTAGCCTTCCTTCTCCCAACCCTCCTCTGATCAACCTATCAATGATCGCGTGAATGACGAGGAATGTGAATTAGATTTCTGAGGTGATGTTTTATCCTTTTTCCTCTCATGTACTCTAATATGTTAGCTGGACGGAGGACATTCCTGGCGGTGCTTGCGGTGGCTTCGTTTCTGGGAGGGAGTGTTTGGTTTCGAAATTGGAATGCTGTGTTTCGGTGGTTCAATGTCACGATCCTCGACTCGAGCTGCGGGCGGGCTTAGATTGATTTTTTTTAATGACGTAAAGATGTGGGGGAGCTGCAAATGGGAATTTTAAACGATTTTTAATGATTGACAAGTTTATGGGTTAATAATGTTGCAAGGCAAGTCTTTCCCATTGTGGCTCAATTTTGGCCTATTCTTTGGGTGTGTGTAAAGAAGCAAGCATACTGCAGGTAAACCCATTCCCTATTGTAGCTACCTCATTATCTCACGAAGCTGCAGCTGCAGCGGGTACTATCAGCTCATTCTCATCATCCTCGCCAGCAAATCATTCTAGGCCCGCTAATGGCATTTCGCTAATGGCATCCAGCTTCTTCTCGCGATTTGCTGATTGAAAATGCTTTGCTTGCTTTCGCTTTCTGCTCGACGTTCTGCTACACTTCTTCGCCTCATAGAGATGCCATTGCCATTGGACCGCCTACTGGTTTTCAATTTTCCTAAGCCTACAAGCACTGAGTGTGCCCTCGGAGAGAAGAGCTTGCCGGCTTGCTTTGAATTCTTTACGCCGTCCAGCAATGTGTACTTGAAGCTATAATGAACACAACAAAAAAGTGAGACGCTACAAAAAATGGATGAAATAAAATATAATAATAATAACGAATAACTTACGCTCGAGTTCGAGAAGATCGAGAAGATGATGGCGATGGTGGTGGTGGAGTATGTCGGTATGCTTGCGGTTGATTGCGATCAGTGCTCACGACTGCTGGTAGTACAGAAGGGTTCAAGGGGGGGGGAGCGTGTCTGTGTCGTGAGATCTCGCATCTCAAGGGAAGATGAGCTCGCGGCGAAACACTTCAACAGTGATGTGGGCATCGTGTCTGTCATGTCCGTCAAGCGGTGAAGTCTCCGGAGAGTTGAAGATGACACACACACACACGCATACACGGGAGCAAGCGAAATATGAGCTATCGAGCAGAAGCGTTTGCAGCGTTTTGTGGTCCCGCTAGCAGATGGGTCCAACCTCACGCGAGGGGAAGACCATATTCCCAGCGCCGTGGGCAAAGGGCGGTCACTGATCATGCGTGATCTTTGTGAGATCTCGGGACAGGTCGGGAACTGTGCAAATGGAAAATATTGTGAAAGTGTGTGTTGGGTTGGGTGTCGGGAAAGTTGAAAGGTTGAACGATATCGAAAGACGCCGAACGGACGGTCGAAATCGAGGGGACCGATTTTTGGGGGGGATTTTTTGTTGTTGTTGTTGTTTCGTTAATTCGGCGGTTCCTCTTTTGGACGGCCAGAAAAGAAAGTAGCCTGTTGGGAGCGCTTCGGGGCGGTTCGGACGTTGGGTCGCAACTTTCGGGACCAGGCAGAGGGCGAGCTGTGTGTAAGATCGCCCCGTAAACTTGAACCTGAACCGATAGAAAAGGCCGTTTTTCTCTTAGGCCCGCGAAAGGAGCGCAATGAAGAGAAGGAATAGAGCAACAAAGAGAAAGAGAAAGAGAGGCGACGATTTTTCGTTGTTACTGGTTTGCCGTTCCTAAAATGAGGCTCATGGGACCTGTTTTTTTTGTTGATGCTGAGTGGTGGAGCGGGTTTTCTGCAGCACCACTCCGCTCCGCTCACGAAAGTGATCGATGAAAGAAGAAATTATGATACGATCGAGGTGGTAGTGGTGGCACCGGCGGCGGAAAGAAAGGTGTGCGCAGCATCAACAACAGCACCGAAAAAGAAAAACCGCGGTGACAAACTCCGAGGAAGAAAGGAAAGAAAAACGCTGCCAATAGCAAAAAAACGAAAAGAAAACACAAAAACGTAACAAAAAAAAAAAGGCAAAGAAACGCACCAAACGCAGCTAGGAGAAAGAGAGAGAGAGAGAGAGAAAAACAGAACCGAAAAGTAGAATGAAAGAAATGCAAAAGCAAAAAAGATGGAAAAAGTGCGTGAATGTATGAAAAAATAAAGACATACAACACACACACACACAGAGCGCAACAGCAAAAGGGGAAAGGTGGAAGGGTGGAAAAAAGAAAACAAAACACGGTCAAGCTAAGTAGAGGAAGAAATGCAGAGGTGTGCACGGAGAAATGGAATGAAACAAAAAACCAAAAACCAAAAAAAAAAACAACCGATAATAACAACAACAACAACCGAAACGCCCGAAAAGCGCCAAACTTATGGCCCGGCGTTATGAAAGTTGACCGTGCGAGGTAGGAAAAACGTAGTGGTGTGCCCTCTCCTCTCAAAAGCCTGCGGCTTGGTGCGACGGTTTGGCCTGAAGACCGCTGAATGAACCGAAACGCGCTCGAAACCGAACCGATCGAAGAGTTCAGTGAACTTTCTCCCCCGGTGGTGCTGTTCGATATTGATGGTAATGTGGGACAGGGAGAGGGGGGAGGGGGGTGAAAACCTCTGGAAAGGGTGAAAGGGTGTAGTGGGAACGCGGTCGCTACACGGCAGGGCGGCGAAGGAGGACATCAGAGCGCGCCGTGCAACGGGATCATTTGTGGATTGTCGGGTATGGATGATCGCTGCCCGGCTACTAGAGCAAGCTCTCTGACACGTTTCCAATCACGGGACAGGGTACCCTGTGGCCGACTTCTAAACCATGCAGCTAGAAAAGGCCGAAGGAAAATCTCGATTAAAGGGAGGTTGGTAATAAATTTCTTCCAAGCGCTACAGAGCCACTACCGCGTGCGATTGGAAAATGGTCAATGGCGAGATGGCCTGAGAAGGTCCTGAGTCTTCACCAGATCTTCAGAAGATCTGAACGAAACAAAGCGGAGAGGTTTTTTATTCTACTGCGCGTAATGGAAGCTGCATCAAACTTTATTTTCTCCTTGTGCTCTCTCCCTCTTTCTCTCTCTCTCTCTCTCTCTCTCGATCTGTCTCTTCGGTTCATCATATCATCTGGGGAAGGCTTCTAATTTGATGCAGGTCAACGTGGCGGGAACGCGAAACGAGCATGGGCATGATGGGCCACTTAGCGAAGGAAATGGTTAACGGTTTCCCCTGGCCAAACACGGGAAGCAAGAATTGAAGGTTAAATTAACTGGTGCCTCGCATCAAACACGCGAGAAGGAAGGAGCAAGAGAGATGAAGAGAGAAAGAGAGAGAGGTGAAATATTTTGCAACGTCTTGCATAACACATCTCGTTTGGCCGTAGGTGGTTCCGTTCGGGGCGCGCGCGTTTGGCAATGAGTTTGGACATGGGCTTTGGGGATGTTGTCTGCTATTAGTCATGAACTCTGTGGAGTCCATTGCGTCTTATTAGGGCGTAGGAAGAAAACGAAAGGAGTAGGTTTGGTTATGAATACTTGATCAATTATGGGTATTTATTAGATGATCAGCATATTGACTTCTGTCAAAATGCCTCATAAAGATCTCATCAATTTATTCCCCAATATCTGCACTCCAATGTACAGTAATGATCATTTATATCCATTACGCCCCTGGAATACGTCCCGAAATTATTCCAACAAAACTGGAAGGAAATAAAGCCTCAAATTTTCACCATAAGGGTCACCGTTTAACACGACCATGTGTGACGCTCTGCTCGGGGTGAGGTAGGAGTACAACAGGCTCAAACGCCCTCTTCCTGTCTCTTTAGCCCATTCTAACACCCCTACGATTATGGCGCACGATCTAACAGCACGCTCACGAGAGAACGTATGATAAGCCTGATCTGGTCCCGCTTCTTTAGCAGCGTTGATTTATAGTTTGTAGCATCCCAGCCGTCCTTGTCCCAAACGCGGGGAGAAAAATCCCTCCAAAAAGGGGAGGAAAAGCAACATTCAATAAATATTGTAACGTGATAAAATAATATGCTTCACACAACCCTGCATGCGTGCGTGTGTTTGAATGCATCCGTTTTAGTCCTCCGCCAGTTTCATCGATGAGCCGCTGCCATAAATCATCTGCACACAAGCGTCTAATCATCCGCACCGAAAGTGGGCCCGCTGCTTAGAGCGGTGTCTGCAGCTAGAGGCGTACTCCTCGCGCTACGAAAATTAGTAGCCCATCCGCTCTCTCGGCGATCTCTCTTCCTTCACCGGTGGACCCGGGCGATTATTTATGATCTACATCCCCATAAATGTCGCCGCGGTTGACTCTTTTTGCTTGCCTCCCCTTTTGCGCTGTCACGCAAGCTGCAGCTCCCGGGAGACGTGTGCGTGCCCTGCGCGATAGGGCTGCCATGTTTCGATACGTCTAATCCGAACCCGGATCGAACTCGATCCATAAATCAATGGCAGCTGATCGGCAGGACGTGGAGGCTGGAACATAGGTGGTGGAACAGAGCGTAACCTGTTTGCCCAGATAGAGGACCCAGATGGTGGTGGACCCAGATGTAGGACGTGTTGCCCGTGTTGCTTCCGTTTTTGAGATGTGTGCGGGCTGCGAAAGTGTAACAATTAGCTGGTTGGATGTCGGCCCAAGGCCTATAGGACGTTGGAAGGGAAATTTAAATGTCCAAGTAGACGAACTTGGAGAGATTAGGGACTAGATTGATAGCTTTAAGGAGGTATGTTCGAATTCTCTGAAGATCTGTTCCGTTCTTTGCAACATTCTTACCAACTTGGTTGTAAATACTTGAATGCTTGTACCTCATAAATACAGCGCGTTGGACAGATATTGGAACAGATGGTCTACCGCGGTCCAAACACTGATCACGATTGTCGATAACATCATCAACTCACTAGCCTACCAGTTATGCGCGTTCCCCGGCATTCCCCCGTTTCAGAGCTGGCAAGGAAGCTCACGGCGAGAACGGAACCGGCTTTTCTCTTTGGCCGCTTTGGCACGCATATCAACCGCTTTCAATGATAACAACTCCGACAGCTTTCTACCTCCGCAGTTTTGTGTTGACTTGGGGCAGATATGTCGATAACATCGTCGCCTGGTGTGCGGCCCCTACCCAATGCCTCCTACCCCGGGGCCTCCACTCGAAAACGGGGTGGTATGGAACAGGTTTTCCTGTTTTGGACCGCGAAAACCAGGCCCACAGCTTCACCGGGTTTCGTGTCGCGTCACTGGTGGAGTCCATATGCACCGCTTGCTGCACCCGTCCACCGTTCCGTTGGGCGAGTTGAGATTCATGAATGGGAATGGGCATTTTGTAGGGGCCTCCTCATTCCTCCCTTAGTTTGAGTGCATCTCGTGTGCGAGAGAGTGAGAGAGGCGGCATGTGGTGAAGAAAATCTCGTCGTAACTACTCAAACATTAAATCCACCGAAGGTCGGTGTATTTTTATGCAAATGCTGTGCGTCCATTTAAATCGCCGCAGCGGAGGTTTCACTTCGATCCCAGCTTCGAGCCGAAGGGGTTAAGAGGTTCGATCTCATTTTCGGATGAAAGCTAGCTCCAGCTCCAGGGATGCCTCGTAATTGAACGCTGCTCGATGTCACCGACTGTCCGCCCGGAGCTGGGTACGTTATTAAAAATGCCTTTTCACCGATCGGCGGCGCGATCGGTCTGTGGATTCCTTTGGGCTCCATTGAGGTTGCCTTAAGTAAGGGTTGAAAATTATACTATCGACCAGCGACGAATAAAGATGGCCTTGAACGACACCAGCGGGCGGGTTCAAAAGGCTGCGATAGGCTGCTTGCAGCTGAGTGCGATGGGAAGAGAGAGAGAGCTTGTGGATAATTATGGCCCCCACTAGGCCTCGGTGAAATGATGACGGGTTATTACACACCCCTTTGGTCATTGTTCACTTGGAGCCTTGAATGTCTTGTAATGTAGTACAGGAACCCTCCACATCTCCCGGAGGCACTCGACGGGGTTGAAAGGTATGATGGAAGACCCACGTTGGACGGCTGGATTAAAAGACCCTTTCAATTACAGGTGGCCTATCATCGTTGCTTTTTTTTCGTTTCACGTGCGATTGTGACACCCGACACTCTGCACGGGTTGTTATGTTTCGTTTTTTCGGAGTGTGGCGAGCAGGAATGTCGCCACAAATTAAAATAACTCAATCGATCAACTTTGCTGTCGCGCCGGGCATACCAGGTAGACGCCTGAGTGGATTAAAGTCGGTTAAGGTTTCTGTTCTCGTTTGTATGGATGTTTGGGAAGGACATTTTGCGGTATTTTGAAGGTTTGTTTCTGCACTAACGAACGCAGACATTGTCTAATGTGTTTGGTAAATAAAACTTTCATAGGACACAAGAACTTCTTATTTGGTTTTCGTAAAACCACACCGTCACACAGTGTCAAACGTGATCTTTGGCTAAATTGATATGGCCTTTGCTTGATGCGCCATACGATCTTGATTGATCGATCAATTCCCAGGTGTGACATTTGCTAGTGATGTACCGGAGTGTTGTAGCTGGTTTTGCGAAACGCACCAACAAGCTTGAAAAGACAATGCATTCTGGTTCATCAATCACGGACCACTCAGAATGTCAACCCCTCGGTCTCGAGGAGAGCTTGGTGCTTTACGGTGACTTTATCTAAATGGTTGATGTAAGATGCAATCACGCTCGCACGATCCCTTGCTCGATATGCAGGCAAGCTGGAGAGGAATTGTCTACGATGACGTTGCCGCTTTCGGAAGAGCATCTTGCGAACTGCATCCAGTGCTGCATCAGTCAGCGGCAACCCGCTCCGTACTTTCTCTTATGCAATTTGCGTTGTCATTGTTTCTAGCGCGCGGGGAGAGACATCATTAGAGTCCGTTGACACCGCTGCGGCAGGGAACGCTGGTTTCCCCAGACATTCCAGGAAATATGTTGCCTAACGTCGAAACAAGATCGCACGTTGATCTTCCGCACGTCTCTTCTCTTAGTTAGGGGAGGTAGTTGGCTGACTGGCTGGATGGATGGATGGATGGATCGTGCCAAAGGGAAAGCCCAACCAGCCCCATCCCTACACACACTAACACCCAGTGGCATCGCCGGTGGGTGAAAAGTACCGCAAAGTACCGGCTGTATGTTTTTGTGTGTTTGCGCCAAAGTTCTGAGCCCAAGCCGAGTTGCCTGAGTTGCTGTGCTAGTGCAAGGGTGCAGGGGCGAGATTTATAGGATTTTATGCGCGCGAATGCACCGCTTCATTTGCTGAGGGCGGGGTTGGAGGGGGGTGGAGGACGAATAAAAAAGCGACGGATCGAGGTTAATAAACAGATGAAATTTATAGTCCCGTCCAGAGGGCTTGGTATGCACGTTCGGCTTGGACGAGGTGCCGGGCTTTCGCCGGGTGTTGGAATAAAGCAAATGAGTGGTTGTGGTTTTGGGATCGGTCTGTGGAATGAAGCAATTTTTTGTTTCATAGGGTTGAGAGAGAGAGAGATTGGCTTTTTTGCCGCTCCCTTCCCAGTGTCTTTCTTTTAGCTTATTCACACTGTAATAGAGGTTTACAATTGTAGCGGAGACTGTAACTGCTCGGAGTACCTAGAAGTGTTTTTGTGTCTGCCTTCTGCTTCTATTCCACGGCCCTTTGATGGCTGACCTTTCCGTCTGTTCAGCGGTGCTCCGGTGCTTCGACGATCGTTGCGCCAATCCAAATCGTGCCAATCTGTCGGATTGTTACACTTGGATGGAGCTGCAGCATCGTGTTGTGTCAACCGTGGAGCCGTGGAGCTGGCGCGCACTCTTCTGGAACGGAATGCCGGCGTTGTGGTCTAACCGTCCGTGTTCTAGTTCACAACTGACCAGAGATGATGCCATTCTCCCTGTCTCTCTATTTCTCTCTCTCTCTCGACCATGTCAACGGTGGTGTGTGCGCGTCAAGGTGTCATTCTTCTCGTGGAGACTTATGCTTATCTACACCCTCCCCCCCAAGCTGGAACGAGGCCAACCCGTGTGTTATTACATGCTTTACATGTTATGAGCTGGAGGATCGTTTGTTTTGTTTCAGTTTTCCAGGTGCCACGATACCAGGCTCACCGGTTCAAGTACATGGGCACGTTTGCGTTTAAAACGCGAAAAAAACAACCACCCAAGCGCTTATGAAATATGCTTCCACCGGTAGCAGCCCCTACCGGCAGCGTACGGTTGTAACCGTTTTTATCTTGATTAATGTGATGTTGATAAGTTTTTGCTCTCGGGGCGCAGTGGCTGCCGGGAACGCCGATCGTACAAATTATGCCTGGCAGCGATGTGGTGTAAATAAGGGGCAGTAGTGTGCGTGTGTGTATGTGTGCGTGTACGCGGACCACAAGGCGACGGGGACAGAACGGTGTTGCGCGTGCTGCACAGCTTTATGGCTTTGCTTATGTTGTTCTTGATCGACCATGTCGTTAATAATTTGATAGTGGATCTTGTAATGAAATGAGTGCAATATTTTATATCTCGTACAAACTCGAGTGGGTGAGAGCGCTTGTCATGACAAATTTGGTGCGTATCGGGGATTATAAACTTGTTGTGTCTGGGGTGTAGGGGGTAGGGATCATATTTGTGTGATGTTTTATTGTAGGTAGCAATGTCTGAAGGTTGGGAGGTTGGTGCAAACAAGCAGTCGGAGATGTAGATCTGTTTTAATGTCAGTGCCCTGTTGAGGATATTGATCATTATGTCACAGAAAGGGGTAGGTGTACAGATCTGGGCTAAGTGAGTTGATATCTTCAGATATCTAAGATATTCTGAGAGTGACTTTGCTCCAGCGCTATTGAAATGAGTCTTAAACTTGGGTAACATGCTTGGAAATAGTTACAAGACATCTCAAAGCTTTCAAATGTAACGTTTGGAGCGTTGATAGCTGAAGATTTCTTAGATATCCGGAAAATCATATCTCTCCAAGGCTCTTTTAGTGAGTCTCAAAGACAGGAACTTGCTTGGAAATATCTAAAAGACATCTCAAAGCTTTCGAATGTAACATTTGGAGCATTGATATCTGAAGATTTCTTAGATATCCAGAAAACTACATTCCTCCAAAGCGCTTTTAATGAGTCTCAAAGACAGGAACTTGCTTTCAAGTAGCTGAAAGACGTATCAAAGTGTTCAAATGTATGTTTTGAATCGTTGATATCTGAAAATATCATAGATATTCTCAGAATGATTTTGCTCCAATGATATTGCAATAGATCCTGAAGTTATGAACATACTTGGAAACAGTTGAATGACATCTGAGAGCATTAAAACTTATCTTTTGGCTAGCTTACCAAACACATCTGCCTATTTTTCCTAGCAATATTCTCAGCAACTAGCTAGAGCCCTATGTTTTTCACACACCGCTGCAAAGCTACAGACAAAAGCCCGTTTTGTATCACACCTTTTGCAAAGATCAGACACACCCGGCACCGAAGCACAGCCTTTACTTTGGACCCCTGGAACCCACTACCAAACATGGACAAAAACACAAGTTCAGCCCCAAAATCGGGCATACCCGGGGCTGCGTGTGTGGTTTCCGCGTCGGCAAAAGCGCTTCGCCGGGCGGGCGGTTTCGGGTTCAAACTCGCTCACACAAAACAACAACAATAACGACAGCAGCAGCAGCAAAAAGACTCGTGCGGCACACCGCGAGATTCATTACCGACCGTGCGGGACGTTTAAGGTTCCGCACACACACACACACTGCGTCGTCCAACATATCATCCCGCTGTTCTTGTGCTCGGGCGCGCGCGCGGGGCGTTGCGTTACATTCCGGTTTGCTTCAGTGCGCGGGCTCGAGCTCGGGCTCAAAAACTGTGTTACATTCGCGCGTTCCGATGCCCTTATCCAGCCCGAGCTATAGTGCACCGGGCAGCTTCCCAAGTGCACTCGCGAGGATGCGTGAGAAGCAGGAGCTGGTCTTGGAAAGCGCGCTGCGTTACGAAAGACGGCTCGCGGCTCTCCGTCCCGAACCAGGCTGGAAAACTGGAGCCTTTCGTGCAAAAGGCCCCACTATCCCCCCCGGCAAGACCGGGCCCTTTTGCGCCACATACCTCAAAAACCCGCCGACGAGGGCCTTTTTCGGAGCAGCATTTGGTCAGGTTCAGGTTTTGTTGTTTTATGTGTT